>NC_083223.1:77218076-77533910 GCF_032191835.1 Heteronotia binoei
CTTCACATGTGGAAATAATGTCACCACTCTGTGTGTGTGTGTTTGTGTGTGTGTCTTTCTTACACATCCCATGCCCCTTTTAAAAGAGGAAACTGCTGATTTAAAAAAAATCCCAAAACCCTAACGTTTGAATAAATTTCACTCTTGTTGCAGATCCTTGCTTGAACAAGATAATACAAATTGCTACACAATATCAGTTTTATACATAAACGGATACATAACACAATCTTCCTCTCAAATTTCTTTGGTCAGGATGACTGTGTAGAGCTCCAAGAGAATCTCCACAAACTTGGTGAGCGGGCAACAATGTGGAAAATGAAATTCATTGTTGGTAAGTGTAAGGTGATGCACATTGGGACAAAAAATCCCAACTTCAAATATAGGCTAAGGGAGTCTGAACTTGCTGGGACAGAGAGAGAAAAAGATTTCAGGGTTGTAGTGGATAGTTCAGTGAAACCTTCAACCCAGTGTCCTACACTACAGCAGTGAAAAAGGCAAACTCTATGTAAAGAATTATTAGGAATGGGACTGAAAATAAAACAGTTGATATTATAATGTCCCCGTATAGATCTATGGTGCAGCCTCAGTTGGAATACCGTGTACAGTCCTGGTCCCCATATCTCAAAAAAGGACATCGCAAAGCTGGAAAAAGCAGAAAAGAGGGCAACTGAGATGATTAGGAGATTGGAACACCTTCCCTATGAGGAAAGGCTGAAGAGTCTGGGGTTTTTCAGTTTAGAAAAAAATGACTAAGAGAGAACACGATAGAGGTTTGTAAAATTATGCATGTGGTAAAGAGAGTTGACAAAGAGAATTTTTTTAAAATCTCTCAAAAAATATTAGAACTTGAGGGCATGCAATTAAGCTACTGGGCAGTAGATTCAGGACTCGGGATAGGCACAAACCAGTTCATGAATGTAAGTTTGTGACTAATTTTGGCCATTTCATGGTTTTCAAACTGAAGTTCACAATCTTAAGAGCCACCATGAACTTCCATGAATTTTAAAGGAATTCATGGTGGCTTGCAAAGAACAAAAGGCAGTGGTTCAAATGATTCCAAGCCATTTAAACCTCTGTTTTTTGCTCTTCACAAAAACAGCTGAGTGGCAGAGAGCAGAAAGCAGGGGTTTAAATGGCTCTGAACAATTTCAAACCCTGCTTTCTGGTCTTCATGAACTGCCATGAACTCCCTTAAAATTCTGCCACCGCTGCTATTCACAGGTAAATCCCTTCTTTCTACTTCCCACGAAAAGTGGTGGGGAGCAGAAAGCAAGCAGTTAAATGGATCACAACCCCCTGCTTTCTGCTCCCCACCACTTTTCACAGGGAAATCCCTGCTTTCTGGTTCCTGCAAAAAACATCAGGGAACAGAAAGCATGGCTCATGAACTGCAAAAAAATGTTTCAGTTCACAAACCAACCACTCAGTTTTTATTGGCTCATAGTTCAGCCATGAACCAAAACACAAAAATATGATTTGTGCCCATCCATATTCAGGATGGACAAAAGAAATACTACTTTACACAGAGAGTGATTACCATGTGGAATTCACTGCCAGAGGACATGGTAATGGCCACATAAATAAACAGCTTTAAAAGGAAATTAGATTCATGGATGATGTCTATCAGTGGCTACTAGCCATAGTGACAGAAGGGATTCTTTATATTCAGAGGCACTAAATCTCTGAATCCCAGAGCTAGGAAGCAACATCAGAGTAAGGTCGTGACCACTATGCCCTGTTGTTGGCCTGGCTGGCCAGTCTATGAGGGATCTTCTTACGTTCTTATTTCTGAAGGTTTCTATTAGCAACCTGTTTCAACAGCCAAAAAAGTCAGTTAATTTCCAACTTCCTTTCCACACTGGCTAACCTGTTGAGGAATCCCAGAGCATCTGGCATAAACCAAAGAAAGGATATGCTACATTACATGCAAACCTGTTAGATGAGCCATTCTTATACAAACTGAATGAGGAATGCACCGAATGCTCTCATGTAACTGTGTGTTGTTAGGGGGACATGATGAATAAACTGCCTTTTAAGATGGCTTGTGTGAAGTTTGTTATATAATAACCCCTGATAAGGTTTCTGAAGAACCTCAGGGATCCTGCAAATACAACCTAAAAATCAGTGAAATAATGAGATCTATTAGACCTTTCTACACAGAATTTGGCATGGCAGAAATTTATTTGAAAACACACAAAAATCATATTTTATTGCTATATGCTAGCATATATATCTGAGACTTGGATTCAGAGAAGAGAAAGTGAAACATGAGCACAATAGGACTTGCTTGCATTATTCTTCCTCCTCTATCTCTGTGGCCTTGAAAAGCAACTCTTAGGGTCATGCAATCTTCCCTAGAGTGCTGTGGGATGTAGCATGGAGGTGGAAGAGGCCAAGGGAATTGAATGGGCAGAAATTCTGCCTTGGGTGACAGAAAATGCCTTCAATTTGTGCACAGGAGGGGTTTCTGAATTTAAGCCAGAACATTTATTTTTAACCATTGCTCCCCAGACCCTTAACTCTTCAGTGGCTAGAGCACAAATGACCATAATCACAAACTATTATAGATGGAAATGTTTAGATAGGAATTTAATGACAGGGCTATCTATATTTTCTATGTTTAGAAAATGTTTAGATAGGAATTTAATGACAGGGCTATCTGTTTTCTCAGCAGATTACAACAAAATGCTGTTAACAACATTATTCCTTAAGCCCAAACACAGGAGTGAAATGCAATTACAGCACTATTTCAGAGGTTCATAAATTTTAATTAACACTTCACATTTGTGAACTCTTGAAAACAAAAATGGTGTGGCAATGAATAAAATCAAGATTGATGTGTACCATCTAAAGGCTAATATGCCAATATGATTTTAAAAAATATTCTCAACAGCCATAGTAAGCCATTTGGAATCAAACTTAAAACTGCAGTACCCATGTCCAGAGTGATGCATTTAGTGAGTGATGTAACATTTTCATACATTGGTTTCATATAAAACGTTCTGTATTTTCTGAATCATTAAAATATAAAATTTGCCCTAGCAAATAGCCATCAGCCATCCTTTATAAACAAAAATTGATTTAGAAAATAAGAACATAAGAACAGCCCTACTGGATCAAATCAGTGATCCATCTAGTCAGTGTCCTGTGTCACACAGTGGCCAACTAGTTCTTCTGGAGAACCAACAACAGGGCATAGAGGCCAAGACCTTCCCCTGATGTTGCTTCCTGCTACTGGGATTCAGAGGCTGACTGAACACATTGGCACTGTCTCTGAGGTGTGATGACACTGTGGACTGAACCAGAATTGACAAAATATATGTAATTTTGAAAGTTATTACAAAGTTTGGTGGTGAAAAGCAGTACATTTTAGGTGCTAGTGAACTGTGTAGCTGTGGCGTTAGAGGAGTGCTGGATGCAATTGATAATGCCTGCCGCAACACAGTTGCATGTGAAGGAGCCAGACATATCTTCATACATGTCTCCTCAATAGTCACAGATGGTGATAAAGCAGATTTTTTGATTCTCTTCCAATCCAAAATGAGGGGTAATGGTCGAGAATCTTCTATCCCTCTTTTAAAGATCTGGTGTGAAGTCCACCAGTCAAATTTTGCATGGAGTGGACCATCTATAAATAACTCAGTCTGTGAAGTTGAGCATATGTTCAAGCAGCTTACAGGGCTGAATATGTATTCCAGAGAACTTCCTCTCTTCCCCCTGCCCCCAAGTACAAGCCCCATTGGGCTGTCAATCTTCCCCCAAGACTAAAAGACTGCAACCATGCTGTTAATGCTAAGCCAGCTGTTCTCCACTTTTAACCATTTCACCGCAAATTTGAGGCAATACAGGGACATGTATATTTCCTTGCCTCATACTGTGTAATCTAACCTTGAGTCTCAGTGAGAAAGGAGGACTATAAATAATGTAACAAACAAACACTGGTTTTTATTTTTTCTTAGTTTCTTTTCTCCTTACAAAGGGAAATATATAGGGATTTATATTTTTCTCTTAAACTGGGACAAGGTCTTGGGGGAGAGGATGAGAAAAAGTGAGACATGAAGCAGCTATTCTCACCTGCCTGCTTTTGCTCCACTATTGATGCTGCTTTAAGAAGCTGAAACAGATAAAGCTGCTTTACATCGACTCAGATCATTGGTCATCTAACTCAGTATTGCCTACTAAGACTGGAAACATCTTTCCAGCATCTCAGGGTCGAGAAAAGTTGTTCCCAAAATCTGTTAGGATGTCTTCTTATGTGGTGACTCTGGGACCTTAAATGGGATCCTATGAAGCTGTGTAAGAACAGAAAAAAATCTAGTTGCAGAACACATTATTTAGTGTAGTGTGAATGCGCCTTAGTCTATGTGGTTCAGTTCTTCAAGGGCTCAGGTAGAGAAGAGAATCTTCCCTAATACCTGACATCCTGAAACCCGATGTGCTAAGGACTGAACTAGAGATCTTCTGTATTCTGCATGTAAAACATCTGTTCTACCACTGATCCACCATTCCTTTACTTAGAAGAAAATATGTGGGAAGTTACATAGAATTCTGTGTAACACGTTTGGTTCTAAGTGGAGAAAAGGGAAAAAAATCTGTTAAAAGAGATTGGGCCCATAGAAGAAAGCATGAGCACATGTGAAAAGGATCTATTTTGTTCAGTGAAGAAACTGTGGCCATGCTGGGCTTGGATTCCATAGAAGATTTCTGCTGACATAAGGGGAGGTGTTATGTTCCTAAGGCCTGCAATTCTTGGGTCTGTAGATCACGAGATCCAACCCACAGACTCTTCTATTTGTGCAAGGAGCCTTCTACCAGAAGTCTCCTTGCTTTGGAGGAAGGCTCTGCTGTTAGTGAATTAGAAGCTTTTGATTCCACTCATATTCAGCATTATTACCTCCACTGGGAAGTAGAGCCAGTAGACTAAAGTAGACTGAGTATTAGATTTGGACTAGGGAGGATAGTATAAAAGTCACTTAGTACTAGGCTGCATTCCATCATTTATTAAATGCATTCTCCATACAGGTTGTTGCAAGGATAAAATTAGATACAATGCTGAGCCCTGTGGATGGGATGGGATGCAAATGTAAATACCTGACCCTCCTGCCAATCAAGAGAAATGCTAGGAAGGAGTCAAGGTGTGCTTCTAACCTTTCCTAACAACCACTCTGAGGAAACACATCTCACAGAGATGTTCTACTGCAATGGGATAACATTAGTTCAATTTCCCCTCAACTAAGTTGTGAATCAGATTTTCTGAAACAAGATTGTGGCAGAACGTGACTGCTCTGGCCTGCAGGACCTATTCCATCCTGTCCTCCTAGGTTTTCTCAACACCTGGAGGGGCTTTTCTTCTACTCTTGGGTAGCCTGCTACCATCACCTGGCTTTTGTATGGAATTGCCCACTGGGAAGGTCAGGGCTCCCAGCTTCCCTTCCAAGTTTGGAGGCCTTGTCTCTTGGTCTCCCTCTGGCCAGTGCCAGGACACTGCACCCCCGTGGAGAAATAGCCAACTTGCCAACTGCCTTCCTTTCCCTTGCAGTCCTTTTAAAATTCCATGTCCAAGCTGGGGGATGTCTATGTGGTACAGAGAACCACTTCTAGGATACAAAGCTATAAAGTATTTATTAAAAAGAAAATGTTTACAAGAATACTTTTAGCACAGCCCCGGTCTTAGTAGGAGATTCTAAAATAAATGGGTAAAATGCAATTCCTCTGTCCCTCTCTCTATGCTTGCCTTATCATATGTTAACATAGGACAGGCTCTTTAGCTTAGGAGTTCTAAATTTCTACAGAGTACCCATTGCCTTGAAGCTTACTCCAGCTCTTTAGGTGAGCTCATGGTCAATGGCTGCCTTCCCAGTGGAGAGAGGCCTAGTTTGCCAGATATATTGTGACTGAAGGGAGGTTTTCCTGCCCCTGAAGGGGAAAATGCCCACTCAGCTGTTTCATCCCTGACCCTACAGGAGTACAGGTCCAGCATACAATCACCTTTCTGAGGGGGGATGGAATGCTGGAGGGAAACAGGGAAGGAGTCTGTTTTTGGTCAGCAAAAAGACCAAACAGCTTGAAAGGTAGCTTTGCCTGGTAGAGTGGCAGAGTGGTTTAACTTTACCTCTGGGAAAGGACAGGATACCCAGTAGTGAAGCCTGTCTCTGGTAATGAGCAGACCTTGTATCATTTAGTCCAAGTCTTGGGTGGAATGCTGTGTAGAAGGATCCAAAACAGTGACTAGTCAGCGAAAGCCTGTTTATACCTGCAAGCTTTTAAGAGAATTCAAGACCCCTCCACAATATAAATAAAGGATTTATTTTCAAGCTTGCTCATATTTGAAAGATCACATTTTTATTATCCATGCATTCCAGTGCAACACCCCTCCCCTTCTTCATCTCAGGCAAAAAAGTATAAAAAGTTACCCCTCACTCACACTTTCTCCGCTGGTTGTTACCCCAATCTTATCGTTGGCTCCACATCTCTCTCATCTTAACTCTCCACTCCACTGACCTGCTTCTGTGCCTCCACCCCCCAGTAGTCAATTTCATCTCCCAGAGCAATTTCCTTACCACCAAGGAAAACTTCCCCTTCTGTTTCTCTTCAGGACAGTCATGTATGTCTTGCGGCTTTTGTAAGTTTATCTTCCCTTTAGATAGGCAGCAGTTTTAGGGCAAGGTTTTGGTGTGTTATTTATGATACTGCATTTCCATGCTTTAATTTTTATCACTATTTTGCTTTATTGCACAGACTAAATTAGACTTTGCGGGGGGGTTGTAAAATAACCCCCCATTGTTTCAAAGTTTTTCCCCCATCATTTTTCTGGGTGTTGATCTGAATCTGGACTTTGGTATACATAGGCTAAAGATTCAAAGTATATAGGTGCCCAAAAGTATGTTCCCAAGTAAGCAGGGGTTGCCTTTATACATTATGGCCCTGACACCTATATACTGATTTGGGTAATAGCTGTCTGACTCTTTGATCCTTCTACTTAATGGATTGCCTTATGAATTAATATTTCATTAACCTTTTTTTTTGCCAAAACACCAAGACCTTCTTGTGATATTTAAACTTTTACAGGGTGCACTGAAGATGTATATCTGATAGTTTTCCTGAAACACTACAACCTTTGTGACAAAACTGACAATAAAATACATTGTGAATCATTTATAACATGAAAGCAGTCATAGATTTAATTGTATTACCAGGGATATGACCTGCACATTGTTGTGCTTTGTATCTAGTCATTAAAAAAAGCAAATTTCTTTTACTTAAATGGCAAAATGTGTCAGCAAATTATGTTTCCTTTAATAGGCCATTATTTTTCTGTCATACAGTGAATTTCCAGAAAGCTGATATTTTATACTTTAAAGCAAAATGACTCACAGAACATTTCCTGGATTATCTTCTGGATCCTGAAGTCATTAATGTCCAAGGTCTGTTCTGTGATCTGTTACCCAAACTGAAGCTGGATATAAAATCAATTCAACACAAGGATATGTGATAAACATATAAGGTGCATTTGTCAGTTTGATCCATAACATAGTTAATAAGAATATTAGTCCAGTTAATGATTTTATAATGGGGCCCATAATCTGATAGGGAAGAGGAAAAAGGAAGTAAAGATGCTCTTCAAAGGCCAAAAAGAGCCAGCAGAGCAAAAACTGAATGAATGAAGAGAGTGAAGGATACAATATGCCCATGTCGGGAAGGATTTTCATTTGTGTTGGTGATAGCAAATCATAAGAAGAGCCTGGCTGGATCAGATCAGTGGACAATCTAGTCCAGGATTCTGCCTCAAACACTGGTCAGCTAATTACTCTGGAAGACCAGCAATAGTGGCTGATACCTTCTCCTAATGTGCCTCCTAGCACTGGTATTCAGAGGTTTACTGAGTCTTAATATGGAGGTTCCCTATAGTTACTATGGCTAGTAACCACAGACATACCTATCTTCCCTAAATCTGTCCAGTCGCCTTTAAAAATGTCTATGCTTGTGGCCATCACTACATCCTCTGGCAGTAAGTTCTACATTTTAATCACCCACACAACTTCAGCTACTGATTGTAGATCTTAAATGAGATCTTAAATGTTCTCCTGCAGCATTTAATAGAGGAATAAAAAGCTCAGAATAATACCAGCAGAAAGCTGCTGATAAGAAAGTTTGTAAGGTCATAAAACATCTGTGCCCAGATGGACTTGGAGAGGATGCTCTGTTGCTTGCTATTTTTTTTACACAACACAACACTCAATATATGCTTTCTGGATTACTGTTAAATAGATATTATAATTGTTTTATGACTCAGAAAATTGGAGGTCATTTCAAACTCTATGACTCTATCCTGTATACAAGTACATCTGTGTTCCAGGGCAGATTCTGGAGCAGATTTTAAAGGGATCAATCTGTGAGCACCTAAAGGACAACTTGGTGATCTGGGGAAATCATCATCACCACCTCCAATTTCCTCTCACTCCTCTGCTTTCTCCATTTTTTCACTGTGGCACAGTTTGCAGAAGTTCCTAAGGAACTCCCAAAATGGTGGCTGAAATCTTGTGATGTAGTATTGAAATATCTTATTTTATTTAACTGTGAGTGTGTGTGTGTGGGGGTGTTAAATCTTTATTGCCCCCTTTTTTTAGTTTTCAGATTTTTCTTAAAAAGTTTTCAGAGGGTTGTTGAAAAATCTCCCCTATCTGTACCTAATCCTATTGTAGGGTTGCCAAGTCCAATTCAAGAAATATCTGGGGACTTTGGGGGCGGAGCCAGGAACAAGGATGTGACAAGCATAATTGAACTCCAAGGGAGTTCTGGCCATCACATAAGAACATAAGAGAGGCCATGCTGGATCAGGCCAACGGCCCATCAAGTCCAACACTCTGTGTCACACAGTGGCAAAAAATTTTATATACACACATACACTGTAGCTAATAGCCACTGATGGACCTGTGCTCCATATTTTTATCTAAACCTTTCTTGAAGGTGGCTATACTTGTGGCCGCCACCACCTCCTGTGGCAGTGAATTCCACATGTTAATCACCCTTTGGATGAAGAAGTACTTCCTTTTATCCAATCTCCAGGTGACAGCTGGAGAGGACTCAGAATTACAGCTGCTCTCCAGATGGCAGAGATCCATTCTTTTTGAGGTTGCGGGTGTGTGTGTGTGTGTGAATGCATTCACTTGGGTGGGAAGACAGCAAGGGTGGGTGGGGCACTCGCTTGGAGCCTCCTTCTAGAGTCCATTGTATTTTTCTTCACAACGGGCCTTACTCCTAATACATAAATAAAAACAAAAATGTAATTAGCGAAGACAATGATATTCATTAGTAGCAAGACTATTTAACTTACTTTTTTGAAAAAAATGATTGTGCTAAAACAAATTCTATATGCCTGTAATTTTTTCCCTTCACAAGTCGTTTCTCTCTGCCTTTTTTTACATACAACGAATACACATTCTGTAACCTCAGTCACTGATTACCCTCTAGTGGCTATTCAGGGGAAATATTTTATGTGCCATCAAAAAAGGGATGCCAGAAACATGAAGAATTTTGTATAGATATACAGAACATATACAACAGCAAACTTCAATAAATATTTGTACTTCTGGATAAAAAAATCTATTATTTATCTATTTAACGTATCTGGATCAAAAGGATATATATCTCAAAATGGTTTATATATAGAAAGAGGCTAAGTAGATGAAAAACAATTGTGGATTTTTATTTTTCTGTCTCTTTGCACACACATTAATCTCCTCTTTCAGCATTGCTTTAATAAGAATAATTAGAAATGTTTGCCATAGCTTTGAATTTACTTAGGTGTAAATACTTTTTTTAGGGGGGGGGACACTGTATGACACAGAGTGTTAGACTGGATGGGCCATTGGCCTGATCCAACATGGCTTCTCTTATGTTCTCTTATGTTACACAGGGCTTTTTTTCTGGAAAAAGAAGGGCCAAAACTCTCAAGAGGGAAATGAAGGAGAAACTCATGGGTGCCCTTCATAAACTTTTAAATAGTTTTTGAGAAGTTTGTTTCCATTAAGAGGTTCCGGAACTCCATTCTGCCATTTCCCTCCAGAAAAATAGCCCTGGGTGTGAAATTTTTATATGGACTCAGGCTATTGGTCTTTCTGGTATAACATTGCCTGTGTTGTTTTACAAGGTGTTAAGTGGAAGGTCTTAGAAAGTCAGGATACTACCTTATACTGATCAGAGATGATCATGCACAGATGGCAGGTCATGTTGCTGATATTTCCTGTTAACTTGTTTCTTTTCTATTTTTTGACACAAGATTATGTTAAAATACACTAGCATAATGGGAAACGCTTGTTGGAAATAAACAGGAAATTGGAAGCAAAGACTGATGGGTTAGATTTGTGCAAGAGATAACCAAATCTGAAGTGAGGATTTTTGAAATGCAGTATGATTTGAAACTCACTATGTTTGCCGCAATTTCAGCAGCACATCATGTTATTAGCTCTTGAAGTGAACATGTAATAATAATGGTCCTAGCAGATCTACAGCTTTCATATTGTTATAAAATACATTCCCACTGTAATCTGTTGCTAATGAGCTTCAGATTGCTTTGGATGTCAACTCAGTGATGAATTGTGCCACAGAATGCCCCCACCTTTCAATGTATGTTATAGGAATAATTATTATGCTAATTATGTTGTCCTGTGACTGTAAGGATTGCTGAGATAATGCCTGTGAAGGACTCTAGACAGAAGAAGAGCTCTGTGCAAATGTTGCTCTTAATTTAAACCTGGGCACACAAGGGCTTAGATCAAGGACTGGCTCAATAGGTCTGGCAGAAGCCTATGACAATACAGTTCAAGATTTCCCTACCCTAAATAGGTCTTGCCTTTTATTCTGCTTTTGTAGTGACCCATAGCATTGTAGAGGGTTCTTCAACATTCTTATAGGGATACTCTTGACCAGGGCTTTTTTTGTAGCAGGAACTATGCTGTATATGTTGATCAATAGTATGTATGAATAGGTTCCTGCTTGGCTCATTGGAGCCTGTAGGACTGAGCTTGGGGACTCAGGAACAATGGGCAGTAGGATCCAAATCCCTGTTGCCCTGCTCCAATCATGGGCCCCCTGTTGGTTTGAATGATCCAATGGCATCCTAGCGCAGGAACTTTGAAGTGTATATAGTTGGCCCCATTGGCCCAGTTCCTCAGTCTTGCGTTCAGCCACTGCCATGCTGTACTTAATAAAAGAGCTTTGCTTTGATCACTGCTGCCTTGTCTCATCCATGCATTGAACCCACTATATTATGAACTCCTTTGTATATTAGGCCACACACCCCTGATGTAGCCAATCCTTCTGGAGTTTACAGTAGGCCCTGTACTAAGAGCCCTGTAAGCTCTTGGGGGATTGGCTACATCAGGGGTGTGTGGCCTAATATGCAAAGGAGTTCCTGCTACAAAAAAGGCCTGCTTTGACTTGCCTCACTCAGGGAAGCTAGAACCCTTGACCTGGCATTGTTCAGCCTAGACATCTGTCTTAAATTGCAGACCTGGAATATGGTACAAAATAGGCTATCTTTTGAGAATGTGCCTTTGTTATCACTGAGTAGCCAGAATTAGGGACATAGATTCCAGGGCAAAGAGTGTTTCACTTTCCAGGCAGCACAGCACTCTCTTTCTTTCTCTGAACACCTCTTGTTCCCACAACTGCCTTCTCTTCACTGAAGCACAAGAGTTTCTTAATGCCGGCTTCTATTCAGGAATTTCACCATCAGTCAGCTGACAATTAGCTACCATTGGGGAAACATCAACAATTTCTAGGCCATTAACCTTCCTTTATCAAAGGCCCAGACTTTCATTATGTGCCCCTTTAGGCAAACCCACCCATTCAGTCTCTGATCAATGTCTTTTATTAGACAGAGCTCCCTTCAGTGGGAGCTTTGAAACTTGAAAGCTGAAACCCTGGAAACCCACTGGACTGCCACCCACCTGAAATTGTCTTGGCCTATTCTGCATGGGTGCTTCCCCTTTCTTTCACCATGCATATCTGTTGGGTTTCTTTGTTGTTCTGCACTGATTTTCCTTCCTTTAGCTCTCAGTTTGCTTTCTGTTTGCTGAGAATGCCTTTGTGCTGATTTTTCCCTTGTTTTACATCCAAGCCAAAGGTAATTTTAAAGCATGCAGATTCCCTCAGATTTCCCCCTTTTGCCACTCCTTGAAGGCCACTCCCCACTCACATCAAGGTCATTCTGTGCACTCTGCACACCTTCTGCCATTTTCCTCCCTTCATCAGTGTACAAGCTCAATTTCCCCCTCATTTTAAATTTATTTTTACAAGTGGCAGGAGTCTAGCAATATGAGACTATTGCTAGTCTTAGATTGCTGAATTTAAAAATTAAAATGATGGGGGGGGGTAGGGGGTAAAGAAGCTGCATGAGGTTTAGATCCCTGCTGGTATTGACTTAAAGGGGGAATTGAAGAGGAGGCAAATGACAATATCCCCAGTGCAAAAAAAGAAAAGGAGATTTCAGTGCTACATGCAAACAAAATAAGGGGGGATGGTCAGCACAAAGTGAAATTGACATGAGATGTAAAGAGACAGCTACTGGGATAGGAAGCCTAAAGCTTTCAAAATATTTTTTCCCTTTCATACTTTAGTGAACATTTGGGGGGAATCATTTTGGCAGTCTCTGGAAGTCTAACATTAAAATTGTGGCTGAGCCACATGGACCTTCTGAGAACCATTAAACTTAAGAATTGCTTGGGATTGATCCATTTGGAGGACAAAGTGCAATCTGCACAGGGCAGACTTTAATAAACTGCCAAGATCATCACCAGTGGGCAGGATCAAATTAGAGAATTACAAAGAAAACCACTCAAATTTGCAAGGAAGGGCAGAAAATTAGCATTGCAGCTGTGATAAGGCATCAGTGAAAATACCCCACCTTTTAAAATTCAGTGGCACAAGACTAAAAAAGCTCTCCTGAACTTCTGCCATCGGACTCCTCCTCCATACAAATTGCAGCCCTGTACAAAGCATGCTAGAGTTGCAGCCAACTTCGCACTCACATTACCAATGATCATCACTTGTAATGCCAGTGTCAGTGGGTTCTACTGTGCATTCGGTACACTTAACATGTTCCCCTATATTATGAGATTGTGTGACTCTTTCCCATTTTTCACAGTGGCTGGTAACACAGCAGAGAATCCCCTAGGGCTGGGCAATATGGAAAATGGAGCTTTGCAGCTGCTTGCCAGTTTCAGGAAAAGTCTGGTCAATTTCAACAGTGAGTCCCCCCCCCCCCCTTTTCTGCATTTCTTTCTGTTCCCTTTCATTCAACAAACTAATGCTAAAATGCATGTGCAAAACCTGAACCATGAAGTTATAAATGGAAGGAGCTTGCTGGACACTATTACAGAGCTGTGAGAGGGTAAGTGCACAATTAAAAAAAAAAACCAACTTTGGATGCCATCCCTGCAAGTGATATTCCACCCTGATTTAGAAAAGTGAGGTTTTTTTAATTGTAGCTGCAGAATAAATACACTGGAAGAACAAGAATGATGCATAAAATAGGCACTGAATCCGAAGTCAAAATTAAAACTGCAATAAGATGTGCATGCATAATGCGCCAATGTGACTGCTTCTCAGAGGCATCTGGCTAGCCATTGAGAGAGGCAGAACATCATGGCAGCTAAGCAGTAATCTACATGCTTCAGAGAAGAAAACAGAAAGGGCAATATATTCAATTACCAAATCCCATGGGTTTTTTTCTAGGATCTGCTGCTCTAGGATCATGCTACTGTACTGGTGTGATAAGCCCTCCTGTCTTTTAGACAGTGTATGCACATTCTGATTTACTTTCTCCATTCACCCTGTCAGTAAAGGGCTACAGTCACGAACAGTATTGGTAGGAAGAGACAACTCTCCAGCAGTTGGAGCCATGCTGGTCTCTGGTTTTGCTGTCCACCTAAACGGTATCCCTGATGACAACCTTTTAATTGTCTCCCACAGAAATATCCAGTCCTAAACAGATGCACATGGAAAGCTGGTGCTGTGTACCATCTGATGAGAGCATAAAGGGAGACTGCATTGGAGAGGCTGAATTTAAAACCTGAAAAAGCTGGTCCTGAAAAGTCAGTTGGAACAAAGATTAAAGTTTCATCAGAGGGCTAATTATGTGCTGCTCAAGTTATTAGTTAGTGAAACACCTATTTTTACATGTGCAATTCCAGCTAGCTTTATGTTAAAACCCATCAAGGTACCTAAGAAGAGAACAAAGAGGAAGTTCTATAAATCTAAGCATCCATCTGTCATTCCATTTGCTAAGCAATTGGTTGACATCTTGTGAATCCTCCCTCGGAGTTATCAAAAGCGACCAGGCAACTTCTAGCATCTTTGATGGGAACAGCAGAAGCCACTAATCCCCTAAACAACCTCTTCTCTTCATTTTTAAAAATGTTTCACTTTTCATAGGACTGATGACTTCCTGCTTCATTCTTCAGTTTCTGATGGGTTTGAGTTGTTACTGCCTTATTGTGACATGCCTGTTTTCAGCATGTGGTCTACAGCAGGGATCCCTAACCTTTTTGAGCCTGTGGGGCACCTTTAGAATCCTGACACGACATGGTGGGCACAGCAACAAATTGGCTGCCATAAAATGGTTGCTGCAGGAGGCAGAGCCAGCCACAAAATGATTGCCACAGCTTAACTTCAGTAACACAGTGGAGATCCTTGTGCAGTGGTGGCAGCTGCTGCCAAAGCAACTTTGAGAAAATCTACACAGCCAGTCAAATCTCCAATACCCAATCAGAAGCCTTTCTGGTGAAAAGCCCTACCTGTCCCCACCTACTTCCTAAAAACACTTGATGGATGCCAGAAAAGGTGTTGGCAGGCACCATGGCACCCCAGGCACTTCATTGGGGAGATCTAGAGAATGTGTGTTGATTTGGAGCCAACATGAGACATTCATTGTTGTTTTTATGTTATGGAGCTGGAAAGAACCTAAAGGCATTTCCTGTGCGGAAGTTCATATTCCTTTTTTTACCAGGAAGATTGAGACAAAGAAAGAACAGAATAACTCAATGCCTAGGTGGCTTAATGATCAAAGGACTGGGATTGGTAATAGTTTTCTTTTCCTTTCTTGTGCCAGTCTTTTGTTCCCCTTTAGTCCCTTTATTTTTCAGTGTGTGTTATAATACAGCTGCCCCTTTTCTGCATCTGATATCAATATTCAAAGGCAAGAGCCTTATCAGTGTGAGTAGGCTGAAGATTACAGCTTGTTTGTCTTTCATTGTATCCATATGGATTACAAATATTTCTTCTCCTTTCCTACCCAGGCTGTTTTGAAATCCCCTTGCCTACACAACAGGTGTACTTCAAATAATTACATACCCACATCTCATCAATACATTTTATGACCAACAAAGTTGAAAGAAGACTCTGATTATGACGTTTGTAACTGCTATGATCATAACATCCTCTCTTTTCAATCTCTATGGCCTGCATTACACATGCTGGAAATGAGTTGGTAGAACAATGCCAGTTAGGCAATAGCAAAGGTGGTAGAATGGTATCAGGTAGGTAATAATTGAGAGGAATTTTGAAAGTGAGGTGCCACCATTAAAAAGGCAATGTCCCTTAAGGTCACCAACCTAACTTCAGTGAATGGGAAATGAACAACTGGATCTCTGAAACAAATCTGAAATTAATCTATATTAATTACTATGAACATTGGACTGCATATGTGTGTTTAGTCTGTATTAAACCTGGTATGTTAGATTCCTCCCCCCCCCCCATTCCCTTCTTTTTTACTCTTTTAAACATGCTTTTAAATTTGTTCCCTCACTCCCCCTTCCCTCCCCCTCTCACACACAGATGTCTAGAGCATTTTCAAGTTTTTAAAAAGATGTTGCTTATATATATTGCTCTTCTTTAACTGAATGGATTCAAACAGCCCAGGTTTTGATATGGTAGTTATTTAGCTTTTTAGCTCAGCATAGGAGTCCAACTCCTTGATTGGCCTTGCCCCCCTCAGCCACAACCTGCAGTTGCAAGCCCTATAAAGGGGGTGCGGGTGCCCTTGCCAGCAGTCCTTGCCCCCACCACCCAAGAGATTCACCTCCCAT
The DNA here is from genome assembly GCF_032191835.1 of Heteronotia binoei. Lineage (NCBI taxonomy): Eukaryota > Metazoa > Chordata > Lepidosauria > Squamata > Gekkonidae > Heteronotia > Heteronotia binoei. The sequence goes on from NC_083223.1 coordinate 77,234,165, forward strand.
CATGAGCTGCCACCCTGCACATCACCTTCCTTATCTGAGGTGGGTCACCCCCTCTCTGAGCAGGATTGGACATGGGGGGGGCAGGCCTCGCATGCCCTTCTTCTGCCCCCTCAGCAATGCAGCCCAGTGCCCCTTGTGGGCTCCCATGGCCAGTGCTGTCATGGGTTGACTTGTGTGTGTGTGAACCAGGGATGGAGGAGGTTGGGGCAGGCTACCTGTGCCCTCCTTTCTCCCTCTTGGCAATGTGGCCCTGCATCCCTCATGGGCCTTTCATGGTCAGCACTGTTGTTGTGTGTGTGTCTGTGCAAGCCAGGGATAGAGCTGGGGGGCAGGCCTTGTGCTCCCTCCTTTCCCCCCTTGGAACCAGAGCCCTTCCTGGGCCTCATGAGTGGGCCCTTCACTGGGAGGATTGAGGGCTGGGTAAGGGGGCAAGTGGGGTGGGGGGATCGAAGCCAGGCTGGGAGTACTGGTATGTGGATTAGCATTAAAGTTAAATGTGTTCTCCAAGCCCCCCTGCCACCGTTCAGGCAACTTGGCTTGGAAAAGGTATTTGTCTCTTTAAAACCCTTCTCCAAGCCAAGCTGGCCAATGCAGCAGCAGAGGCAGGGGGCTTGGAGAATGCCTATAACTTTACAGGTGCTCTCCAAGCCCCCCACCCCCACCTGGACTGGCTTGGCTTGGAGAAGCGATTTGAAGACACAAACCCCTTCTCCAAGCCAGGCCTGCATGGGGGGTGGGCGGGCAGGGGCTTGGAGAACTCATTTAATTTTAACTAATGGCCCCCACAGTGTGTAGAAAAAGAAGAAGACTCATAGATTTATACCCCATCCTTCTCTCTGAATCAGAGTCTCAAGAGTGGCTCACTATCTCCTTTACCTTCCTCCCCCACAACAGACACCCTGTGAGGTAGGCTGAGGAATTGGGGCAGCTTTGCCTCCTCTGATGTCAGTCCTTGGTTGTGGTGAATTATGTTTTCTTCTAGATTCCTCCATGCTTCCTTTTCCTTCTGCTTATCTGGGTTTGGTCTTTTCTTGGCAGATTCTGCAAGTGTAAGTGTGACTGTGTGGTATGCTCCTCTCCTTTGTTGCCTGCAGTTTCGCAAGATATCTGTCTGTCTCTTTCTTTGCACTGCTGGAGAAGCTGCTGACTTGGTTGTGGAGTAGATGAGACAGTTAGCCAAATGGTGCTGTCTTATGCACACAGGACAGCTTTCTCTCTTGTAAATGGAGTTCCTGAAAACCCAATGTGTAAGGCAATAAAAAACAGGATTTTCCATTCTGTGGCAGAACAGATGAAGAAAATTGAGGCACTGTTGGAGAAGGCGGCGTCCACTTCGGAAACAGTGAAATGTGAATCTTTAAATGCCTTTGCCAACATTTTTGCTTGCAGTGTCCACACTGTGGCATGGGATCACTGCAAGAAGTATTGGGTCAAGATTGTCTGCTGATAACAATTCTAAACCCAAAGAATTAATTGTGCTAAAACATGAAGGAAGAAAGGCAGGCTTGGTGTGTGCAAAGACTACCCTGTCACAACTTGATCACAACTTTTATGCTCATAGATTTTTTTGGCTCACAAAGTAGAATGTTTGCTCACAACAGTTGCAGCTTAGAGGAAACACTGGACTCTGTATAGATTTACCTTATATTATTTATTTATTTACAACATTTATATCCTGCCTTTCTGCCCTTACAAGGGTTGCCAATGTAGCAAAAAGATACATGATAAAATTACCGTACTTTATAAAATATATTACAATTAAAAATACGTTTTAAAACCATTATAATAAAAACATACAAAGCATAAAAACGTTAGGAAGGAGGGATTATTAAAGGAATGCCAAATGAAACAAAAAAACTCTTCACCTGCTGGTAGAAGACAGCGACAGAAGAGGACAGATGAATCTCCCTGAAGAGAGAGTTCCAGAAGTTTGGTGTTATGACTGAGAAGCAAGGCCCTCTCCCAGACTGGTAGTCCTAGTGTGCCTTGGAGGTCTCTAATCCAAATACTTGCCAGGGCCAACCCTACTTAGTTTCTGAGATCTGACAGGATTAGGCTAGCATGAGCTGTCAAGGTCAGGGCTCTCCCAGATTGCCACATGTTTTATCTTAAAAGACAGGAGTACTTGAAGCACAGCCTTTGAAAATGACCATAACGGTTGGGCACAGTCATAAAGGATTAGATCGGGAGTGTCAAAAGTGCAGCCTGTGGGTCATATTCGGTCCCCCTAGGGCTTTTATGCAGCCTGCGAGCGCTGTCATCTTTTTCCTTCTTCCTCTCAAGCTTTCTTCAGCTGGCTTTGCCAGGCTCTCCAGGAGCTGGTAGAAGGTACTCTTGATTGACCAACGTTGCCACCTGCTTGTCCAGCAATAGGCCTTGGTCCAAAGCACCCCCAGACTTTGTACATGTTCCTTTAAGGGGAGTGTACAGGTGACACCTTAAATGGGAAGGACTAGAGATCTAGTAAAGAAAACTGGAGAAATCAAGGGAACCTTTCATGCAAAGCTGACCATGATTGGTTTCGGTTTCGGCAGCTTGCTGTTGACAGCAGCTCGGATCGTTGCATCCTGAGCCACTCTCAAATTCGGGTGTTGAGGGGTTGGCCACGAAGGCTGACTCAACTCCAAGACCCAGGGAGGGTCTTAGAAGGCAGGGGGATCAAAGTGGTAGATCGGGAAGGCCAGGGGAGGCAGCTGCTTCCCGATCCCGCTCTCCCCGAGCCTCAGCGTCTCAATCGCTATTTTTAAATGACCAAAAGTCAGCTAGCGGTGCATCTTTCTCTTTTCAACACTTTGCATTCTGATCTTCAATCATCAATCAACTTAAACGACTTGGATCTCTCAACCCTTGTAAGTTTCCACTAGTATACTTTTTTTTCCCTTTGGATGTTTCTTAGAGATGTCAGAGATGCAGGAACAAAGAAGTGGCAGACTGTGAGTGAAGCAATAGACTGAGAAAGATGTGTGGGGGAACTCTCCCCCTTTCTCCTTCAAGGCTTCTAAAAGACTCTGCCTTTGTTGGATATTGAAATTATCTGCAAGAAACGACACTAATTTATATTATTTACTGGACGTGGTGTCTAAACCCAATTGACTTATTGCATTTGGTGGAAGGAAAAAAATGTTGATTTTGGAGAAACTTTCCCATTGATAGGTGCCTATGAACGCTAAGAGGCTTGACTGGAAGATGTTTCCTTGCAACAGAAGCTGAAGTTTTGAGGTTCTAATTATGTTTGCAAGTTGTTGGCTATCTGATTAGATACTTCAGCTTTTGGAGTTTTAAGAAGATGTTTTATTTTTATTTTTATCCTTATTTCTATCTGTGGATTCTAAAGTTTTAATTTTTCCCTTTTGGATATAGATCTGTGAGTTCTAGGGTGGCCAGATCGTCCCGGTCACCCGGGAAAGTCCCGATTCTGGCCCCCAATTCCCGCCTCCCGGGCTGGCTATACCGGGACCATTACAGATCCCGGTTTAGCCAGCGAGGAGCCGGCGGGCCACGTGTGCGGTTGGGGAAGGCAGCGAATGAGGGACCGAGCGTCCCTGCGCGTGCGCACGGCGGTGTGGGGGGCTCTGCGCATGCGCGGGGCCAGGAGAGTGGGCGGCGTAGGGCCCGCCACACTGCCGTGCGCACGCGCAGGGATGCTCGGTCCCTCACTCGCTGCCTTCTCCGACCGCGCACGCGGCCCGCCGGCTCCTCTCGCTGGCGTAGGGCCCTGGCGGCGGCAGAGGGAGAGGCGGCGGTGGAGGCCGTGGCCAGAGCGGGAGGCGGGCCGGCGGCGGCTGCGGCGGCGTGGCGGGAGGCCCCGGGTCGGTGGGCTTGGCCGCCTCCGTCTCAGCCGCCGCCAGCCCTGCCAGCAGCGCCGCCACCAGCACCAGCCGCCGCTGTGCCTCCTGGCCAGCCAGCCCGCCCGCCCGGAGGAAAGGCCACCCGCACCCTGCGAGAAGGTAAGCCCCCCCCCAGGCAGGAAGACAGGGAGGGAGGGGGCCGAAAGCGGGGGGGGCGGCTGGTGGGAGGGGGCGGGCGGCCTTCCTTTCTTCCTTCCTTCCTCCCTCCTTCCTTCCTTCCCTCCTTCCCTCCCTCCTTCCTTTCTTCCTTCCCTCCTTCCTTCCTTCCTCCCTTCCTTCCTTCCTTCCTTCCTTCCTTCCTTCCTTCCTTCCTTCCTTCCTTCCTTCCTTCCTTCCTTCCTTCCTTCCTTCCTTCCTTCCTCCTTCCTTCCTTCCCTCCCTCCTCCCTCCCTCCCTCCCTTCCTTCCTTCCTTCCTTCCTTCCCTCCCTCCCTCCTTCCTTCCTCCTTCCTTCCTTCCCTCCCTCCTTCCTTTCTTCCTTCCTTCCTTCCTCCCTCCTTCCTTCCTTCCTTCCCTCCTTCCCTCCCTCCTTCCTTTCTTCCTCCCTCCCTCCTTCCTTCCTCCCTCCTTCCTTCCTTCCCTCCTTCCCTCCCTCCTTCCTTCCTTCCTCCCTTCCCTCCTTCCCTCCCTCCTTCCTTTCTTCCTTCCTCCCTCCTTCCTCCCTCCCTCCTTCCTTCCCTCCTTCCTTTCTTCCTTCCTCCCTCCTTCCTTCCTTCCTCCCTCCTTCCTTCCCTCCCTCCCTCCTTCGTTCCTTCCTTCCTTCCTTCCTCCCTTCCCTCCTTCCCTCCCTCCCTCCTTCCTTTCTTCCTTCCTTCCTTCCTTCCTCCCTCCCTCCCTCCCTCCCTCCCTCCTTCCTTCCTTCCTTCCTTCCTTCCTTCCTTCCTTCCTTCCTTCCTTCCTTCCTTCCGTGGCTCTCAAATATCCGATGTTGCAGCTCTCAAACATCTGACCTTTATTCTGTGTTGCTCTTTTGTTTGTGGATCCCCCAGTGGGGTGGTCTCCCGACTCCCTCCACCGACTGTTTCTGATAGCCCTGCGCCCCCTCTTTCATTTGATATGTGTCCCATGCGGGTGCCACCCTCCCGCCAGGAGATGCCGCAAAATGAGCCCCCTTGAGGCTTATGGCGGCAGGGCTCGGGGGAAGCGAGCTAGACTGCTGTTCTTTTGAGGGGTTATAGAGTGTTTCGAGCCCGTCCCTGTGGCATCGGTCCCATCGTTGTGGGACCCAGGGGGCCGGCGCAGCGGCCCGCCGAAGCAGCCTGTCACTAATAACACAGGTTGAGATGCAGGACAGGAACCCGGAAGTGACTGACAGGCTGCTTCAGCGGGCCGCTGCGCCGGCCTCCTGGGTCCCACAACGATGGAACCGATGCCACAGGGACGGGCTCGAAACACTCTATAACCCCTCAAAAGAACAGCAGTCTAGCTCGCTTCCCCCGAGCCCTGCCGCCATAAGCGTCAAGGGGGCTCATTTTGCGGCATCTCCCGGCGGGAGGGTGGCACCCGCACGGGACACATATCAAATGAAAGAGGGGGTGCAGGGCTATCAGAAACAGCCAGCGGAGGGAAATGATGTCATTTGGGGGAAATGATGTCACAGGAAGTGATGTCACTTCCTGCTTCTGGCAGGTGGCGCGGGGGAAATGATGTCACAGGAAGTGATGTCACTTCCTGTTTCTGGCGGTGGCATGACGTCACTTCCTGTTTCCGGCGGCGTGCACGCACTCACATCATTCCCCCCTCAAGGTGTCCCTGGCTGGCCTCCAGCTATTATGGCCACCCTAGTTCTTCCCTATTTTATTCTTTTGCTCTTGGTTTACTGGTGTTTGGTTTATTTTTTATCTGTGGATTAATTTTTATCTGTGGGGTGCTTTTTCTCTTTTTTTGCATTCATCATACTGGTTGGATTACTTTTGGGGGGGCGGGGTTTGTTCCTTTTTTGGTTCTGCTGGTGTTTTACCTTTTTCCTTGTTTGCTTGTTGGGATTATTGTTTTTTTTAGCTTGGATTATTGGCTTGCAATTAATTTTTGGGATTACAAATAGGGTATTCAACCCTGGATTATAAATTTACACCTGCCTATTGTACTGCATAGAAGATATTCGAAAGCCGATGTGATGAGCTGGCTTGTTTTTGAACCAAGGTGGATGGAAATTCTTGGACAGTGAGCTGTGGTCTGTTGTTTTGTCTACTGAATATCGACTGGGCTGAACGTTGTGTTTATTAGCAGTTTCAGTGCTGTTTTGACTATTACAAACCACTGAGAGAAGCTAGCAACCTGGGTATTTTTCTCTTAGAAGGATTTGGCAGCAAGAGATATATTTGGAGAAGATTATTTCTTTCCCAAAAGCAGAACACAGAAACCTAAAATAAATAGAGACTTTTTTTTTAATTGCTGATCTGTAGTGTGTCTACACTAATAGCAATGGATAGGGGCAATTCCCAAGGAATAGGCCAAGAAAAAAGAAATTAAAGAAGGGAAACCATCTTATTCACCTGGTGGGCAACCGGGTCCAGGGAAATTTACACAAATCCAAGGTGACCTGAAAGATTGGCAAACTACCTTAATGACTACTATGACACAGATGGCAAACAAAATAGACAAGATTGATGAACAAATGACAGAGATTAAACAAGAGCTCAAAGAAAATAGTAGACAGTGGCTTCCGGGTTTTGGTTATGGCGGATTGAGCTGCTTCTCAGCCGAGGAGCAGACCAGAACCTCTGTTCTGGGCAGAGAAGGTGATTACAACACCTGCTGCCTACTTCTTCCAGGCAGGGAGAAGGCCAAGATATGCATATCAAGTTCTGAGGGGATTTACTTTGGCTGACAAGGGACTCCAGTGGGGTTCTTTTTTGGCTTTGAAGAGTCCCCCAAGAAGGACTGCATTCAATCATCTACAGAGGATCTCTGAGGTCCTTAAGTTGACTTAAATTCACCAAGATTCAAAGCTTCTTTGGGACTGATTAACATCCATTTTCGAAAAGAGCAGTGTGCAGAAGGATATTGGCATTGAAGGTAAAAGATCTATATCTATCACTCTGGGACTTATATAAGACTAATTTAAAATAAAAACAAAGGTCTGGATCCAAATATACCATCTTAAATTAAGGAAGATAAAGGAGGGGTAAAAATTGGGACTGGAGATATTGGAGGAATAAGATTAAAAGAAGAAAAATAAATATTGTTTTGAATACCTGTGGTCAGGAACAGACAACCCCCTCCGAGGAGGACTGCTGACTTGGTGAACGTAACACAGGAAATGTCGTCGTTGAAATAACGTGAGACTTCTTAACCACTGAAAGCGAGACTTTGTGGCAAGAAAGGAAGGAAGGAGCCATTAAGAGAAGGGAAAACAACAAGCCTCCCAGTCCTCTCTGGGAACTCGAATCATAGAGAAGTACCAGTGGCCATTATAAGAAGGTCAAAATTTTAAAAATTAATTAAAAGAAAACGGGACATTGAAAAATAGTGGAGCCGGCAGATATTGTCATAAAAAGGTGAAACCTATTGGACTATGTTTAGAATCAATTTTGGTGCAGTTTTGAGGAAAAAAGGAAAAAAACTTTTTAAAAGGACAGAACAGCCATGGATGCCATTTTGAAGGAAAAAAACCTTTAAAAAATTAATATCTGGACTTAGGAGCATCAGAGAATGGCGATTTTGGGCTTATATAAAAGGGCATGGTTTAATTTATAAGACTGTGTACTTGAAATTTGAATCTGAGAGGTCAGCTTTGGAGCCTATTTTAGTAATGGGCAAGAAGTGATGTCTGTGTAAAAATCGACAACAAAGCAGATCCGAACAAGGGCTGGGTCACTTGAAGAAGAAAAAATGGCCAATTGGCAAGATGCAATGGATGCTATGGAAGCAAGATTGGCAAAGATAATAAAGGAATCAAAAATAGAAATAAAGAAAGAACTAAAAAAGACATTGAGTCCACTGCAGAAGAAATAAAAAAAGAAATAAAAAAAGACATTGAAGTTCTCAGAAAAGATTCTCAAGCAGCGTTTAAGAAAGTTCAAGAGGTGGAAGAAAAGGTGAAAGACCAAGGTATAAGAATGGACACAGTGGATTCCACTATTCAAAAAATGCAGGAGAAAGCATTACTACAAGACTGCAAATTTCAAAAACAAGATAGAATGATAATTTGGTATATGCTTTCAGCTGCACGGACATTATATGTGCAGATGTGGAAACAAGACAAAATACCAGAAATGTGGGAATGGATTTTGAAAGTTATGCATTGGAGTGAAATGGACAAGCTTACAAGAATCTTAAAAGAACAAGACTTAGAGAAGCTCAAAAATGAGTGGGGCAAGTTTCAAAAGTACGTTGAAAAACAATGGAACGTTAAAGGATATTTGGTGATTTTTGACAATGGCTAATCTCTAAAGAAACTTTATATGGATTATAGTAAAAAAAAGTGAGATCATTGGACTATATCTTTTTAGTTTCTTTGTTAATGACCATACGACTATTATGAAGATGGATTATAATTATAACCTATGGTTTTTTCTTTTTGATATTTTTTTATGAAGTAAGATTCTTTAATAGATAAAGTTTATTACCTTTTTAACAATTTAAATAAAATACACTGCCGGGGGTCACCAAAAGGGGGGAGGGATGAAGAATGTAATGTATGTGTATTAATTTTTAATAACAAAGGATAATGTGCTATTACAATATATTACAGTATAATAAATTGTTTTAAAAGGAAAGAAAATAGTAGACAGCAGAAACCAACAAGGCCTTAAAAGCATTAGAGGGTCAGGTATCAGAGAACATTCAAAAAGTGGATCTGTTGGGAAAAGAACAGACCCTACAAGATTCTAGACTTTTGCAGTTGGAAGTAGACAAAGCGGCCTACATGTTGAGATTTCAAAACATACCAGAAGAGAAAAATAAAGATTTACAGAAAATATTAAGTGAAGCCTTGGCTGAAATTCTACAGGTGATTCCCCAGAGGATGGAGGATGAGTTTGACCAAGTCAGAAGGGTGCCATCGAGCTATACAAGATGGAACAAACTTCCTAGTGAAGTTCACTTGAGGCTGGCAAGAAAAAAGATTAAGGATGACATTCTGAAACAAGCAAGAGACAGACCTATGGTGATAGCTGGAAATATGGTAAACATTTTAAGAGAGGTTCCTTGGCCAGTGAGACAAAAAAGGAGAGAATATCAAGAGTTAACAGAGTTTCTAAGAGGAAGAGAGATACCCTACATGTGGCTGATGCCAGAAGGCCACAGGGAAAATATAAAGAAGAAAGGAAACAAAGAAAAGGATGATGAGGAGGAGCGAGAAGGAGAAGGAGAAGGTTCAGGTGATAAAGACCCAAACCAGACATGGAGATATCATACAAGGCTACAATTTTAAAAAGATAAGAAAGATAGTGATAAACAAAACCTATAATGGCTTCAATTGTTTCAATTAATGTCAATAGACTTAATTCTCCTGCCAAACGAAGGAAGACATTTAGATATTTGGCAAAAATGGAAATGGACATAATTTGTTTACAAGAAACTCATATCCTAACTAAAGATCAAAATTTATTGAAGAACAAAAAACTTTGGCAAATTGTTTACAGCTACGGATCTGCATAAAAAGAAAAGGGGAGTGGCATTTTATATTAAAGATAAATTTAATCCACAACTGCAATTTGCTTTGGAAGATGGTAGAATTTTATTAGTGGAAATTACGGTGGACAATAAAAAAATACTACTTGCAAACATTTATGCTCCAAATGACCATCAAGAGAAATTTTTTCAAGATTTGCGTTTTAAATTGTCACGCTTGGAGTATGTGGAATACTGTTTAATAGGAGACTTCAGTGCGGTGTCTGATAGGCAATTGGATAAGAAAACACATAAACAAACTAAGATTAAAAGCCCTTAGCTTCCTATAAGCTTCTGGAAATTAGCTGAATTGGATTTGGTGGATGTTTGGAGAACAAGATACCCCAACTCTAGAGATTTCACTTATTAGTCTCCTAGTCATCAAACCTGGTCCAGAATTGATATGTGTTGGCTCTCCACAAGCTTGATTAAAGACCTAATGGGGACAAAGATTCAAACAAGAGTTATATCAGACACAGCCCTGTAATGACAAAAATAAAAGGTGCACGAATAAGAAGACCATGGACGTTAAACACTGCAATTCTGAAAGATAAAGACTTTCTTAAAGAAACTAAACTAGAAATGGAATCTTTCTTTAAACAAAATACAACACAAAATGTAAAGATGCAAATAGTGTGGGACACTGCAAAAACTTTCTACAGGGGCCTTGCAATTAGATACTGCATTAAAAAGAAGAAAGAAAGAGCTGAAAGTCATCAAAATTTAATGTTACTAATGGGAGAAGCTGAGAAGAATCTTAAACGGCACCCAACAAAGTATGAATTTCAAAAAAAGGTGAGAGAAATGCAGCACAAAATGAAATTTAATTCTTATGGAAGAGGTGGTGCTTAAATTAAGATATGCTAAACAAAACTTTTTTGAGCACACTAATAAACCTGGAAGATGGTTGGCCTATAGGATGAGAAAAGAGAAGGCTAAAAGTATAATTACAACATTGAGAGATGAGAATAATAAAGAGAAATCCCAAAAACTAGAAATACGACAAATTGTAGAACAATTTTACAAAAAATTATATGAAGACAAGCAAGTTGATAAAATAAACCTAGAAGAATACCTTAAACAAAATAACCTTAACAAGTTTACAGAAGAACAACAAAAAATTCTGAATGAACCTATAACAATAAGGAAGCTTGGATAGGCATTAACTGCCCAAAAGAATGGCAAGTCACCAGGACTAGATGGTTTACCAGCTGAGTTTTATAAAGCATATGAAGAATCCTTACTTTTACCATTTAAACACCTCATTGAAAAGATACAGAAAGGTCAAATTCTAAACTCATGGCAAGAAGCTAAGATATCTTTGATTCCGAAAGAAAATAATGATTTGAAAGATATTAAAAATTATCGCCCAATTTCCCTTTTAAATGTGGATTATAAAATTTTTGCTGCACAACGTCTGAAGAAAATTTTGCAATCTACAATACACTATGACCAAGCAGGGTTTTTGCCTAAAAGATACCTGAAAGACAATGCCAGAACAGTTTGTGACATTTTAGAATATTATGAAGCCCATCCAGAGAAACAACTGGGATTAATTTGCCTAGATGCTGAGAAGGCATTCGACAATCTTCGCTGGCAGTTCATGTTACAGCAATTGAAAAGTATGGAATGTGGGGAAAATTTTTTGAGAACAGTAGAAGCAATATACTCCCTACAAAAGGCTAGGGTGACAGTGAATGGCGAATTAACAGAAACAATTAACATACAAAAAGGTACAAGACAAGGTTGCCCGCTGTCACCTTTACTTTTCATTTTTTCACTAGAGATATTGAACAATCAATAAGAGATGATACAAGCATAAAGGGAGCTTTGATAAAAAATGAACAATACAAACTTAGAGCCTTTGCTGGCGACTTAGTTTTTATACTAGAACAACCGATGGACTCTATAGAATGCCTTATAAAAAAGATTAAACAATTTGGTTGCTGGGCAGGACTAAAGATTAACTATTAAAAAACAAAATTTCTGACCAAAAACATGACAGCAAAACAAATTCAGGCTTTTCAGCAAAAACCAGGATTTCTTTATGAAAAAAGAATTAAATATTTAGGTGTGGTGATCTCAAATAGATGCAGCAATTTAAAAGCAGACAATTGTGATAAACTTCTCAAAGAAATTCGAAAAGACCTGGAAAAATGGCATGATCTGAACTTATCCTTAATGAGAAGAATTGCCCTGATAAAAATGAATGTCTTACCAAGACTTTTATTTCTCTTTCAAACTATTCCAATATTTCTAAACAGTGGATTTTTTCAGAAGTTAAATAAGATGGTCATTAAATATGTGTGGCAAGGCAAAAAAGCCAGAATTAAATTAAAGACTTTACAGGATTCCAAATTAAGAGCAGGTATGGGTCTCCTAGACTGGCAATCGTACTACAAAGCATCTGTATTGGTGTGGATAAGAGATTGGATGCTGTTGAAAGATAAGAGACAATTGTTATTAGAAGGATGTGATTTGACTGTGGGTTGGCATGCTTATTTGTGGTATCAAAGACTTGAAGGCCACTCTTATTTCAAGGACCATTGGTTTAGGAAATCTCTATACCATGGGCATGGTTGAAACCTAAAATTTACTTATAAGTTCCAAGATGGGTCTCACCAGTAGAAGCATTTACTCACCCAAATCTTTAAAAGCAAACCAGAATTACAGGTATGAGGATTTGTTGGGAAAAGAAAATCAACTGAAAACTATAGAAGAACTAGAAAGTATGGATATTAAAATGAACTGAATGAGAATGCAAGTTGAATCTAGATATGTCAAAGACAAGGCAATAGGCTTCACTAGTGAACAGTACTTATTTGATAAAATCCTTTTGGGACCACAAGAAAAGTTAATTTTTAAACTGTATGCATATCTACTCCAAATGAAGACACAAGATGAAGTTGTAAAGGATTGTATAGTCCAATGGGCGAAAAACTTTGGTTATAACATTACCTTAGAACAGTGGGAAAGACTGTGGAAACTTAATGTTAAACCAACAAGGTCGGTGACTTTTAAAGAAAACCTCTATAAAATGTTTTACAGATGGTACTTGACTCCACAGAAATTGTGCAAGATTTATTCTAACATGTCCAATAAATGCTGGAAGTGCACCAAACAAATTGGTACTTTTTACCATATGTGGTGGATGTGTGAAATGGTGAAAGGCTATTGGAAAATGGTACACGAAATGTTACAGAAGATCATGAAAACCCAGATACATTTTAAACCAGAACTTTTTAAATTAAATATATTTCCAGAGGATTATTCTAAAGAAATGAGACATATGCTGGCACACTTCAACACTGCAGCTAGAATCCTTTTGGCGCAGAGATGGAAATGTCAGGAAATCCCTTCAAAAATGGACTTTGTGGGGAAAGTTTTGGAGACCGCAGAACTTGACTTTCTATCCCAACTGATAGCTGGGATATCTAAAGAAGATGCAAGGAAAAATTGGATGAAATTTTATGTTTGGTTAGACACTCAAGACTCTTAAGATTCTCTGGTGTGATCTGATTTCTCTTTCTTTTTTCCTGTGCTTATAACATAATATGTACTTATAAGCAAACTTTTAAATTTAATCTGAAAAAACTGGTAAATTATCAAATTTAACTAAGGATTTATATTATACAACTTTAAAATGGAATATATATATATATATATATATATATATATATATATATATATATATATATATATATATATATATATATTGTCTAGATTAAAATATTTTTATTTTTTTATTATAATATTTTTAAGAAAATATGGTAGAAATATCTTTTGGACTCTGGAAAGTATTTACACAATAATACCAGAATGTATGGTGCCTCTACCCTTCTATTCTTTTCTGTTTCTATTTCTCAAACTTTTTTGAAAATAATAAAACTTTTGAAAACTTAAAGCTGACCACATTAAAGGAAAAAAAATGATAGGGACCTAACAGAAGCAGAAGAGATTAGGAAGAGGTGGCAAGAATATACAGAAGAACTATGCAAGAAGGATCTCAATGTCTTTGGCAATCATGATGGTGTGATTGCTGAACTCGAGCCAGACATCCTGGAGTGCAAAGTCAAATGAGCCATAGAAAGCATTACTAACAACAAAGCTAGTGGAGCTGACAGCATCCCAGCTGAGCTATTCAGAGTCCTAAAAGATGATGATGTTAAAGTGCTAAACTCAATATGCCAGTAAATTTGGAAAACAAAACAGTGGGCACAAGATTGGAAAAGGTCAGTTTAGATTCCAATCCCAAAGAAGGGCAATGCCAAAGAATGTTCAAACTATTGCACAATTGCACTCATTTCACATGCTAGTGAGGTCATGCGCAAGATCCTACAAGCTAGGCTTCAGCAGTATGTGGATAGCAAACTACCAGAAGTACAAGCTGGGTTTTGAAGAGGAAGAGGAACTAGAGATCAGATTGTCAATATTCACTGGATTATGGAGAAAGCAAGGGAGTACCAGAAAAACATCTACTTCTGCTTCATTGATTGCACTAAAGCCTTCAATTGTGTGGATCACAACAAACTGTGGCAAGATGGGAGTACCAGACCATCTCACATGTCTCCTGAGAAACCTGTATAAGGGTCAAGAAATGACAGTTAGAACTGGATATGGAATAACTGATTGGTTTAGAATAGGGAAAGGAGTACAACAAGGATCATATTGTCAACCTGATTATTTAATTTATATGCAGAGTACATCATGTGAAATGCTGACTTGGATGAAGCACAAACTGGAATTAAGATTGCCAGAAAAAACATCAACAACCTCAGATATGCAGACAATACCACTCTAATGGTAGAAAGTGAAGAGGACCTCAAAAGCCTCTTGCTGAGGGTGAAAGAGGTGAGCGAAAAGGTTGGTTTGAAACTTAACATCAAAAAAACTAAGATCATAGCATCCAGACCTACCACTCCTTGGCAAATAGAAGGGGAAGACATGGAAGTAGTGACAGATTTCATATTCTTTGGATCCAATATCATTGTAGACAGTAACTGCAGTCATGAAATTAAAAGACACTGCTCTTTGGGAGAAAAGCTATGGCAAACCTAAGCAGCATAGTAAAAAGTAGAGACATCACATTGCTGACAAAAGTCCATATAGTCAAAGCAATGGTCTTCCCAATAGTAATGTATGGCTGTGAGAGTTGGACCATAAAGAAGACCGAACACCGAAGAATAGATGCTTTCAAATTGTGGTGCTGGAGAAGACTCTTGAGAGTCTCTTGGACGGCAAGGAGATCAGATTAGTCAATCCTAAAGGAAATCAACCCTGACCGTTCCCTGCAAGGTCATATACTGAAACTGAAGCACAAATACTTTGGCCACTAAATGAAGGGAGCACTCACTGGAGGGAGCACTCACTGGAGAAGACCCTGATGCTGGGAAAGACTGAAGGTAAAAGAAGAAGGGGATGGCAAAGGATGAGATGGTTAGACAGTGTCATTGATGCAACGAACATGACAACTCCTCCCTTCAATGGCCTTCAAAACAAACAGATAAACAGGTATAATTGATCTTCTTAAATCAACAAGACTGCTTAGTAGCTGAGGCTAGTGCACACATACTTAAGGAAAGAAAAGCAGAAAGGAAAAGAACATCAAGTATACTGGACTAGCTGGACTAGTTGGACTACTCCAGCTGCAATTAATCCCTATCTCAGTAGTCCTTTCTCTCCTTTCCCATACTGGTTTGTCCTCCTCCTTCTCCTGGAGCTATAGCAACATGTCTTCAAGGAATCATCAGGATTCCTTGAATGGTTTCCCACAAAACGTTTTTAAGCAATTTCTTTGGACTTTTAAAGAAGGTGGATGAAGCCAAACAGGAACTGATGGAGGATTTGTGAAAGAACAACATCTGATTTCTTGGGAATAACATCCGGTAGAACAGCTACAAATTTATCTACAGTCAAAATCTGTGATAAGGCTGTTTTGTTGACGCTGAGACAACTGAATCTTATGAAATATGACAGTGAAAGATCAATATAACATGATAGTCTGTAAAGTAGGATGTAAATACACCAGT
This sequence comes from Heteronotia binoei, assembly GCF_032191835.1. Classification (NCBI taxonomy): domain Eukaryota; kingdom Metazoa; phylum Chordata; class Lepidosauria; order Squamata; family Gekkonidae; genus Heteronotia; species Heteronotia binoei. The sequence continues at coordinate 77,249,657 of NC_083223.1, forward strand.
AAGGTCAGCTTATTAATTGAGATCATGGTGCAATGGTATAGCATCTGTTTTACATACAGAAGATCCCAGGTTACATCCCCAGCATCTCTAGTTCAAAAAATGTCAGGTAGGAGGTGATGGAACAGACCTCTACCTGGAGATGTTCTACTGGTCAAAGTAGACAACAATGGTCTTTACAGACTAAGGGGAACTAACTGGACTAGTTGGACTACTCCAGCTGCAATTAATCCCTATCTCAGTAGTCCTTTCTCTCCTTTCCCATACTGGTTTGTCCTCCTCTTTCTCCTGGAGCTATAGCAATATGTCTTCAAGGAATCATCAGGATTCCTTGAATGGTTTCCCGATGTGGGGATTCAGGGGCTAGCCTTACAATGGCTTTCCTCTTTCCTTGAAGGTCGGGGACAAAGGGTGGCGATTGGGGGTGAACTGTCCCAGAGACACACGCTTGATTGCGGGGTGCCTCAGGGGGCGGTGCTCTCCCCGATGTTGTTCAACATCTATATGCGTCCCCTTGCCCAGATTGCCCGAAGGTATGGGCTGGGTTGCCATCAGTATGCTGATGACACCTAGCTCTATCTACTTATGGACGGCCAGCCTGCCTGTGTCCCAGAAAACTTCGACCTGGCGTTGCAAGCCGTGGCTAAATGGCTCAGACTGAGTGGATTGAAGCTAAACCCTGCCAAGACAGAGGTCCTTTGCCTGGGTCGTCGTGGCCCAGGAAGGGAAATCCCCTTATCAGCCTTTGACGGTGCGCTACTGACAACGGTGCACAAGGTCAGGAGCTTGGGGGTACTATTGGAGCCTTCCTTGACAATGGAGGCTCAAATAGCAGCCACTGCCAAGTCCACATTCTTTCATCTTAGGCGGGCGAGGCAGTTGGCCCCTTTCCTGGAGCATGACGATCTGGCAACGGTGATCCACGCAATGGCCACCTCAAGGTTGGACTATTTTAATGCCCTCTACATGGGGCTGCCCCTGTGCCGAACCCGGAAGTTGCAGCTAGTGCCCGGCTGCTTTGGGAGCTGGTTCAGTTTCGAATTGGGTCTGGCCTAACGGACAAGGTAATACCTGTGCTTATCCCAGCACAGAGCATCCTGGTTTGGCAGGTTCTTTTATGAGCACACCTTCCCCTTATGGGATGGTTCCTTTTACATCCTTGCCATTTGGGGATGTTGCCTTGCCGTTAGGGGACCACTTGCTTCCTGCAACAAGGGAGAAAATTCTGAAAGGGGAGTATGTGGACATTTTTTCTCTGCTCTTTTGAGAGTTGGAGAAAAAAGATAAAGAGGAGCTGGATGAGAAGGAGAAGGAGAAATTGAAAAAACGGAAAGTGGACAGGACCTGGGCGAATTGGCTGCCAGGGTTTTGCATTTATGCTGGGGTTATCGCCCGGGCACAGCCGTGGTGGGCAGCTGCCCTTTTTCAATATTTAGATATAATTTATAAGGGATACACGGCATTAGTGGCCCTGCCTGGTTGCAATATGATCAGGAGTTTCGGATGAGGGCTGCTTTGCATCCGTCACTTCCATGGGATCGTATTCATCAGCAGCTGTGGCTGCAGGTTATGTCCCCGGCTAGGCCTAATTTGGGTGATCGCTCTGATAGCGGTCATCTGGTAAATAGGTCAGCGGCATTGACTTTGGCTTCATCCAGCTCTCCCCACGGTTCAGCGGGGCAGGCGGTTCAACCCCACTTGCTCTGCTGGGAATTTGGCTCTTTGGGAGTGTGTAACAGGAAGGCTTGCCAGTTCAAGCATGAGTGCCCCATGTGTGGGGGGTCACACTCCTTTGATAACTGCCCCAGAGCGAGGAGACAAAAAAATGCAAAGAAGCCTGGTGGGGGTGGTGGATCCTATCCAGCTACTAAAGGGACCCAGCCCGATAAAGGTGGGGCCCCTTGAGCGTTGGCTGTCAAGGTATCCTTGAAGGGCTGACAGTTTGTATTTGTTAGAGGATTTTAAAGTTGGTTTTAGGATCCCTTTTCAGGGGCCTCGGGTTTCTTTTATGTCTGGGAACCTTAAGTCAGTTAAGGGTTTGGAACAAATTGTTAGGGACAAGATAGCCAAGGAGTTGGCGGAGGGTAGGATCTTGGGTCTTTTTCACATCCTCTGGTGGGTACTCTTAGGGTTTTGCTGTTAGGTGTGGTGCTGAAAAAGGCGCCTGGTGAATTTTGTTTGATTCACCATCTCTCCTTCCCTAGGGGAAAGTCTGTGAATGATGGGATTCCTGAGCATTTATGCTCAGTCAGGTATACTAGCTTTGACCAGGCGGTAGCCATGGTGAGACGCTGCGGGGTGGGCGCAGAGTTGGCAAAATGCGATATTAAATCTGCATTTTGCCTTCTACCAGTGCATCCTGATGATTTCGAGCTTTTGGGGTTTTCTTTTGAAGGCCAATTTTACATGGATAGAGCATTGCCAATGGGCTGCTCTGTGTCATGTTCCGCTTTTGAGCGCTTCAGCACATTTTTGGAATGGGCTGTGAAGGAGAAAGTAGGTTTACAGGATGTTGTTCATTATTTCGACAACTACCTTTTCGTGAGTCCCGAGGGGACGGAGCGTTGTGGGCAGTTCCTGTCAGGTTTTACTGAGCTGGTGGCAGAGCTTGGGGTCCCTTTGGGCCCTGAAAAAACGGAAGGTCCGGTCGAAAAACTGACCTTTTTAGGGATCAAGATGGATACTGTTGCACAGCTGTCTAGGGTACCTTTTCAGAAGATAGTTGAATTGAGGGCTAGGATTTTTCCCTTTCTTCTTAAAAAGAAGGTTACCTTGCTGGAGTTACAACAGCTGGTGGGGCACCTCAACTTTGCGTGCAAAGTGGTTGTTCCAGGGAGGGCCTTTCTTAGAAGGCTTTGTGATGCTATGGCAGGGTTATGCCTGCCTCAGCATAGAACTCGGGTTACCCGCAGCATGAGGGATGATTTGAAGGTTTGGCAGGAATTTTTGGAGTCCTTCAGTGGAGTCTCCTTTTGGAGAGCTGAGCTTCAAGTCATGTCTGATGCTGCTGGGTCTTTGGGTTTTGGAGTCTATTTCCGTGGACACTGGTGCGCAGATAGTTGGCCTGACTCCTGGGTAAAGGTTGGTGTGAACCGAGATCTTACGTTTCTCGAGTTCTTTCCCATTGTAGTTGCGGTTTGGCTGTGGGGGAAGGATATGGCCAATCACACTGTTCATTTTTGGTGTGATAATATGGCAGTAGTCCACGTCATTAATTCCCTTTCATCCAAATCTCAGCGGGTGATGAAGTTGGTGAGGGCCTTCACTCTGCGCTGTTTGCAGCTTAATATTTTGTTTTTAGCCAAGCATGTTCCTGGGGTGAGTAACTGGGTGGCTGACACTCTCTCTCGTAAACAGATGGAGAGGTTTTGTCAGCTGGCCCCAGATGCCGACAGAGAGCCGGTGCCAATGCCCCAGGAGCTATGGCTGATTGGAGAGCCGAGGCCTGCAGAGTGATAGGCCTAGCCACTGTGCCCAGCGCCAGGAAGTCTTATGAACGGGCTGTGCGGCAATTTGAAGACTTTAGGGCTGAGGTAGGGTATTGCATTGTTTGGCCCCTCCTGGTGGAGCAGTTGCTCCTCTACTGTGTTTTGCTTCAAAGTAAGGGATTGGCCATGCGATCCATTAGGGAGCGCCTGTCAGTATTGGTTTTTGCCAGTAAGGCACTGGGTTATAGGGAGGAGACAGCTGACTTTCGGCTTTGAAAGATGCTGGAGGGGTGGGCCAGAGAGGCCGGACCCAGAGTGGACACGCAGAATCCTATGTCTCCGTCGATTCTGCGGGGTTTGAGAGGGGTTTGGGACGTGGTGTGTGCTTCTGCTTTTGAAGCATGTTTGTTTCATGCTGTGTCCTTAGTGGCATTTTTTGGGGCCTTGAGAGTCAGTGAACTGGTGGCACAATCCAGAAATGATGTTTCTGGTAAGGCTCTATTATTGAGGGATCTGAGGCTATCTGAGGGTGAGGCGGTGATTACTGTCCGTCGCTTTAAGACGGATCAGTTGCAGAAAGGTGTTGTACTTGAGTTGGGTAGTTGCTCAGAGCTTGAGCTTTGTCTGGTTACTGCTTTGGCTGCTTATTTGGCAGCCTGGAGGCCCGATGAAGGGTTTTTGTTTTGTCATCACGATGGTAGCCCATTGACGAAACATCAGTTTTGGGCAGTGATGTCACGGGCTTTAGGTAAACTGGGTTTGACGGGAGTGCGGTTTGGGACCCACTCCTTTAGGATTGGGGCAGCCTCAACGGCTGCCACCATGGAGTATCCTTCCTCTTCTATTCAGTGCTTGGGCCGTTGGCGTTCATCGGCTTACTATTCTCATGTTCAACCGTTTCTTAGGCCTTAGGTAGCTTGTTTATTGGTTGCTACTGGTCATGTGCCTGTTTAACTGTTCTTTCTCTTTAGATGCTGTTGTTCCTGGCCAGAGGAGCCGAGTTCTCATCTTTGGCCATAGCCACGTGTTTTGGGCCGCTCATCAGGTGCGGAGAACTTTGGTCGGCTCTCAGCTGGGACTCAGCCAACATGTTTGTATTGGATGGTGGGGGCGCCGGGGCCTTCAGTGACCGGGCCTGCTGCCTTTGTTATTTCAAGATAGTGCGGGTCCTCCTCCTCAGGTTTTAATTGTTCACCTGGGAGGCAATGATCTAGGGCTTTTGAAGGGCAAGGCCTTGGTTTGGCAAGCCCGTGACGACTTTCAGCACATTAGGGAGCAAAGGCCTGGGACCATCATAATGTGGTCAGCCATGCTGCGCCACCGGGTTTGGCGTTGTGCTTGGGACCCTGCAGCGATTGAGAGGGCCAGGTATAAGGCTAATAAGGAAATTAAAAAGGTGTTAGAAGGGGGATTGGGCCACTATTTGCTCCATCCAGACATTTCATCAAAATTTCCTGACCTCTACAGAGGGGATGGAGTGCATCTCTCAGAAAAGGGTAATATGCTTTTCCTGAGAGATTTGCGGCAAGGGTTGCGGGTGGCTTTGGGCCTCCCGGTGGGCGCTAAGCCCTAAGTAGAGACTTGGCCTTAGTAGTGGCAGGTTTTTGGGGTTTAGGGCACTATGCAGCTAGGGGAGGACTGTGAAGCATCCCCCTTTTGGGGAATTAGGGGTCTGGCATGATCAACCTTGGGGTTTGATGACCCGGGGTGTGGAGAATGCAGACTGTCCTGGAAGCTCGGCTAGAAGGTGCCTTCCGTCGAGACGTGCATCTGGGTTTGGGCCTTCTGGTGTGCGCCTCCCTGCTGGGCCTGTCTGTCGGGAGGGGAGCGGTCCCGGTGACCCCTAGCCCTGGCCAGGCCGCTGGTGGGGTACCCTTGCCGTGGATTATGTTGTTTAATAAAAGTGGCCCAAGTTTATTCCAATACATTGTGTCCAACTCTTTATTCTGACCTCAGGGGGCAAAGCCTTATCTTGATTGCAGAGAGAGCTGAAGCTGTTCTGCCAGATGCTATTTTTAAGAAATCACCGGTCAGCAGGCACCAAAAAAGGTGTCAACACGCACCATATTGGGGACCTGGGCTTTAGACAATAGGCAGAACATTGTGAAACACTTATGACAGTAAGTGCATCTTGTGGATAACTCATGATGTGAAGATGGTTCTGAAGGGTATCTTCTCAAACAGTGAACAAGCAGAAATTATGAAAACTGAATATTGCCCATGTTATTTGTGCCTAGTTTACACTTTCAGCAAATGTCCAGAAACACAGCAATGTAATAATATTCCTATTTAGATGTCATTCAGGAGGTTGCACCATGCTGGAACAGTATGCTTGCTGTGAAAGAGAAAGTCTGTGAGCAGCTGGATGTGTGACTGAGATCAGTGCTGAAGTCAGTAATTACCATTACCTTATGCCATCACAGTTGTTCATGCTCAAGGACATAGTCAGTGTCCCTTTAAGGGAAAGAATCCAGTTAAAAGAATCAAGTTGTAAATGATGTGAAAGACCTTTAGTTAAGCTGCTGCATGTTTAAGCAAATCTAGACTGTGGTGGTATGATCTCACCCTCTTGCCTCTCTCACACACAAGATTTTCCCTTCGTTTCTTCTTTCTTTCTTGCTGCACAGCCCTTACATCTAATTTCCTCTTATTTGTTGGTCTATCACTGTCCCACCCTATCACATTATTATATATTTTGATGCTCCCTTTTCAGCTTCAATGGGATCTCCCATGATCCTCCCATTCCTTTTTCATACTCCTTCCCTCAGTCAATGCTAACCTCATCTTCTTCAGCTGTCAATTTCCAACTGTCATTTCTTAACTGATGCTCTCCACAGAAGCATTTGAATAACCTGTCATTCAAAGATTCTCTGACTCTGCTAGGCATTAATCCTTGACAGTCTGTCACAGATAGAATAAAAGTTTGATTCTATATAACAGATTCATATATATGTATTTAGTGGCACACTAGGGCTGCTTTTGTATGGTGATAATTCTCCATGCAGCTTTATTTACTACTGTGAATGCATCCATGCAGCAGTTTCCTTACACTGTCCTTACCACAGTAACATTCTCATGCCACCAGAGGGCTTTTTTTTTACAGGACAGTAGACATGCTGCTATAGCATTAAAACTATTATATCTAATAGTCAAGTGTAGCAACCCACCAAAAGTTGCTGGGGGTGGAGGGGTGGGTTTTCATGCTAGTGGAAAACAAGAAAGTTGGCAATCCTGCATGGAGTAAAACATGAATTAGTTTTTTTTATTAATTATTGTTATTTTCCAAAACATAATAAACAAAATCTGACAATGCCTTTTCTATATACAGCAAACTGATTCTACTAATACAGTTTGCATAGGCAATTTAAAATAAATGTTCAACTAAAATAATTAACAAAATTTTAGTTATCTTAAAAGTACATCATCTTTCTATATAGAGGATTACTTAGTATAATGTAATAAGACAAGCTGGAACATGTTCAGAGGAGGGCAACTAAGATGATGAGGGGGTCTGGAAACCAACTCCTATGAGGAAAGGTTGAAGAAGCTGGGTATGTTTAGAGGAGAGAGGAGATGACTGAGAGGTGATATGATCACTATCTTCAAGTACTTGAAGGGCTGTCATACAGAGGATGGCGCAGAATTGTTTTCTATTGTCCCAGAAGGTCAGACCAGAAGCAATGGGTTGAAATTAAATCAAATAGTTTCTGGCCAGACATTAGTAAGGACCTCCTGACAGAGTGGTTCCTCAGTGGAACAGGCTTCCTTGAGAGGTGGTGGGCTGTCCTTCTTTTGAGGTTATTAAACTGAGGCTAGATGGCCATTTGACAGCAATGCTGATTCTGTGAACTTAGGGGGAGGTATTTGAGAATTCCCTGCATTGTACAGGGGATTGGACTAGATGACCCCTGAGGTCCCTTCCAACTCCATGTTTCTATGAGTTATTAGGAGATACCATACAGATTCAATTTTTTTTTCTCATAAAGGCCTTTGGGTGCCCCTGAAATATTATATGCCATCTTACTCATGATGAACTGGTCCCCATCTATTTTGCCATTGCTCAATCATTGGTAAGTATTGTAGACCCATTTGGGTGCAATGGTCAATCTAGCAGTTGCTAGGATTGAAATTAGCTCTGCTTTATTCTTGTGAACTTTAAGGTCTTTCCAGTTGCTTATTAATAATTTGTCTGGTTCTAATGGAAGATTAATTGAATTAGTTTGGTTTGGTTGTTTTTTACATTATAAACTTTCCTAGCTAGAGCATAGTAAGTAGAGCAGGAATTCTAAAGAACATGGAAAAATTTATGTCATTTTGGTTGGTCCTATTAAAAGGTATTGTATGGATTGTGTTCTAGTTTTTGCATCTTACTTTGGGCCCACATAGTTGCCAACACTTCTGTATACTTTCTTTAGTCAATAAATATTTTAGAATGAGCACTAATTAAGCAATGTTGTGCTGTTCTCATAACATGCTAGCTGGTGAGTGATATTCCACCAATGATTTTGGTGCATAAAACATTACTTGCACAGTTGGAAACAATAGTATTATCCCTCACTGTCTGCTTGCACTGAGTGAAAGCAATTAGGGATGCTTGAACTCCTTCAGGTTTGGTTCATGTTTTGATTGTCACTCACAATTATTACCATCATTATTCTTTTTATCAGTTAAAAACATCTTCACCGTTTTGCATGCTAATTTACTACCCACCCTCTGTGGGTATGACTGATTTTCCTAATTCCATTTAAATGTATCTGAAGAAGCGTGCATGGACACAAAAACTCGAATAAAATGTTGTTGGTCTTAAAGGTACTACTGGACACTAACTTTGTTCTATCAGTTTATCAGTAACTGTATTGAGATCTCATCAAACTACTCACTGGAATTTGCTAGGTGGCTCCTCACTGGGGTTTTCATTGGAATTTGCTAGGTGGCTCCTCACTGGGGTTTTCATTGGAATTTGCTAGGTGGCTCCTCACTGGGGTTTTCACTGGAATTTGCTAGATGGTTTTCATGCATGCACATTATCTCTGTCAACCCAATGGCACTGGAAGACTTTTTTGCTCTGCAGCCAATTGTAAATGTATCACAAATGCATTAGACAATAAATTACTTTTGAAATAGAGTCTGCCCAATTAATAATTTTTGATTGCTTGCAGAGACCAACTCTAAGTGATTTGGTGGGGTTCTCATGGACACATGGCTTTGCTAAGGGCCATGGGAATGATTAGTTTCCTACCATGTGTGATGTTTGGATTTTTGACCTCCCCAACATCACTTTTTAAAGGTGCATCCCCTGTGCTTCTGCCCCTTGTTTGGTAGTTGCCACATGAACAGTTACAAAAATTATTTTTTAAATTTACCTTTGAAATAATTGGTTGGCTAAATGCACATATACAATTGATAACCGTACAAGCACAAAAGCAAGCAAAATGTCGACATATGTAAGTATTATAGTGCACGTGCACCAGGACACCCTAGTACACAAACAGACTGAAATTTTTGTCAAGCAAACAAGCAAATTGCAGAATTGACTTGCTGCATTTCTCATTCATGGAAAGTTGAACTGTTGAATTCACTCACAATGAAAACCGGAGCATCCCTAAAAGCAGTGGTAATCCCTACTGTCTTCTCCATGATAGAAAACATAGCACAAGATATTTCTTTGGATAGAATTTCAAAACTAAATCAAATGAAATCATGTGAACCATCTGTTGTACTTTCTATTTCTCCATATTTATATTATTTCATTATGAACTATCTTACATATGTTGTTGTAGCTGTTGCACGACTGCTTGCTCAAGTGGAATATCATTTGCTACATTTTTGTTTCCACTTATGCATGTTTCCAACCCTACATTTCTGCAAGACCAGCTTACCCATCCATCCACCCATATGATTCATTCAGTTCTTTCATCATCTGAATTCTGTGTTCCATCATGTGCTGTTCTCAGCTAGTTCTTTTTTTGAACAAAATATGAGGGCATTAAGGTGTTTTCTTCTTGTTTGTGTCTCATTCTTGTCAATGTGCCTTATGCTTATTCTAGGCAGCTACCATTCATCAACTGTCCTTATGCTAAACAATTAATATGGGCATTCCCACATTTTCTGCTAGTCACCACCAATCACAAATGGGCTGCATCAACATTTGCATTATGTCTATGTATGCACAACACCTTTACAAGAGTGCAGTGTGAAAATACGCATATACGTTATGATCTGTTTTTATAACCAATGCTGTGTGGGATAGAAGTTGAATCAAATAGACAAGCAAACAAGTCTTTGAACAACGTATTTGGAATGGTTTTAGAAATGGGTTTCACAATATCTGGGGGGAGAATGCAAAGCTATTATTTAACGTCCCTAGTTGCGTTGCTTTTGAATTATTTTATTTGTCCTGGCCTTTCTCTAAGGAGTTCAGGATTCTTTATGTCCCCATACCCCTCAAGTTTTTGCCTCAGATGACAATCTGTTTTGCAATTGTGATGGCCCTTTGATCTTATAGGCATATTTTAGTGAGACTCCTGGCTTGTTGTAATCTGTTTCTGATAAATTATTGTTTTTAACTGCTTGATTGTTTATAGGGTTTTATTTTTTTGCAAGGATTTTGTATGCTGCCTTGGGGGTTACTTTGATGTCCAAACAGACATAAGTATTTTAATCAATCAATAAAACCATTCTGTAAGATAGATGAATACCAGGTCACTTCATCTTGCCAGTGGGGGGATCTGGAGTGCATTCTGGGAGTGGGCAGAGATGTCCTCAATGCGCTGATGTCACCCAGAAGTGATATCATTGCACTTCCTACCAGGCTCCCACTCTTTCCTTTTCCCTCATAATACCCCACTTTCTCCTCAGACATTTTAAAAATCAATCTTGAGTAAGCAACCATAGCCGCTAAAGGAGCACTGAATGTCTTTTTTCCAAACATGGTAGCTTAAGTGGGGATGTATGAGAGGAAGTGCATGTGCTTTTCCCTCATAGGCAGACCAGCCAGAGTGCATTGCAGTCCCCAGTTACTCCAGCTCCACCCCTTCCATCAGCAGCCTTCCTGCTCCTCCCTTATGCCCGTTAATGTCGTGACAACACTGATGACCACGAAGCCTTCCTTTTAAATTATTTTTTTAGGGGTTAAGCACTAGGTGAGCACATACATGCAAAGAAGTACAATCCTAAACAGAGAGAGGAAAGCTACAGAGAAATCTGATGTCAGCACAATGAGGACATTGCTGTTTGGGGTGGGGATTCCCCTGCTGGCCAGCTGGCTGTGGTGGATAGAAGCCCCCCAAAACTCAGGATTCTCCATCCATACCTGGGAAATGGCAACCCAATGGTGAGGCTAAGAACTGATAGCTAGTCCTAGTCACCCAGTGAGCTTCTTGGCTGAGTGGGGACTTGAACCATGGTCTCTTCGAAAATACTAAAAGAGCCCCTTGGTGCAGAGTGGTAAAGTTGCAGCACTGCAGTCAGAACCCCTCTGCTCAGGACCTGAATTTGATTCCAGTGAAAGCTGGTTCAGGTAGCCGGCTCCAGGTTGACTCAGCCTTCCATCTTTCCAAGGTCAGTAAAATGAGTACCCAGGTTGGTGGGGAGAAAGTGTAGATGACTGGGGAAGGCAATGGCAAGCCACCCTGTAAAAAGTCTGCCATGAAAATGTTGTGAAAGCAGCATCACCCCAGAGTTGAAAACGACTAGTGCTTGCACAAGAGACCTTTCCTTTCCTCTTCAATACTGGTCTGAAATTCTAGCCATTCTAATTTTTTAGCATCAGACTTAACCTAATTTGATTTTTTAAAAATGTATATAGTTTTATTTAACACAATTCAACCAAGTAGGCTGCCCTCATGTATATTATTTTTGTTACTGTATGCAGAGCTTTTTTTGCAGCAGGAACTCCTTTGCATATTAGGCCACACACCCTTGATGTAGCCAATTCTCCTGAAGCTTACAGTAGGCCCTGTACTAAGAGCCCTGTAAGGTCTTGGAGGATTGACTATATCGGGGGCGGGGTGGTGGTGGCCTAATATGCATAGGAGTTCCTGCTACAAAAAAAGCTCTAACTGTATGACTATATATTATGAACTTTTAATGAGAAAATTTGTAACTTTTTAATATTAGCGTACTACTAGTGAAACCTGCAAGGACTTGTTAGAAGTATCTCATTTTCCTCTCACTCACTATTTCTTCTTTCCCCTTTGCCTTTCCTGAAAGCACCCATAGCCTCTCCCCTTTTCCTGTTTCCTTCTCTCCTTCCCACCCAACAGCCAACCTTCATTTTTCTGCCTTTCTGTCTTCAGCTTTCCCTCCTCACCCCAGCAATGTCTACTGAGGAAAACTATAGCACAGTTGTGTAGTGTTGGCTGCTAGGCCAGGCCCACTTGTATAGTAGGGAACCCTCAAAGAATTGTGAGGGGTACCTCACTTACCCAGAATCCCCCTCCTTGCACTATTTCCTCTTTCTCTCCTTATGCCAACCCCATATACTCTCCCCTTTCCATGTATCTTTCTCTCCTTCTCAACAATTCACTAACCTACTTTTTATCTGTCTCCCATCTTCAGCTATGCTTATTATTTATATACTTCATTTATACCCCACCTTTTTCCACAGTGGTGACCAAAGCACCTTACATTATTTTCTTCTCTGCCTTTTTCTCCTCACAACAATCCCAGGAAGCAAGTTAAGCTGAAAGTATGTGACTGGCCCAAAATTATCTGTGAGGTTCCACAGCAAGATGGGAATTCAGACCTGGGTCTCCCAGATCCTATTCTGGTTACACCATGCTTGGTGTCAGAGGATGTGGCCTAATATGCAAATAAGTTCCTACTGGAGTTTTTCTAAAAAAAAAAAAAAGCCCTGGATTCAAGTATCCCCAGACTTGGCTATTAGAATACATCTGGGGTGGTCAAATTACAACTTGGGAGCCACATGTGACTCTTTCACACATATTGTTTGGCTCTTAAGGCCCTCACTGTCCCATTGGCTGGCTTGGAAAAGGGATTTCTTTCTTTAAATCATTTATCCAATCCAAGCCATCTGGTGGCTTAAAGAATGTAATTAAAGTTGCTTTCTTCTACCTCTCCCTCCCTCCCTTCCACCTCTCCCTCCCCATATTTTTGTCTTCCTTCCATCTTGCAGCTCTCAAAATCTGATGTTTATTCTATGCGGCTCTTATGTTAAGCAAGTTTGGCCACCCCTGGACTATATGATGACATATGAAGGTGAAGATGATGATGATGATGATGATGATGATGATGATGATATTGGATTTATATCCTGCCCTCCACTCTGAATCTTAGAGTCTCAGAGCACCCTACAATCTCCTTTACCTTCCTCCCTCACAACTGACACCCTGTGAGGTGGGTGGAGCTGAGAGAGCTCTCACAGAAGCTGCCCTTTCAAGGACAACTCTGCGAAAGCTATGGTTTACCCAAGGTCATTCCAGCAGCTGCAAGTGGAGGAGTGGGGAATCAAACCACCAAACTGGCTCTCTATGATGGTCATTACTAGGTTTTTTTAACCATTGAATTAATACACCGGTCAATCTGTCAGCCATCCATTACGGCTACTCAGACTAATGTTGTACTCATTCCATGATGTATCACTAGATTCATCACTAGATTTAATATTATAACCCTAGTGGGGTCTGAAATATTGATCAAATATTTGTTGTGGATTCCAACATGTCAGCTATTAACGTGATATTTTCATGATACAGGTAGATCAGCTCTTGTCCCAAGTACCCATTTCCCTCTTGTGGCTTTTACAGTGCAGTCCTTAGCAGAGTTACACCTTCAAATGGACTTAGAAGGGTGTAACTCATTACTTTCCCAAGAACACTTTCTTTACAGTAAGTCCTGCTGAATAGACTGGAGTAGGATTCTTCGCAGACTTACTTAGGATTGCTATAATAATAATAATAATAATAATAATAATAATAATAATAATAATAATAATAATAATAATAATAATAATAATAATAATAATAATAATAAATTTATTTTTGTATCCCGCCCTCCCCCGCCCTCACCTTTGCCATACTTCTTCAGACAACTGATGTTTATAAATCTTTACCTTACTATGTACTTCCAACCTGGGTGTGTTCAGAACTTTCTGATACCCAAAATATATTTACTTCATACTTTGCATATGTTGGCTTTGACATCATCTTGCTGAGATAGATCTTATTCATTGCTACATAATCCAAGTCTAGGTTAGTAAGACCTATGTAATTATGATAACTGCACCCCACATTTATGATAAGCCTATCAGTGTTTCAATAAACAGCATACACTTGCTTAGGGGAAAAAAGGAATGTAGACTTGATATGCAGTCTGACTCATGGTAACTGTGTAGATAGATCCAAGTGGGCAGCTGTGTTGGTCCGAAGCAATAGAACAAAGTAGGACTCCAATAACACCCTTAAGACCAACAAAGTTTTAGTTATGGTGTTGATGTAGGACTTCCATTATAGAAGCTGCCACTGAAGAATGTTTGAGGGAAAATAGTTCAAAATACAGCAGCTAGACTACAGATTCTGTCTTCTTGATTGTAACCATGTTTACTTGTTGTTGTTCAGTCGCACAGTCGAGTCTGACTCTTTGCGACCCTATGGACAAAGTCACGCCAGGCCCTCCTGTCTTCCACCATCCTCCGAAGTCTGCTCAAATTCATGTTTGTTACATTAGTAACGCTGTCCAGCCATCTCATCTTTTGCTGTCCCCTTCTTCTTTTGCCTTCTGTCTTTCCCAGCATCAGGATCTTCTCCCGTGAGTGCTCCCTTCTCATTTGGCGGTCAAAGTATCTGAGCTTCAGCTTCAGCATCTGACTTTCCAGGGAACAGTCAGGGTTGATTTCTCTTAGGACTGTCTGATTGGATCTTCTTGCAGTCCAAGGAACTCTCAAGATTCTTCTCCAGCACCACAGCTCAAAAGCATCTATTCTTCTGCGCTCGGCCTTCCTTATGGTCCAGCTCTCACAGCCATACATTACTACTGGGAATACTATTGCTTTGACTATATGGATTTTTGTTTGCACGGTGATGTCTCTACTTTTTATTATACTGCCCAGGTTCACCACAGCTGTCCTTCCAAGGAGCAAACGTCTTTTAATTTCATGGCTACAGTCACCATCTGCAGTGATCTTGGATCCCAGAAATGTGAAGTCTGTCACTACTTCCATGTCTTCCCCTTCTATTTGCCACAGTGTGATAGTGCCGGATGCCATGATCTTAGTTTTTTTGATGTTGAGTTTCAAGCCTACTTTTGTTCTCTCCTCTTTCATCCTCAACAAGAGGTTCTTTAGGTCTTCCTCGCTTTCTGGCATTAGAGTGGTATCATCTGCATATCTGAGGTTATTGATGTTTTTCCCGGCAATCTTAATTCTGGCTTGTGCTTCATCCAGGCCAGCATTCCACATGATGTACTCTGCATATAAATTAAATAAGCAAGGTGACAATATACATCCTTGTTGAACTCCTTTTCCTATTCTAAGCCAATCAGTTCCATATCCCGTTCTGACTTGCTTCTTGACTCTTATACAGGTTTCTCAGGAGACATGTGAGGTGGTCTGGTACTCCCATCTCTTCAAGGACTTGCCACAGTTTGTTGTGATCTACACAATCAAAGGCTTTAGCATAGTTAATGAAACAGAAATAGAAGTTTTTTTATACTCCCGTGCTTTCTCCATAATCCATTGAATGTTGGCAATTGGATCTCTTGTTTCTCTACCAGTACTAAAAGCACTCCATTGGATTGCATTTGTTTCTGGGCACTATTCTGACCTTCAGAGTTATATAGGGCTTGAACCAGGGTATCTGAAGAACTGGGTTCTCCCATACAAAACTGTCTCCCAGTTAAGGATGTCCAATGATTCTCTCCTTTGTGTGCTCTTAGCTTCAGTAGGGAAGCTGAAGCTGGAAATACAAGCTTTTTCCAAGATGGCACCACATTTATGGAATTCCCTTTCTACAGATACCTGCTGACTTCTCTATTAGCATTTATGCACCAGATGCTGGATCTTTGAACAGATCAATCTATTTTTATTTTGTTGCTGTCTTAATTGTTGTTCATTGTATTGATTTAATTGTTCATACTCTTCTACGGATGATGCTGTTAAGGATGTTTGAATGTCCAGTGGTCCTGCTTACATGTTAACTATGTGTGAATAGGAATGGGTCTGACTAGACCCATTTATGGCTTGTTCAGCAAGGTGTTTCACTGTATTCCTTCCTAACAGTGCAGTAAAGTGCAAATGGCTTTTTTGCATGTGCATATTCTCACATGGCACAACTGAATTTTCTATCACCTATTGCTGTATGAATATTCTTTTTGGCAGACAATTGTTTAACTACACAGTTAAATTAGCCACAATTGTATAAACTAATCAGAAATAAATGCTGGGGGTTTTTTTGTTTTTGTTTTTAAAAACCCCTTACAATTCAATATTTATTTAAAAAGGTAAATGTAGTCCCCTGTGCAAGCACCAGTCATTTCCGACTCTGGGGTGATGTCACATCACAACGTTTTCACAGCAGACTTTTTATGGGGTGGTTTGCCATTGCATTCCCCGGTCATCTACACTTTCCCCCCAGCAAGCTGGGTACTCGTTTTACTGACCTCGGAAGAATGGAAGGCTGAGTCAACCTTGAGCCAGCTACCTGAACCCAGCTTCTGCCGGGATCAAACTCAGGTCATGAGCAGAGAGCTCGGACTGTAGTACTGCAGCTTTTCCACTCTGCACCATGGGGCTCCTCAATATTCATTTACATAGTCCTTATTTACAGCATTTTTACACATGCACAGATTTTTTTGGGGGGGTGGGGCTGATAAAATCCTGTTTGGCAGACATTCAAATCATTCAGCACAAACTTTTACAGATGATCAGCCTACATCTGACCCATTACATTTGAACCCAGTAAGTCTGACTGAAGTGGGCTCTCTGCCAGGTCCAGAACAGTCACACCAGAGTCCCTAGCAGTCCTGGCAACACCCATCAATCATGGAACAGCAGCCAGTGACTGTCAGGCAATAAGGTTTCAAATCAACCAGACCTTGAATTGTTGCAAAGTTAGGCTTTATTTGATACTCCATATGCACCAGAACGAAGAAGTTGAGACTGATACAATGTAACAGTGCAATGCATACTTAAGAGAACTACATCAAAGATTTCTAAACAAAAGCCACAATTCTAAACATTGCTGAGCCTAGGTGCAAAGGTTCACACAGTCCCTCTCTCTCTTATCTTATTCTTATGGCTCGTCTTCCTGGGATGGCCAAAAGGCTCATCCCTGGAGGCTCTTTATCTTCAAAGGGGAATTCTTGCTTTTGTTAGTACTAAGGAGAGAGAGGTTCACATCAAGCACTGGCAACAATCTACAACATTCTACTTTGATATGCAAGGTCTTTCTCATGGTTAGTCACAGCAGTTCAATATGGCAGCTATTAAGCTAAGCAGTTTACTTCAGGAAAAGCTAGATTTCCTGACAGTGACATTCCTCTGAGTGGAAGAAAGGGCACAGCCAACTAGCACCCACCAATGTAGTCATACCTCCTCAACATAACACCTCCCTACAGAGCACACAGATGAGTATCTGAATTGCAGTGTAGCCAGGCTACCAGCAAAACATAAGACAGAGGTGAGGCTGGAATCCACAGCCCTCAACTTGTTTATTTCTCATAGATTTGGAGTGGAATATAGGGAAGTCACCCCATTTTTCCCCTCACAACAACCTTGTGACCAAAGTTAGGCTGATGTTTTGCTAGTCACAAGAAGAGTTTATTACTGTACCTCCTCATTATTTTGCTGCTAAGAGTCAACACTTCAATCTGTTTTCAGCTTGCAGCACATCTTTAGACTATCAATATCAACTGCTTACATGGAGGAACACTGTTAGTATTATCCAACGGCAGTGTTTTATGGTGGCCCAAATAGCTAGCATGAAATCTAGTTCTGCAATAATGAAAGGATAATTCTGTTTATTTTTCATGCGGACAGGTTACACAGTTGCCAAATAATTGCCAAAGGGCAAAATTACTGCATTGATCTAACTGATGTGTGTTGACAGAGAGTGAAATTGAACATTGCATGTGGACGAGTGTACAAACCTAATAGCCACTTTTAACTGAATGTTCTTTGGGAAGAGGCCAGTGACAACAGAACAGCAGTGTGTGGGATGAAGTGGACTTAGGACACTTTCCTCATCAACAACTTTCAACCACAATCTCCTGGATCAGTTGCATGCGGCTTTTTGGTAAATGAAGTTGAAACTACACATGATACACAGTTGCATATATGTTTTCTCTGCTTTAAATAAAGCAGTTATGGCAGGGGGAGCAAAGGACTAGTAAAGGAAGGAAGAAAAGGCAATTACTAGTAGAAGAAACAGTATCATGCTCGCTCATCATTTGTAGTTTCAACTAACGTGCAGAACTGATCTGCACAACTGATGTGCACAAGGGGTACACATTTAGGCTCCATTCCTGAGCATGAGGATGGACCCTAAGGTTCCTTTACATGTGCTGGTGATGTGCCCATGTCAGGTGAGCAAATACATAGGAGGCCCATCAAGCATGTTCAGTCCTGTCTTGTTTTCAAGGTTACATTCAAATGCAAATCTGGCGATGCATCAGCAGTTGATACTGATGCCTCCTACTGTTGTGTGATTCAATGTTGCTTGATTCAGTGTTCATTGGATGACTGAATTGAGATGTTTGGGACTATCTGTACAATAAATGTATAGATGTTAATAATAATAATAATAAGTTTTTATTTATACCCCGCCCTCCCCGCCGAGGCAGGCTCAGGGTGGCTTACAGAGCATGATACAATATCATGGTACGACAATAACAGATAAAATCAATCAACAATATAAATACAAAATATAAATTGATTCTAAGAATAAGCTAAAACAATACAGTGGTGCTACAGTCTCTGTTTATCCCGGCAGCGTAATATTCGTTCTGGTTCACGTAACAGTTTTGATAGCTTCATACAAAACATTCCAGAAGTATAATTTGATTAGGGAACTAGAATTTCTTGGTTAAAGATCTGCCCTCCTTAAAGATGAAAAGTTTTTAGAATTCCAGCTCATTCATTTATTTTGAATTCCAACTTGTTTACATTTATTAGGCTATGCATATGTTGCTTTTCTCCCCAAAGCAGCTTAAAGAAATTTCTTAAATAACCAGTTTAAACAGTTTAATTAAAAACAACAACCAACAAGACAAAGAAACCAAACATATCCTGGGTGGATCCCTTATTCACTGGGCAGGCTATTGTAGGCCCCAAACAGCAAGCTATGGGCCAAGGACCAAGAACCCTTTGACTTTTGCCCTTAAACTCACCCCTAAGAGCCCTAACAGGCTTAAGTACTGGCAAGAAGAGGAGAGGAGGAAATAAAGTCAGTCTAAATGAGACTCAGCAGCTGCTAGCAGGCTCTTCCCAAATTTTTCCCAGCAGAGCTACTTCCCTTTTCAGCTCCCTCTGACATGATCTTAGGCTGTTATAGATTCTTGAGAGGTGGGTAGGAGGAAATCAGATTTATTTCAGAAATGACATCAAATGAATGTCAGCTGTCAGCCCTACCACTATAGTCCTCAATAGGGCAGTGGGAAGGAGGGGGGCAGAATCAGTCAAAAATCACCTTTGCATCAACAAGATGATGCCTTTTCTGGGGCGAAGCTGGAGATTACATCACATTGGGCGTTTTCGCACTGACCTTCAAGTAGCGCGACCACCCTCTTCACACCGGAGGATCTGCCCGGATTTCGCACAAGAAGCGCCGGCGCACCCAAAAGAGCCGGCTACTTCCGTCGCGAAACCCGCTCAAACGGAAACCGCCAAGAAGCAGGAAAACGTTTGAGCGGGTTTCGCGACGGAAGTAGCCGGCTCTTTTGGGTGCGCCGGCGCTTCTTGTGCGAAATACGGGCAGATCCTCCGGTGTGAAGAGGGTGGTCGTGCCACTTGAAGGTCAGTGCGAAAACGCCCATTGTCAACATGATGGTATCCCTGATGTGCCTGCTGTGGGTGCCAGACATCTCCAGTAAATTCCTTCACATCTTCCCCACATCCTTGGGCCCCGGATACTGGAAATCTTTCTGTTTGTCAGTGACACCCAAGTGGAAAGGGGCATAGCAGGTGAAAGCTACTCATCATGTGAGCCAATAGACAGTCACAATGCCATTGTTGTACTTTCCTGGAGTATCTGTGGTGAGTTTCCATAAGGTCAGAGTGTAATGTCCCTTTAGAATGCTACATTGTCAACATGGGGTCTTTGCCAAGAGTTTGCAGAAGCTTCCTGTGCTTGAAGTAGACCATTTAGAATGGAATTCATGCCTCATATGGTAGCCAATGGTTTTAATTGAAAAAGAAGAAGTAGCAGCTGAGAGAGATGGCTTGGCATTTTTCTCTCCACAGCTGTGGAGGCAGGAGATGAACCACTCATATGATGGTCAACTGTATCAATAAATGTTGGGTCTTCTCATACATGGATAAAAAACCAACACATGTAAGACTGTGGATGCCAATAAAGATGAAAACAAGAGGTCAGATGACAAATGATTATGATCAAAGTGCTGGACTTGCTGTTAGAGGAGGTTTGTGTAACTGGATAATTGTAGAGCAACATAATAGAGCATCACCATGCTGACTTCATAATGCAATTATTTTTTAATCTTGTGTTACTTGTAAAGTTGCAGCCAGTATATATTGCAAATGAGCTATCACCCAGCGTGATGGCATTGTCTACGTCTTTATTCACTTGTTTGTTTATATAATAAGATGGTGAAAGAAAAAAATGCATGACTTTGTATGACTTTGATGCCAAGCAGAATTTTAGTTTATGCTGTTCATTATAACTTGAAGCCCATTTGTTGTCAGTCAGGAGGCCAAGTCCTAAATATTCAGATGTAGTTGTGAAGTTTGTTTGTTTGTGTTCAAGCGGAAATAAATTTTCTTCCAAAATTGTCCTTTCACTTTTATGTGAATTTAAATGTTGAATATTCTACAGGTATTCTCCATTAAAACTTGAATTCTTGTGTGATGCTTTCAGTTGGTATTTGAACCCTTGCAGAATTTGATTTTAGCGTTTGACATCTGACGGTTGTTATTTGACAGTACTCAATCGTCATCACATAATAATATTTCATATTTGTTGATATTCAGTGATCTTTCTCAGTATTTTTCATACTTTCTGCCAGCACAGAATACTTTCCATTTAAATTGTCCACAAGCAACCAACCTAGAGGACATATTTTGCCACAAATCATTCTGGTTTCCTCAAGCAGACTCTGATTGTGTCTTAATCAGAAGACAAATTACTGGGAACTAAGTTCTTGAGTGCCACAGAGGCTCAATTTGGATTGGGATCATGGTAAAGGATGAAAAAAGGCTTCAGTCCTTTTCCCCGCCATCCTTTTACTGACCAGAACCCCCCTTTAAGTGCAGCTCCGAGAGTAGCAAATAACATGCCTGCTGGGGACATTTGGGGTTGAGAAAACAGCAAAGGGAGGAAAACTGAAGCCTCTCCCCTTGCCTTAGTCCCAATATGAATTGGTCCTCTGTGGTACTTAGAAACAGGATGATACTTGGAAAGTACGAACCGAATTATGAACTGATATTTGCAAATCTTGGTTTGTGCCACCCTAACCCTACAAAACTTCTTGGTGGCTTTGGGAGGCTCATGTGGTTCATGTCGGCAGACACACTGGCACTGGTGGCAGGGCTTGGAGTTTCGTGATTTGTGAGACCCCACAAAACTTCAGGAAACTCCGTTTTCCCAGTTTGTGTCCATCACTACTTGGAAACTTAGCTCTCAAAATCTGTGGCTGTAAAAAGGACATACCCCAGACATCAACCAAAAAAATAAAAAAGGAAAGAAGAAGAGTGGGTTTTTATACGCCTGCTTTTCTCTACCATAAGGAGTTCCAAATTGTTTTATAATCACATTCGCTTCTTCTCCAACAAGAGGCACCTTATGAGGTAGGTGGGGCTGAGAGAGAGTTCTGAGAGAATGGTGACTGGCCTGAGGTCACCTATCAAGCTTCATATGGAACAGTATGGAATTAAACCTGGTTCTCCAGACTAGAGAATGCTGCTTTTACCTACACCATGGTGGCTCTCAAAGATGCCCCGACCCTTCCTGGGGACTTGTCCTGCCTGCTTCCCTTTGCCCCAGAACTTCTATCCCACATGGGGGAAATGACCTTCTGACTTGTGTGATCCCCAAGAATTCTCTAAGTGTGTCATGTGACATCTTTGTGAATTCATCCCATTACCTTGAACTTGTACAAAAAGGTTTCACGTTTATGAAATCTCAGGTGGAAAGACTTTTTGATTGGTTGCTGTTTAATATTTCTTCCAGTGCTCCTTAAAAGTAGATACATTGGGAACATGTGATATTATTTGGATTTTCTGAATGTCTACAATGTAAGATGCAATTCTAATCATATTAAAACATTTCTCTCTCTCTTTTTGTCCTATAGAATAAACATCAAGTGCAACAAAGAGAAGGTGTTATTATTCACTGTTTCATTATCTTTCATGTAGCTTCTAGCTGCTTTAGTGTAGAGCTAAAATTGATCCTGTTCTTGTTGCCTTATTATATGTTGCCTTCTTCTCTATGGGCAGCAGTTTCCTTTGGAAACCGATTGTGGAGGATTCCTTTGCAGTTCTGTTTTTTTTTTTTTGCTATGCCTGTTTAAATGAAAAGTTACCTACCACAGAGAATTAAATCAACTTTATTTTTACACTTTCTTTTAAAATTGGCAAGGCAAAACTTTGAAGCCTACACTCATTTGGGAGTGTTTGAACAACAGGATATTTCCTGTTGGGTGGAAGTGGTGTGGATAAGTTCTTAGAGAACTCACATGAGTCCCTTAGAGACCTCTCAAAGGGGAGGAGAGGTGTAGTTTCATCTCAGAGCTCACCCAACATGCTGTGAACAAAACTGTTTTCTATTTGTCCAGGGCAATGAGATGAATTTTCAAAAGAGCTATATGAGCCTCTTAGAAGATCTCTGGTGTGTGTGTGTGGGGGGAAAGTAGTGCAGGGTAGTGCGGCTTGATCTCAAACCCCACCTGTGTGTCCACAAACTCAAAGCCTATCCAAGGCAAAGACATGCAGTCATGGAGTTGCATGAACCTCTTAAGAGGTCCCTTGTATGTCAGTATTGGAAATGGGATAGTTTGTCCAATGTGAAACCAGTTCCTTTTGGTCTAGGATGAATTGGCAAGTTATAGAGTGGGCATACACTGTGAACATGTTTACACCATTCTTTTGAGATCTCTTGCTCAATCTGTTGCTGTGCCAAGAGTATATGTGTGATATTTCCTGAGGGCTGCTCCTGAGCATTGGCAGAAGTACGGTGGAGCGAGCTGCTCTGGCATAGGAGGGGGGAGGAGTCGGGATCGAAGCCAGGCTTAGACAGCTCCCTAAGGACATTGGGCCATGACATACCCCCCCGAGAGGCGTAAAGTTATGTCCATGGAAATGGTGGCGTAACCCATAGGCACTCATTGAGACCAAAAACAAAGGTTGCCCCTGCTGCCGCGGGAGCTCGCAAACCCCTTAGGGAGCGGTGTAATTGCCTCACCAATCCCCTCATGCCCCCGGCTGATGAGCCCCCTTCCCAACAGCCAATCGCCATTCCCCCCTCTTAGAAATACTTCCGTTCTGGCCTCGCACAACTCAGTTGTTAGGGACAGGTACGGATGGTGGGAGGCTCTGCCGGGGAGCTCTCTGCCATGCAGCGAGGGACAGGCACGTTGGTGACAGGCTCTTCACTGTGCAATTGCTTTGACAGTATCTTTGACTTGGAAGGGGGAGAGCTAGGTCTCCCCTCTAGGGCTAACTGCTCTTTTTCCATGTCTCCACAGGTTCCCGGCTCCCGGAGGCTGAGCATGTGAGGACTGTTCCCCATGGCTGGGTAAGTGCAACTATGCACCCCCACTGTCCTCTCGCTCAAGACTGGGTGGTGTGCGAGCGTCTCCAGCACTTGAACCAGGCAGAGGGCTCAGGCAGGGGCCACTCCCTTGTGCTGCTGCCTGCTCCCTTCCCTTGGTCTGTCCTCTGCCGCGGTCCCACCCCTGGTAGGGCATGGGTAGGTGCCTTGATGCAGGGAGGTGGGTCAGAGACTGTCCCTTTAAGAGAGCGCCCGGTTGAAACGCAGTCTGCTCCTCCAGCTGCCACCCTTGCAGGTGTTCTTGACCTCTGTCTCTGTTTTGCAGGTGGGAATCCAACACAGAGGCTTCCTTGTGTGGCGCTCCACCCCCCCTCCTCCTCTCCCTCTGCTGTTTCTGCCCACTGTTCTGAATGGAGCCTCACCCTCGGTGAGACTGCCCAATGTGCACCAGGGAAACCATTGCACTCTTTTCCGGAAAAATAAAGTGTGAGCTGTGTCCTCCATTGTCTCTCCTGCTTGGCATCTGCTGCACATTCCCTGGGTGTCTCCCCCGCTGCCACTCTGTCAGTGGCGTCACTGAGGGAATTCCTGGGAGGGCAGGCACACTTGGTTCTTGGGGGTGGGCGGGGAGAGGGCTATGAGCCGCCATGCTGCCCCCGCAGGGGAGGAGGGATTGCCACCCCTCAGCCTGGCTGGGCTGACAGCCTACCCGACCCCACAGCACTGTTGTGTGTAGGGCACAAAGGGGCTGATGAAGTGGATGCTTGCCCAGCGGCTCTCTCTCTTGAGTTCTGTGGCTCTGGGGAAGGTGTTCCATGAACATAGCAGGGGGCATCCAGGTGACACAGGGGATCTCTGGGAGGGGGGGTGTCTGTTGGACTTGGTGGTCTGCTCACTCCCAGACACACATTCCAGCCACTGTCTGTGGCAGTGAACTCCTGTACTTCGTGCTTCCTGTGTATCTGCCTATCTGCCTGCCATTGGCAGAGTCTCTGACAGCAGAAGGGTGTGAGGGGATTGATGGCCTCTCAGGCACAGGCTTTCCACCCCCTCTCCCAGTCACATGCAACGGGCTGGCCAATCCTGTGGTCCCACATGACCCTGTCCCTCCCCCAGCCCCACCTCGGCAGCGGGCCAATGGCATGGCCATGGGCGGAATCACCATGGTAATAGTTTCTCTCTCACTCATCCACCCGCTTTCCTCCTCCCCACCTGGCGTAATGTCTCCTCTTTGGGAGCCGACTGTGGCTGCCTACGCTAGTTCTACACTCAAGCGCAGCTACATGGTGGTTCTCAGGATTAATAGGTATAGCTAAGATTGGATTAATGCCATTGATAAAACTTATGGATAGCAGAAAAATAGCATACAGATAATAAAAGAGTTAACAGATGTGAGAACTAAGTTCGAGTCCATATGTAATGCTTGAAGAATTTTGTTTTAGTGTATTTGAAGAAGTGTGCATCTGCACATGATAAGTCATTCAGTTCTCACTTATACCCAGTATTAAATTTTATTGGTCTTAAAGGTGCCACTGGACTCAAACTTAGTTCTCACATCTGTTTGTTACCTCTTGGTGGTGGGCTATCCTTCTTTGGAGGTTTTTAAACAGAGGCTGGATGGCCACCTGACAACAATGCAGATCCTGTGAATTTAGGTGGGTGGGAGTTGCAGTATTTGTGAATTTCCTGCATTTTGCAGGGGTTTGAACTAGATCAGGGGTGGCCAACGGTAGCTCTCCAGATGTTTTTCCCAGCATGGTCAATGGCTGGGGCTGATGGGAGTTGTAGGCAAAAAAATCTGGAGAGCTAATGTTGGCCACCCCTGGACTGGATGGACCTGGAGGTCCCTTCCAACTTTATGATTCTATGATTCTTTATTTGTATACTAATTTGCTACTATTCACAGGTCTTGCCAACTGCTTTAATCCAATTTTAGCAATCTTAATCCAATCTTATCATTCAGTTACATTATGCATCTTGGACTCTAGCCCTTCCTGGCAAATACCACCCCCCCCCCCAAAAAAAATCTCTCTCTACCTGTATGAAAGGCTTGAGGAAGTCTGTTTCAATGTTTCTGAAGAAATCTGCATTCACAAGGAAGCTTATACCCAAAATTCAACTTTGTTGGTCTTGAAGGTGCCACTAGACTTTCATTTATTGTTATTGTGGGCCTTGAATCCCAGCTTTTTTGGGGAAAGGTAGGTTTATACATATTTTTAAATAAATGGCTAAATTCTGTCCCCTTCCCTTGGTTCTTGTGTCTCTGGGTTTCCAGCCTCTTACTTACTTTCCTTGCTTTTGGGGAACAGAAGTGAAAAGAGAGTGACAACAAGGACTACTACTATTATTTTTATTACTAGCTTGTCCTGCTGCAAACTCCAAAAGAAGTCATTTGAGGATGCTGCTGCCATAATGCCTTTTGTTACTCAGCCAGTCTTTCCACTCCAGTGTGCCTCCTACTGCCCCTAGTGTGTCAGTTTCACTTCCCTTAAAGAGGCTGTCTGTTAACATTCCTTGCCGCCTGTATCATTCTCACAGCGCTTGGGAGTGTTTGAGAAAGTTCTAAGGGATCCCATCAGCTCACCCAAGGGAGCCTCCCTACCAGATTGCAGGCAGAAAAAGCATCTCTGATGGAGAGATGATAAAAATGTTTCTTACAGAATTGGGCACATGGAGGCATTATAGCATTGATGCATAGGTAAATTCAGTTGGGTAGCTGTATTGATATGAAGTGATACAAAACAACAAAACACAGCTACAATTACAGACTATTCCAATCCATTAAAGTGAATGATGATAGAAATTTATACAAATCCAACAGCATATACAAACAGTGTCATTCTCAAAGATTCACAAGGTGCAGCTCCACACTCATTCTATGCAAATTTGACTCGCCGAAGTCCTGTTGCAAGCAGAAGGATGTACACATTTGCAAAGATTTTACAAGAACCCCAACAGTCCAGGATGTCCTTGGAGGAGCCAGCATCCTCACTCATCATGTGACTCATGTCATATGAAGGATTGTAAGTGAGCACAGACTATACCCCAGTTTGAACATCTGAAGAAGCTTTCCTGTGAAATGGCCAGTTCCAGTCTGCGGTCCTGTTATTACACCAGCCCTGCCACCAACACCCTGCTTTTGTTGATGTGAATAGGAAGTTTCTTGTCTTTTCTCAATGGGACAAAATGTTTGTTTGTGCCTACCAGGGCTCATAGCATCTGAGAGGTCTCATTTGTATAGAGAAATTGTGTGGCTACTTGTTCTTATGCTTTTATATTAAAGTATAATTGAAAATAAGATCTCAAGAAACTGGTCTTCCTCACTCATCATTCAAGTAGAAAGAGAGATGCTTCTTCATCACCAGAGGCTTGTGTCAGGGAGTGTGGCCTAATATGCCAATGAGCACCTGCTGGGCTTTTTCTACAAAAAAGCCCAGCAGGTGCTCATTTGCATATTAGGCCACACTCCCTGACACAAGCCAGCCAGTGCATTCCTGCTAAAAAAAAAAAGCCCTGTTCATCACTAATGAGTTGGATCTGGTGATTCATCAGTAGAAGGCACTGATGGATTAGTGATCTTATGTTGCCCCAGCAGTCTTTTCTGGCCTCAGCAAGGTTGATTTCCAGAGTTGTGATACCCATGCTTGTTAGAGGACCGGAGCAGGTGGAGAGGACAGTTTCCCTCCTTCCCTTTCTTCCATGCAGCCCTCTGACCTTCATGCCTACTAGTTCATACAGATATCAGGAGTTTGGGAATAACCTTATCAGAAAGGACTACTGAGGAGGAGAGGAACAATGGAGAGATACATGATGATCCTTGTGCCCATAGATAGCTGGATTCAAACCAGTGATTTGTATCTGATCCCATTTGTCCCTGCCTTTCTTTGAGGAGAAATATTTGCCTCATCAACCCATCCTATTGTCATGTGTCCAAAGAAGAGAATGCAAGCAATGCCTTTGTCCCTCTGTCCCAGAGCCAGCACTGGGGCTTTTGCCTGGCAAGGCTCTGTCCCTTCAGTGGGGGAGGGCCACCAGCGCCCACCCAAATGTGAACCTGTTTGCATGGAGGTCTCCTCTGGTGGAGCCCTCCCTGCAAATGTCCACCTCCTGCTTGATCTCCCCACGGGGAAGCTGAGTGAGGCTGGATGGCTATTGAGGAGCCCTCTGTGCAAACAGGGCTATCTGGCTCCACTTGGCTTCCCTGAACTAAGGGAAGGTCGAGCGGGGGTATGGGCATGCAAATGACCAAACCCCCGCTCGACCTCCCCGCAGTGTGGGGAAGCCAAGCAGGGTCCTCCCTCCCTGCAAGGGAAGGCAGCCTGGGAGCAAGACCAAGCTGCCTCTTTCCTCTGCCTGAGTCTCAGGCAGAGGAAAGACGCTGCGGGTCAGCTGGTGTATGGGGAAGGGGTGCCTAGTGGCACCCTGTAGGCAACCTGGCACCCTAGGCGGCTGCCTACATGGCCTACTCCCACGCACCGGCCTTGCTCTGTCCTGCAAAGGCATTGCCATTTTTATGGGTGGGTAGATATAGTGTAGTTTGAATATTTCTCTACGACGTTCTCATCACTTGCCATAAAGTATAAGCAAGCAACATATTTGTTCTCTTGCTTGTCTAAGCTTGGGGGAGCGAAGCAGGGTGACCAGCCTCTGCCTTTACTTTTTCTTAGTTTGCAAACCACTGCTTCTATTATCCCCACCATAGTACAACTTTTCCTATGTGCCCAAGCCAGCAACAAACCAGGTAATGTGCAAAACAGGACCTGAGCCTCTATAGAATCAGAGTGCACACACTCAAAGTCAGTGAGGATACAATTGTTAGAAGAAAGTGATAATGCTGGACATAAAATCCTCAGCTGGAGCAATTCTCTTTTGTGGAAACATTAGCAAGTTGTTTTATCTGGATGATGTCACTGTTGTCCCTCAAAGGACTAGTCTGGGACCTTGGGCAAGGTGATGCAGGCAACCTCCTTTCTCAACATCTCACAGCTTCACTCCTCTAGACTTTTACCTGATCTGCAAATAGGATCAAAATAGGTCCTACAATCACATGGAATGTGTGTAATCAAATACTGGCCAGAGGCTTGTCTGGGAAAAGTGATCCTAGAGGTGCAAAGGTCTGGCTTTGGCAGTTCTCTTCCCTCTTTTAAATCCATCAGTCCCAAAGATTAATTTCCAGAAAAGGCAGTACAGCTAACCCATTTCCCCACCTTGCCTGACTTTTCCTTACCTGGTTCATCCTTTGTGAGACTATAGTCAAAACCATTTTAATCCCATAACACCACTTTGTAATAGTTTCTCTTATCCTGTCTATTAGAGGTCACCAAGCACATTAGAAATTTTCACATGAACATTACATTGCATTTACAACCCATGGGAAAGCTATGCAGCTTTCCTGGTTCAAATACATAGTTTCATTCACAGCATCACAGCATTGTTCTAGGAGCAATCACATTGTTGTTCAAAGTTATATCAACCACCCTCTGTCCAAGAGAGAGTCTGTGTGTTTGGACATCCACTGACTTACACCCCCAACCACAAGGCTGGGTACGCTTGAGTGGAATGCTGATTCGTTTTGCTCATCCTTCTACTTGGATCTATGTTTTCTGAATAGGTAATATAGTCCCCTAGGATAAGTTCCTTTTTGTCTCTATAAGCTACTATCTTTATTTTCTGAACTTGTATGTGTGTTTAGAGTGCTCTTCAAGTGATAGCATTTTATTTGTATTTCTTTAGCTTTTATTAATAAAAATCATTTCATTAATTAAGGCCTAGTTCATTTGAGAGTTCTATTGAGGGAAAAATTCCCATAAACATAGGTGGAGATCCTGCTTGTTGCCCCCACTCTCATTGTCTGGGTCTCCTAGCTAATTTCCCCAACAAACTCAGGAGACCCTCACAACCGCTTAGGGTAA
Organism: Heteronotia binoei; assembly: GCF_032191835.1. Classification (NCBI taxonomy): domain Eukaryota; kingdom Metazoa; phylum Chordata; class Lepidosauria; order Squamata; family Gekkonidae; genus Heteronotia; species Heteronotia binoei. The sequence goes on from NC_083223.1 coordinate 77,278,892, forward strand.
CATATCAGCCACTGCCCAGGAAACCAGGCTACAAGGCATCACAATAATGGTTGGATTGGAAGGTTTCCTACTTTTCAGAGGATCAGAAATCATTTCCAGATTCAAAGTACCATCAATATTTATGACTGGGGATGGTTAAGGTCATACCTTCATTCATAAAGTTGGTGAAATATACGTCCCTAATAAGTCCAGTGGTGCAGAGTGGTAAACTGCAGTACTGCAGTCCAAGTTCTGCTCATGAACTGAGCTTGATCCCAGCAGAAGCTGAGTTCAGGCAGCCGGCTCAAAGTAGACTGAGCCTTCCATCCTTTCGAGGTTGGTAAAATGAGTACCCAGCTTGCTGGGGGTAAAGCATAGATGACTGGGGAAGGCAAAGGCAAACCATCCCATAAATAGTCTGCCATGAAAACGTTGTGATGTGATGTCACCCCAGAGTCGGAAGTGACTGGAGCTTGCACAGAGGACTACCTTTACCTTTCAAAACCAGTCCTATGGACCAGAGTGGTAAGCTGCAGTACTGCAGTCCAAGCTCTGCTCACAACCTGAGTTCAATCCTGGCAGAAGCTGGGTTCAGGTAACTGGCTCAAGGTTGACTCAGCCTTCCATCCTTCCGAGGTCAGTAAAATGAGTACCCAGCTAGCTGAGGATAAAGTATTGTTGACTAGGGAAGGCAATGGAAAACCACCCTGTAAAAGTCTGCCAAGAAAACGTCCTGATGTGATGAAACCCCATGGGTCAGTAACAACCTGGTACTTACACAAGGGACTGCTTTTACCTTTTTAAACCAGTTACACTGTGTTGCATTGGATACTTGCTGAATATGTTGTATTGTTGCAGGACAAGAGGTGTCTGTCTGGATGATGAACTCAAACCCAGACTTATAACTGGGGGAGGAGGAAAGGAGAGTCAGAGAGAATGGGAGGGAGGGAATAGGAAGCCCAGAGCCATCTCTTGACATGATCAGAAGAAAGGTGGAAGAAAAGCAGGATGGGGAAGTAGCCAACACCAGGGTTGCCTCATTACTGAGCGAGGGCAGAGTTGAGCCAGGAAGGGAGGGAAAGTGTACCAGGGAGCTGACCGTAATCAGTCACAGCTGGAGGGGGGAGAAAGAGCCCGGGCTAACTGGGAGTGAAGGGAAGGTTTGGGAAGGGGGAGTCAGGTGTGGCACGTGGGCCATTAGAAGGTTCCAACACCATTGGTTCAGCTGAGGAGACCGGGGAAAAGACGGGGGAATAAAAGGGGGATTGCTGAGGGAACGTGAGGATTCGCTCTGCGGGAACGAGAGGGGACAAGCCTGTGCCAAAGGGGAGAGAGATAGACCCGGGTCAGGGGGTCTTTCCCCAGAGACTCTGACGCAGGGATAGCAGTGAAGTGTAACCGCCCTGTCAGAGAAGTCTGATTTCCCCAGACAGCAAACCACCTGGTTCCCCACCCTGAAGGTCCGCTTGGCTGACGAAGAACCTGACAGTGTCATGGGAAAAGGAAAGGATTCCACATCTAGGCTTCTTGTAATTGAATCATGGGTGTAGGGTGCTGGAAGGGAAATCCAAGAATATTGCTAGTATTAGGATTGGACCTTTCAGAGGTAAATGGGGCAGAAGCCATAAGAAACTAGGACAGGAATTGACTGCATTTCATGGGCCTCCAGCTGGCCTGATTTAAAGAGTGTATGTCATAAAAAGTATTAAAGCTTATTGCAATCCTGATTGTATACTACTAAACATCTCTTATTCTTATGAAAGAAATAATATCCTAGTAATTTAATTTAAGCTGTTCATAATTAATTTCCCATAACGCTCAATATTCATTTACATTGCAACAACTCAGCCATAAATCTATCCTTTGTTGTTAAAAGTATTTCATTATCATTATCAGTATGTAATGCTAATCCTTCGGTCTGATGCTAATCCTTCGCCGACACTAAAGTACATGTAGATAATTTCCACACAGGTTATTGACTCCTGGTTCAATGCTGTTGGGAAGTGGGTTTTCTCACGCAGATAGCATTGTGTTGTCTTAGTGTACTTCCCAGGGTTTCCCCAGTTGTTCTCCAGTCTTTCTCAAATCTCTATCACTCCAAAGTTTCTAAAGATTGCAGTTTGGAAAGACTGGTTGACTGCTATGTGGAAGGAAAAATCTAGATCTTCCTGCCCACACAGCAGCTATTTTCCCTGACACAGTCCCCATGGCTGCCATTTCCTCCTCCCACCATGGGGACTTTAATTTTTCTTTTTGAATTGGCAATTCAACACCATAATATTATATGTAAAAATTTGTATAACCTGTTAAAGTATTTTTATGATCAAAGATTTCAGGTTTTCACGGCTGGTAACATCATTAGGGTTTGTAGAATCTTTCGGGCTCAAGTGCCTTGTTCTACTGGAGAAAGTTTTCCTTCCAGACATTTTGTTCTCAGCTGCGGAGAACATCCTCAGTGGTGTTGCAGCCGGAGCAGGCGCTCTGACCTTCTTGGCTGCTGTGCATTGAGTGAGGCCGGGGCTGAAAATTCACCATATACTTCCACATGGTTGATCCTTTGAACATTTAATTAAAGATTTTTTAAGGTAATATATACAAAACTTTTAAAAAAAAACTATTTGCAGTGATCTATTTAAAAAAAACAACATCATTTAACAACGTGAAACCAACCCCCTGATGAATTTTGTCCTCTCAGGTTTTCAAACTGGCCAAGAAACACAGGTACATTTAAAAACCCTCTCCACCCTCACAGTATATTCTAACAATAACCCTATGAGGTAGGTTAGGCTGAGGGCTACAGGGCTAAGGGAAATTCTGAAGGAAACCCCATTAGACGAAAAGGAAGGAAGTATAGCTCAGTTAACACTGGCTAGATAGAAAATAAGAGAAAAGAAAGACATAAAAAGAGAATACTTAGATGGGAGGGAGAGGGGGGAGAGAAACAAAGAAAACAAACAGATGGAGGACAGAAGTAGGCTTCCCAAATCCCCCGCCTAGCTGGGGGACCCCCGATTTGGAGCTTTCTCCCGCCACTTGCCAAAACCCTGGAAAACAGGGGGGGGGGGGGATGGTGGCCCTTCCCACCCAGCCCCGATCCCAGCAGCTTCTCCTTGCCCTTCCCTTCCCACCCAGCCCCTATCGCAGCAGTCTTTCTTCAGTTTTCCCAGGCTGCTTCCCACCCCCAATCAGCTGGCTGGTGGGGGGGGGGGAGAGGGAGCCCCGCCCGCAAAGGACCATGTACACCTCTGGAGGCTTGACTTGAAAGGCTTCAATTTAGGATGGTGTGTCTGTGTTTCTGTGAAGAAGTTGGCAGCAACTGGTGAGTAGAGAGGCCGATCCGCTGCTTCAGACTTGCCAGAAAGGGGGGGGGGGAGAGAGAGGGAAACGTCTTCATTATTCCCTATGTGATCGATTTTCATAGGGTATAATGGGGAATTGTTCTGGAGGTTTCGGGGGCTCTGGGGAAGCTGTTTTTTGAGGTAGAGGCACCAAATTTTCAATATAGTATCTAGTGCCTCTCCCCAAAGTACCCCCCAAGTTTCAAAACGATTGGACCAGGGAGTCCAATTCTATGAGCCCCAAAAGAAGGTGCCCCTATCCTTCATTATTTCCTATGGAAGGAAGACATTTAAAAAGGTGTGCTGTCCCTTTAAATGTGATGGCCAGAACTCTCTTGGAGTTCAATTATGCTTGTCACACCCTTGTTCCTGGCTCCGCCCCCAGTTTCTCCTGGCTCCACCCCCAAAGTCTCCTGGCTCCACCCCCAAAGTCCCCAGATATTTCTTGAATTGGACTTGGCAACCCTAGACAAAAGAGAGGGGGAGAAATGTGAAAGAGAGAAGGAGGGGGAAGTAGACATGGATCCCCCACCTGAAGCACCCACCCAGTAGCCCCTGAGCACCCAAGCCACCATGACTGGACTCCACATGGTCTGTGGAGGCAGCAGCCCACCACTGAGACCATGTGGGCTCCACTGGTCTCAGCTTGGCTTCTTGGAGCTGCACCCTACCTGAAGAGGAGGCCCCCAGTAGCCTGGGAGCTGTCGAGTCATCACAGCTGAACTCCACATGGCCTGCAGAGGTGGAAGCCCACCCCAGGACCATGTGCAATCCACCAGGCCCAGCCACTTGGCACCGCACTGCCCCACCTGAATACTCCCACCCCCCATGAGAAAACTGGAAGCCACTCAGTGTGGCATTCAAACTTTCAGCAGCAGCAAGAGGCCGCAGCTGCACTCCCCCCCCCCCACAGCTGGTACTGGCCTGAATGAGGCCTGCTGGGAGCTGGGGGCAGGGCTTGGCTGCCAATTGACAGGGCTTCCTTACTGCCCACCCACCCACCTTTTTGCTGTGTCTGTGTGCAAGATGATGGATGTGAGTAATTGTCCGGGGGGGATTTATTTATTTATTTTATTCCATTTGTATCCCACCCTCCTTGCCCAGGCGGGCTCAGGGAGGCTCACATAGATATGCAGGTGCATGAGTAAATACAGTAATACATTAAAACCATAAACAGTAGAATAATATAAAAACATAAAATACAAAATATTTCGGTGCTATAATCTTAAATCATGGACCACTATGGGCCATGGACCACCAAATTTAGATCTCCTGGAGCACTGCTCTAGAGAGCTCTGTCTCAAAATGAGGCCTACTTGGAAATAAAAAATTGAACAGGACATAAAATGCCGCACACACTTCTCAGTTGTTACTCTGCCCTTGCAAATAAAAAAAAGACAATAAGCATATAATCTGTAGTGCATTTTTGACTGTAATTATAGATAGGAAAAGCAGCATCATTATAGTGGTCCATGACCAATCATCCTGTCCATACAATACTAATATATTATTATCAGTTCCATCAATTAATATGCACATTCAGAGTAGTTTTACAACCTTATTTACATAAAATCAGCATTTCAAACAACTGTTTAGTGGGCTGAAAGTGCTCAACCATTTTAAAGTACAAATCCTATTGATTCTTTTGGGATGTATGTATACATTATAAGACAATATCATGGCCTGCTTAAGATGTCATAGTACAGCCTAACCTCCTCCCAAGTCCTTGGATACTATTGTAACAATAAACCTCCTAAAATTTCAGTCGTATAAATTATACCCTTTAAAGTCCGTTAAGTAAATGGGTGTAGAACAGTGTAACTCTGTTTCAGATGTCAGTGTTTGAAGCTTAAAGGTCTCTGTGCAACATCAATATTTACAACAGGGTTTTTAAAGCAAGAATGAAACAACCGATTGACAGTTTCCCTTTGTACTCATGAGAAGATGAGGCCATTCGGGGCTTTTTTTGAGCAGGAATGCACAGGAACACAGATCCGGCTGGCTTAGTTTCAAGGGGTGTGGTCTAATATGCATATGAATCCCTGCTGGGCTTTTTTTTTACAAAAAAGCCCTGTGTGAAACAATGGTGATGTCGGGGATGTGGCCTAATATGCAGATGAGTTCCTGCTGGGCCTTTTCTACATAAAAAGCCCTGAGGGCCTCTGAGGCCATTTAATTTTTCAGGGCACATGCTACAAGACATAATGCTCTAATACTTAAGAAATATTCCATACATTTCTTTTAAGAAAGAAGGCCAACATCTTGCAACAGGCAATATTGGAGCCTAAACACATTCTTTAAAATACTTAAAGGCTTACATAACTGTGAAAGGGCAATGCCCTGATATCAGCTCCATTCACAATAGTGCTGTATCACAAAGTGGAAGGAGACTGTCAGCAAACGCAGATCCTTCATTTCCTGAGTCTGATCCAAATAGGCTTTAGGTCAGGTGCTCTGTAAGCAGATTTCAAGAGCTCTAAGATGCAGCTGAGTGCTATAAAATGCACAGGCCCATATTGCAAGGGACGCTTCAGGATACAAAATGCTGCATCCCTTTTGAATCTGTTACAGCCTGTATTACAACTGTAATGCATCTATTGATCCTGCTGACTTAGGAAGACAGCTGCAGTCTGGAAAGGAAAGCATGATGCATGTTATTCTTCAATGATCAGATCGTTTCCTTAGTAACTCCTGTGTGTCTAATTAATGCTGCCTTGCATTCTGCAGCACGTCCCTAGCATCTGGCGACTGGAGAGATGTGGCCTAGTTATTTATATATGGTATTATCTTCAAAAGTCAAGCATCAGTTGTTAAAACTGTACAAAATATTATACTTGTGAAGAAAGACATGGCTTTATTTAAAAAGCACCTTGATAAATTGGTGGGAAAATCTGTTAACTTTTAAAACTATTTTCATCTGCATTTTTATTTAGTTATTTATTTTCTTTTATTTATATCCTGCCCTTCCCGCCAGTAGACTCCCGCAAGCAGGTCACAACAATAAATTACAAAAGGCAAAACTGTAATTTTGCAGACCTTGTTAAACTGTAACAGGGCTGTGATCTCAATTGGGAGCATGTTCCACAGGGCCGGGGCCAGGGTGGAAAAGGCCCTGGCCCTGGCTGAGGCTAAGCCAACATCCTTCAGGCCAGGGACAATCAGTAAATGGTGGTCTGTGGAGCACAAAGCTCTCTGGGGCATATATGGTGAGAGGCGGTCCCTCGGATATGTCAGTCCCAGGCTGCATATGGCTTTAAGGGTCATCACCAGCACCTTGAAACAAATCTGGTACTCTGTTGGTAGCCAGTGCAACTGGCAGAGCACCTACTGGGTCACAAAGGCCTGTCAGCAGGCGCACTGCCACATTTTGCATCAGCTGGACTTTCCAGATCAATATCAAGAGTAAGCCCACATAAAGTGAGTTACAATAATCAAGCCTGGGAGTGACCATTGCATGGGTCACTGTAGCCTAGTCATGGGAGGAGAGATAGGGAACCAGCTGCCTGAGCTGCTGCAGATGATAAAAGGGAGACCTGGTGTCAAGATGAGCCTGACATGCTGTTTTGGTAATGTGTTATTCTGTGTGTGCTTTGACAGGCTCTCTGGTTCATGAGAAACCTGATTACAGTGCTTGTCTAACAGACCTCTGAACTCTACAACTTTAGCTCTGACCACTCATAACAGACATAACTATGTAACCACTAAAAATGTGCAGGTGGAAGAGGGAGGAAGATATGTGTGTAATCCATTGTCGTCTAGACAGAATTGGTACTTATCACAATGCTTGGTAGCACATAAGGGGTATTTGGCTGTTGACCTTGATCCTCCAAATAGCCCTATGCAATGCCATCCATGGGAACTAGCCCTAGGTTGGCAGGAGACTTTTTGCACATGGTTTTGACTATAACTGTACACTTTGTTCTTGCTGTTGTCATTTCAGGCTCTGGCTGTTTGCAGCACACAGCAAATGCTCTACATCTGAATCCAATAAACCTTTTTTACTCTTTTAATATGAGAATTGGTGAATTGGGTCAATAACTGGAAGAACCTTACACCTGGCCACTGTGGTGACCTGGGCCTCCATAGAAAGGCATCCAGAGTCACCCCCAGGCTCCTCGCCTTCTGGGCCAGCACCAATGGCACCCTGTCCAGGGTAGAGAGCCTGATTTCCAAAACTAGCCCTCCCCAGATCAGGCACAGGACCTCTGTCTTAATTGGATTTGGCTTCAACCAGCTCTGCCGTAACCACCCAGCCAGTCTCCAAAGCCCTGTTCAAGCTCTCTGGGGCAGAGTTAAGGTTGTCATCCAGCAACAGATTGAATTGGGTGTCATTGGCAACCCAACCCAAGCCCCTAAACCAAATGGACAAGGGGGCACATATAGATGTTAAACAACATTGGAAAGAGGATTGTCCCCTGCAGCACTCCACATTCTAGTGGGTATCACAGGGAGACTCTCTTGCTGAGCACCACCCTCTGTCCCTGACCATGGAGGAAGGAGGAAAGCCCTTGTAAAGCAATGACTATTGCAAAATAAAGAAAACTTCCAAAATATGAAACAAAAGTACTGAAAGGCGAAAAAGCTATTCCTTTTGAAACTTTCATACTGTGATTGATAGCAAGGACTTGAAGTCTACCATTTGGTCTGTTAGATATCGTGCTTCATGGTGAAGACCTGTACCTTCTTGAGGCAACTCTGCTACTTCCGTCAGAGTAGTATGAACTTCTTTGGTGTGATATCAGATAGATTTCACATTGTGCAGTGTTACTTTCCCAGTAGAGTATCAGTATCTGTCACAAAGATGCACTGCAGCACACCAACAAGAGAAGTCGATTCCTTTTTACAACAAATATATTTTATTAATTTTATTCTTTAAAAAAAGATAATACTATAATAATAACAAATAATAACAAATAATGGGTCTATTGTCACAGAATATTGATTAAGTTAGTTTGTACAATTTTAATATTAGCTTGAAGGGAATGCAATAAAACGTTATTTAAAGTAGCAGCCTTTATAGAAGTAATGTTAATATTAACAATGGATAATGTATACTACATTATTTAAAGTAGCAGCCTTTATAGAAGTAATGTAGAATACATTATCCATTGTTAATATTAACAGAAAAAAGGGAAGAAACCCTAAATTTTTATATATCAATACTGGTATACTTAAATAGTACTTTCTAATAGTTTTTCTTCTTGTATTGTGTATAGCTATATAATCTTTTTAAATAATAAAGTATATTAAATAATGAAGTATATTATAGGAATTAAATGAGGAGTATAGCCTATGCTACATCAGATAGCTAAGGAGTATTATCTTGGTCAGAGAAAAAGGTAACAAAAGGGAACCAGACTGACTCAAAATTAGATGCATAAGAACCTGTTTCAGCTTCATGTATATTGGATGCTATTTTAGCCATCATACAGATTTCATTAACTTTTAAAAACCATTTGGTTTTTGATGGTACCATGAACACACTGACTTCGCTGCAGTGCATAATATTGCTATTACTGCTCTCTTTTCTAAGAAATTTTAGTATCGTGCCATAAATCTAATAACATCAACTCCACTGAAATATATATGATATATGATGTTATATGATATGTTATATAGTTCCTCTTGGATTTTTTGCCAAAATTCTTTTATGTATCTACATGACCACCAACAGTGAAAATAGTTGCCTATTAGTCCACAATTTCCCCAACATTGCAGGGGTAATGAAGGATGGATATAACAAGTTTTGTGGTGTCAAATACTATCATGAGATGCATTTATAGAATTGAGTAACTATTGTTGGTGATTTAAAAATTTGAGATTGACATATTGTCTGCCATTGATCTTTGGATAGAACTTTGTTTAAATTCTTATGCCAAAGTTTAGCATAGGAGGATAATTTGTTGTCCCTGTGTCAACAAGACTTTAGCTTGCCATTTTAGAGACCAATAAATGTTCAGATTTTTGTCAAGTCTCTTTGAAGGTTTAATTTAATTTCAGAAGTCCCAATTAAATTATGTATTTATAAATACTGGTACCATTGGATTCTTTCACTCAATTTTGTCACAGTTTGGCTTTAAGTAAGTAAAGAACCTCTCAAAGTTATAGCTGAAATTCTAATTAGATTATGGTCCCTCAAATTTTTATAAGGATTTGGAGATAAGGCTTGCTGAAACCATTCAACAAAGTAAGATACACTGAAGGAGTTAATTTATTTTTGAGTTTATCCCAAAGAGATTTTTTTTCCAAAAAAGGATTATCTTTGATTGAAATTTGATGTTTGCCAGGTTTGTTTCAAATAGTTTCATAAAGACTTTTTGGGAACATAAAAGTATCTTCTATAATCTTCTATAATTTTCTATAAAGTATGTCCTATCTGTGCCATTCTAATTAGTGGTTCTTAAATAGGCTTCCCAACGCCCCCACCCTGCTGGGGGACCCCTGGATTAGCAGCCTAATCCCCCGCTCTCTAAAAATCTGGAAGCAGGGGTGGGGGGTGGAAGAGGGGGTGGAACAGCGCCGTGTCTCTTTCCCTGCCTGGCTTCAGGCTTCTCCCTTCCTCCGGGTCACAAAGACCCGCCCACCGCCGGCCTGCTATTTCCTCCCTTCGCGAAGTGCATGCTGGGACTCGTAGTCCTTGCATCCTCTCTGGCTGCCGGGTGGCATCTCCTCGGGGAGTCTGGCCGGCGGGGGGGGGAGCTCCGCCCCTGGAGGACCATGTGCATTTCTACCTCCAGAGGCTTCAGTCGCTGATTGAAAGGCTTCCTCTTGGGATGGTGTTTCTGTGTTACTTTGAAGAAGTTGGCAGCAACTCGTGAGTAGAGAGGCCAATCCTCCTTCAGAGTGGCCAGAAATGGGGGGGACACGTCTGCTGAGCATTATTCTCTATGTGGAGATTGATTCTCATAGGGTATAATGGGGAATTGATCTAGAGGTTTCGGAGGCTCTGGGGGAGCTGTTTTTTGAGGTAGAGGCACCAAATTTTCAGTATAGTATCTAGTGACACTCCCCAAAGTATCTCCCAAGTCTCAAAATGATTGGACCAGGGGGTCCCATTCTATGAGCCTCAAAAGAAGGTGCCCCTATCCTTCATTATTTCCTATGGAAGGAAGACGTTTAAAAAGGTGTGCGGTTCCTTTAAATGTGATGGCCAGAACTCCCTTGGAGTTCAATCATGCTTGTCACACCCTTGTTCCTGGCTCCTCCCCGATGTCTCCTGACCCCACCCCCAAAGTCTCCTGGCTCCACCCCCAAAGTCCCCAGATATTTCTTGAATTGGACTTGGCAACCCTATTCTTGAACCTACAGGAAAATTACTATCTGCAGGGATAGTGTATGACTCCTTTGCAACAAGACCACACATTCAGGGAGGTTGTTATGTATATGAACACATGTATGTGATGAGCTGGGGGACTGAGGAACAATGAACAGGAGGATCCAAATCCTAACTGCCCTGCTCCAATCGCAGGCCCCTGGCTGGTTTAAATGGCCCTATCCAAGACTAGCGCGGGGACACAGTACTGTATATAGTTGGCCCTACGGGCCTGTTCAGTCAGTTACAAAGTTAAGCCATTGGCATGCTGTATTCAATAAAGAGCTTGTTATCACTACTGCCTCGAGTCCTCAACGCCTAGAATTATATTATAGAGATTTTGTTTTCTAGCTTCCCCTGTGCTACCTTCAGTTCAAATAATACCTAGATAAAAAGCAACACATGGCTTATGGTCATGCATACTTATGTCACAGGCTTTGGCTGGATTTCTCGACCATTTCTGTGGAGATAGAATCAGATCAAACTTCTGTTTATTTCTTTAAAGTATCCTGGGCAACTTCAAGATTCAATCCTTGTAACAATAAACATCCTGATTCCAAATTTGATGCTATAAGGATTGCTTCTTGATGTATTTCTGTTATGTTGCTAGAAGTAGGCCATTTATACCTAAAATCAGCTCAAGTCAGTTTGGTAGAGATAGGTTTCAATAAATGTCTTTTACTTAAAGCCTGCACTGCAAGATCAGGAAATACTAAGATCTTTGAGACCTTGAAGGGTAAAAAACTTTTTCCTCTGGCAAATAGAATTCTATTTTTTGTTCTATTATCAGAAAATTCTGCCGCAATGTCTGTTGGTCCCTTAAATATAGGATGGTTTTTGGGACCTAGCCTATAGGGTGCCACTTCAGCCTCTAGATTCAACATTGATGCTAACCATGTGGCCACAAAAATAGGCAATTCTACATTATTTTCTTCACCTTCCTTTATGCCACAAAACTTCAAACATTGCTGTCAGGTGGTGTTTTCAAGGACAGAAGTTTTTTTTCATGTCCACATTTCAAAGCTTTGAAGTTGCATGATCACTTTCTGCACTGCAAAACTCTGCTGTTTCAGTTTGAGGCACCCTGGGGCATTCAGATAGCCAGGGCTGGTGTGTCCATTAGGCAACCTTAGGCACAACCTAGGGCACAACCCTACGGGGGTACCAAATTGAGTGTTTCCTACAACTGGCAGTGGCTCCTGCCACATCAGAACAAAGGCTGGGAGCCATCCTGTCCCCCTACCTCACTCACTTCCCCCACCACCGCAACAGTCTTTGCAAAGGGGAGCAAGCGAGCAAACGAGGAAGGGACTGAGCGGGCACTCTGGCTCCAAGTTCCTCAGACTATACATACTGCCCTACTAACATGGCTCAGCCTTCCTGGGACTGTGCTTAAGGTGCTATTTATCCTATGGATGGTCTTGGTTTGGGTCATTGCACTTGTGCCTGCTCTTCTTCTCTGTGTGAAATGAACACACGGGACTGTCATCTGTACCAAGCAAGAGAGATGGAAGGTAGAACTATATACTATTTTCACCAAGCCCTTTCAGAATTCCACAGAGGCTGGGTAGCTTCCACTATTTGCAGTTCCTAGACATGATTTAGGAAACAACAACATGTGACGTGCATAAAAATAAGTTGTGAAACTTATCAATTAAATAATTAACATTATTAGATATAAGACCCCCTTTGAGTGTGAGGCCTGGTCTAAGTGGCAGTCTGCCCACCCTGTGATTGCCCTTGGTTTCAGCTATGTTTGCTGGTAAAAGATGGATGGCATTTTCAGAAGATAGCTGGTGGGTAACTGGAAAGGGCACTAAACTTCTAGTATCAGAACCTGATTGAAGAAAGAAACAGACTAACAAAAGGGGCAGCAGGTGGGAACTCGTGAGCAGGGGGAAAGGTAAGCCCTCCTCTTCTTCCTGATAATCTGGAAAATGCTCTTGCACCCTGTGTGTGCCTTCTGAGTAGGGTTGCCAACTCTGGCTTGGGAAATTCCCAGCGATTTGGAGGTGGAATCTGGGTAGGGTGGAGTTTGGGTGAGGAACCTCAGCGGAGTAAAAAGTCATGGAGCCCGCCCTTCAAAGCCACCATTATCTCTAGGGGAACTGATCTTTGTCATCTGAAGATGTAATTCCAGGAGATCTACAGGTCCCACCTGGAGGTGGCAACTGTACTTCTGAAGGAAACACAAAGCTGAGAACTCAGCATTTCCATCTTAATGTGTCGCTTTATCTTTAAGCCTAGTTCATTTTAGTTGAGCGAGACCTGTGGTCTTCTCAATCAAACCATCTCTTAAATATATTGGGCTTTAATAGTTGGCTTTAAAGAATATAAAATAAAGCAATGTCTTCTAGGGTGAGTAAAAATATTTTCTGTGTATTAAAAAGAAATCATACCACAAAAGGGTTCCTGAAATGGAAGCAACAAGTTTAGAAGACTGATTTTCAATTTTGTCTTTATTGATAAGCTTAGACAGATCACACAATGGAATTTTTATAAATGCTACAATATCTTTAGTTAGCACTCCGTTCCACAGCCCTGTTCACTTTTGTGCGCACAAGTTGGCATGTTGATATCGCATAGTACAAACAGTTGTCTCATGTAGCACAATCTTTTAAAAAATAAATAAGGAAATTTACAAAATTTAACCCAAATCTTTATAAAATGACCTGTAAGGAATGTGTCTGCTTCATTATCAAGGGCAACTGCTTTGCATATTTAGATTCAATCCCCAAACACATAGAAAGTATGTTCCCTTAACCCACTCTAACTGTTTGGGTGCAAGCTATCAATGGGGGCTGAAAGACAACTCAGCACACGTAGATAGATTGTGACTATGTAGGAATTTCCCCTCAGAATGGTTTTTAAACTTTGAAAAATTAAGCAATTAAAAGGCAATGCTTCTTAGGTGTTCACACCATCACTCTAGAGAAGTCACACTCTGTTCTTAATTTAAGCAGTCTTGGCTCATAGACAGTTTATAAACTAAAGCAGGGGGCCTTATCTTCATATGGAGTTTTAAAAAGTGGCAAGTATATATACAATATACTCTCATAGTATACACATAAATAAATAAATATCAAAAATAACTGCCTGCATTGTTCTCAGACCCCTGAGATATCTATGAACAAGTTCAAAAATTAAGGAAAAAGTTAAAATACTGGCTTTTTTGCCCTGACTGATCACCTGTGTGCTGCAGATGTTCTTTTCACTATTTTGGTTTACAAAAGGAAGGAAGTACAGTTTGTTTATGGAACAAAGTCAGGGATAAATAAAATTAGAGAAGAGCCGTTAATGCCTCTAGCTGATCATGACCAGTGCCAGTAATTGGCTTGGTAGACCGTAATGACTCTGTCCACGGCAAAGCTATTTTATCATACAGAACTTAAATTAAAATTGCTTGTCTTCTTACTAAGACTAAGTAGGTTTCCAGTTATTATTCATTAATCACAGATACTTGAAACTGCCTATTGTTTCAATATGCATTATCCAGGTTCAATGGGCGCTGTGTTCAGCCAGATTAAAAACTGTGCTTCTCATGTCAGCAAATATTTTTTGTGGGCAAGCATATTATTCACTCATAAATATTCAACTATGTAGCCAGTAGGCCACTTTATAAAAGTGAATAAATAGTATTCAAAGGCACTAGTTCATACGAGAGAATAACATTTTGCTAAAAGAAAGTTAATTGAATTGTTTTCCATAAGCAGTGGGATCTCAAATTGTCAGCCACACTATAATCTATTTCGATATAGCATCATTGTTTGGAACCCGAAATTATCAGATATTCCTGCAACAGTATACTTTTCAGACATTCCTGATTTCAACCCAGCTTTGCATGCATATAGAAAATGTTATGTAATAGATATCATACATAGAGGAAGAATACTGTGGGTTCTTTCTCTGACTTGAAAGAGGTTTCATATATAACATTCAAGGGTTTTTGCATTTCCACAGCCTAAAATGAGCTCATAAAACATACTTTGTCGGGAATGCACTTTTGATGTAAAAACAGATTTGTTCTGTTCCACATTAATAGTTGCGCATGCACACAAACCCATGAGATGGAGTCCAGTGCTGACTTTTTAGAAAGCAGAGACACTTAAAAAAGGGGAAATCAGATAAGAGGACTGTCATGAGGAATGCTTTAACCCTTTCCTGCTCTTTCTCTAAATTCTGCTTTCTGTTCTAAGTATCTCTTCCCTTGCTTGGGTTTCAAATGTCCTTAACCTTTAATGAACTTCTATTTAACTGCGGCCAGACTACAGGCTTAGTGCAGTCTGGCTGCACCTCTAATTTAACCAGTTTACGTTGTAACAGGAAGTTTTGATAAAACAGCATACCCTGAGGTAGCTTCATTGCATGCTCACTCCATGTTCAATCATCCAGATTAGTGCTGTATGCCAACCACAGAGCAAACTGTCCAGCTGGTTTTCTTGAAACTGCCTATTGTTTAAATATTATATTGGTGTAAAAATGGCAGAGATGTTCACACTTCCCAGCTACACAACAGGAAAGTTCAGACATCCAGGAATGGGAGATGAAAATGCTGACATTAGTAAAGACCAGATTTTCCCAAGTGCCTAATAATTCTGCTTTGAAGGTGAGCCAGAATGAGGTACCAGTGATTAGGGAATGGGAAGCAGATGTTGCTGTCTGATTGTGCACTTTAAATCCACAAGGGAAAAGCACCATCGAATCAAACTGCTTATCTGATCAGAGTCTTTAAAAATATGCAACTATGGTACCTCTCATGTCTATTCAGTTGCCCAACAAGTAGCAATATGTTTTATGTATTTTCCCATGCAACCAATTAAGTACTCAGGTCTGTCCTAACTAGATGACAATGAGTCCACTACAGTGAAGAAATACAGATGGAATGTGATAAGAGAAATGGATTCCAATGGTAAAACAATTCTCCACAGTGTATTGGATTGTGTCAAGATAGTCTCATCTATACTTTTCCCCACAAACAAGAGTCTAGGTCATAAGTAACAGAGAGTTCTGTAATTTTTCATAGACTACCACTAATATTGTATGCTAGCTTTAAAAAAAATCTGATTTAACTTTTCCAAGTGTTCATGCCATGGACTCAAAAGACAATGATATAGCTTCTATAGTATGCTAGACAAGCATTAAAAGTTGGCCCTGCCTGAGAATAGAAGAGAAGCTTCAGTCTTTACTGTTCTCAAATATCTAGGGGCCTGGGACCCTGAAGTTCTGAAACTCTTCAACTCAAGAGTTTGTATGATACACAAACTGGATTTTCATCACTGAATGTATATGTCTTAATGCTCCATTTTATAGTAGCTGTTCTGGGGCTTTTTGGGGCAGTAGCAATTTACAGCCTGTTTTCTAAAAAAACACCCATGAAGAACTGCACATAGAATACCTGTGCTTTCTATCACTTCCACAGATATCGCCTATGTTGTGTTGGCAACTAAAAGTGATGCAAAACATGCTGTAAATCTGCAGAAACTACTGGAATCTGTTTTAAAAGCTATAGGTGGTATCCAAGGAGCACTGCAAGTGAAGTTTTAGAGACTTTTCTTTAAAACATGAAGAACTATAGCTGGAAAATGAAACTGCAGAAATTCTGCAACACACACAGATGTCTCTGCACCTGTAGAAAGAGCCTATGATCGATGCGGCACAACTGCAAAGCTGCCTAGTTCCATATAATTTACCTTACTATATAAACTCAGGTCACATTCACAAACAACCACAGCCTCATGGCAGCAGTAACCTGTGGGGTTCTTCCAATAGGCTTCAGGAAACCTCCTGCCCCATCTGCTCTTGCGTATTGAGCAGCAGGGCAAAAGGTACATGTTGGGGGAAGGTTGTGGATGTGACCAAGTTACTTTGGGTTGCCAAGTCAGTGACATTCTAGGAATTGCTCCAATCTCTAGGGTCTTTACCACAGAGATTTAGGGAAATTCATAGAGCATCACTGATGCAGTGATGTCACTTATGGCAAGCGATGTTGCCACATTAGTGACAATCCCTTGTTTTGCCCCCCAAAAGCTCCTGGGGTTTTCTAGCCCTGCATTATTTCCAAAGGGATTTGCATATGTATTTGAATACTGTACCATTGTTTGGAGGGAGTCTAGTGAGGATCTTTTTCATCTACTGTGCATGGAAGCATGAAAGAGCATTAGCCAAAAGGTTGTTCAAGCGGCTATTCCTATCAGATGTATATAATCTTCCATATATTCCAGCTCTTTCTCCAAAGCCTTCAAATGGAGGAATGTAGCTGGAAAAAAAGAATACAGCTGGGGAAAAAATCAGGGTACAGCAATACACTTTGATAGAATTGTAACTAGTTTACACAAAGCAAATAGATACAGATATAACAAAAGAAAAAAACAATGATTGAAAATCATTGATTTTTTAAAAAATCATATGCTCACAAACACAGCCCCATTTAGTTTTCTGTGTTTTATGGGAATGAACCAGCTGCCCTGCTAGTATCGTATAAACAGAGAGACATTGACCTGAAAGTCTTGCTTGAAAATCTGGGGCACATTTCACAATAGTAAAATTATGACTTCTTATTTTATACCTCACTCTGTTTTGAAAAGATTTTCTTAATGTTTGTACTTGCCACATGTTGAAAATGTGCTAAGCAAGTAGCCAGTATCAAATATCTCTTCAGACCAAAATGAAACATGCCAAATCACAATCACTAATCCCAGTAGTGCAAGCCCAAGATATAATTACTGGACTTTATCAAGACAGAATATTTCATTTGCAAAAAGAAGATAAAAGCCCACTGGAGAACTGCTGTGGTATTTGTCCTGCTCCCTTCCCCTCTCACCTATCAAAATAAAAAGTGATTGGACGAGATTCACCTCAGTGATGTCTACAGCCACAAGGCTGATGTTTTAAACAACGGTTCCAGGGTTTAAACCAGTGATGGGTAGTCAAAACACATAATTGCTATAGTCTTCTGAGAACTTTATGACTTTGCAGATAACTCAAAGTCATTCGTAGCTTGTAGCTCCTAAAGTTTTCTAGATTCCTTAGCCCAAAAATTTAACTTTAGGATCTCCAACTGTGCAATCCTAAACAGAGTTACACTCTTCTAAGCCCATTCAATTGATTTAGAGCAGTGTAGTTTGATTTAAGATTGCACTGCAAGGCTAATTAGGTGAGATGCTAAAATGAACATGATGTTACCATTTCCTTATCAATGAATGCTCTCTACCACTAGTTTAGCTATATTTAGGAGAAACCACTGATAGATTTACTTGCTAATGATCTCATCAAATTACATTTTATTCTTTGAGTAAATGTAACTTCCAATAAAAATTGAAGTTAGTGTACAAACTAAGTTATAGCTAAGTGTGGTCCATTTTTCTCCAAATCACAAAATAGTTTTTCATTTTTACTGTTTGGTAGTTGGGTTGCCAGGTCCATGTTGGAACATACCTGGAGACTTTGGGGGTGGATCAAGGAGAGTGCAGGGTTTGGGGAAGGGAGGGGTCTCAGCAGGGTACAATGCCATAGAGTTCACCCTTCAAATCAGCCATCTTCTCCAGGGGAGCAGATCTTTGCCAGCTGGAAATAAGTTATAAAAGCGGGAGATCTCCAGGCCCCACCTGGAGGCTGGCAACCCTATTTGGTTGTACACATTGCCAATAGTAAAATATTTGAAATAAAATCATTTCATTTCAAGATGCCCTCATTGTGTTTCTATTGAGATGGAATTCAAGTGACTTGTACATTTTAATAGCCTGGGACTGAATTCATACAATTCCCTCCAATACCAAAGTTGTAGATTCAGAGAGACAGCATAATGGAATGACCCACAGTTTATAACCATGTGACTTGCTCACAGTGCCAAAATAAAACCCACCAGTAACATACAATGTATCCATGCTCAAACTGCACTAACATTAATGGAACCAAAAGTCTAGAAAGAAGATGCTTTAGGAGATGATGCTCTATCACTAAAGACTAAAAACACATTTTTTTTTGACACAGAAATGAAAAAAAAACAAAACCCCAAACCTTACAGGTAGTATCAAGATAGCAGTATTAATATTGCTTTGGTCGCATTGATCAAAACACTAATAACTGCAGTGGGTTTCCTAGCTGTGTACAAAACACAGTTTTGCAACTGGCATATGTTGTAATGTAATTCATTTTCATGCAGAAATGTAGTGGGTGACATGTCCTTAAATCCCAGCCATTTACTGAAGAGCATCTGCTGCAAAGCCAGGCATGCCAAGGAAGATCTCTTGATCCAAATCTGTTTGTGGGTGCAATATACATTTTTTAAAAAAATAGTTGTAGATCAGTTGGGGCAGAATGGGCCTCACTGCCAACAAATGACTTGTTTACAAGCAGGAAATTGTCTAAAATTCTGGGAGAATGCTCTGGCTGACAAGCAACACAGGTTTACCCTGTATTCTTGGGGATATGAATCTTTAATAAACACAGTAAATGGGGACTTAGATAGCTAGAAATGTAAGATCTTATGAAACTGTATCAAAAGGTGTGGCAAATATCATGCTAACTTTGCAATGGAATATTTCTTAATAGTACTTTTTGAGTCACTAAATGCTTAGATCAACAGATGCATAATCTTAATTGTTTACTTGATCTGGATAATGGTAGAACATCCTACTGTCATGCTGAAATTTTAACATACTACAAACAGGGCAAATTATATGCAAACAAGTTTACTTCATTTTGTTCCTTTCCATACATTAAATGTACAATCCAGGCAAGGTCAATCACATGCAAGTCCTACTGAATTCAGCAGAAATATTAAGCACATGCTGGTTTCCCCCCCACTACTGAAACTGCTAGGACTTCAAACCACTTAACTTTGGTTGGATCATGCCATATCCTTTTTGCTACTTGTTCACTACCAATTTCTGTGCTTACTTTCAAAAAAGCACCCTGCCCACCAAGACTAGCAAGAAAAAAAATATCAGTGGTCCCAAACCAGTTAAGATATGCTGTGCAACCACAGGTAGAATTTTACTACCCAGTTTGGAGTGGACGATTTTGGAGGCCAGTCTTCCAAGTTAATCTATTTCTATGTTCAATGCCAAGGTATCTGTAACTTTTCTAATTACATTTTGGGATCAAATATTAGAGTTTGGATAAAACCATTAAATGAGAGACATTTCAGAAAAGATGTGGCTTTTGTTCTCTTGTTATTTATTACAGACAATACAAGATGGGTAAAAGTAAACAGAATGCTCTATGAACTTCTCTCTCTCAACTAAATATCTTTATTTTCATGATATAAAATACACAGCTAGTGAGAAGTCTGTTTTTTTTCATAAATATATGAGGATTGGCTCTTGTATGCAGAGCAGAGCAAATAGAAAGATCGCAGTTCTAGTTCCAGTTCTGCCTCAACTCACTCCAAGCTGGAGCAAATCATGACTTCTCTCTCCATCAATTTCCAAGTCTCTGTAAATGATAAATCCTTATTGTACTTTCTTCACAGTAATGCAGGATATGTAACCAGTTCATGGTGGAGAAGAGCTTGAGGTACTCTTGACACAAAGTATTAGAGAGAAGCCATAATGGCGCAGCAGAAGGAATGGTGAGCAGAACAGTCATAGAAATTAGACCTAGATCATATTAAACTGATCATATGAAGGAATGGAATCTCACCAGCTAATATTGCCCTTGCAGTGCCATGATTGCAGGAACAATCAGTGCATATGTAAAGTACCTGTTTAACAGATCACGAGTATTATAGTAGTGAGCAGCACAACCATCTTCTGAGTAAACAGTTCACATCAACGCTTTCGTACTACGTTTGCTTATGCCATTTAAACTCTTGGACCCAGCTAAAGTTAACCATGACTAAGTCCCATGAAAACCCAATGGGACAGCAGTCATGACTAACTTAAATGCCATTGCTGGAATAGGCATTGAACTGCAAGACACTCTGTTCTGATGAATTGCTTCTCCTTTTATTTATCATGACTGGTACTAAATAAGAACTGAATCCTGTACTTCTTTCTTCCCTCAGTACGACATCCAACCATTTTTATAAGCATTTAGCACCATGGATTTCATGCAACTGGAGACAATAAACAATAGCTTCATGACATCTTAGAAGTATAGATTGTCTTAGACCATGGTTTGTCCAGTGTTTCATATAAATACCTTTCAAATATGTTTTCCCCTTAGGGAAAGAGAAATATTATGACTCATTGAACAGGAAATAATACTTTTTGTTAATGGAAGCAAATCTTTTCTCTCTCATTAGCATAAAGTAGAATTTATAGTGGTGAACTCCTACAGAAACTGGGATTATCTAAGTTAAATGTTATTTTCATCAAATGAAGAGGTAGGTGTGTTTTCCACACATTAACAGAAGTTGTAACAGACATCAATAAAAAACTAGGACAACCTAATATGTCTGGGCTAAGTGAATACGAACAAAGTTGTTTCCAAGGGTAGGAACAATTCATATTCTAATTAGGTAATTATTAGGTCTAAAATTTGAGAGTATCAGAGGGATGTATAAACTACCTGTTTGTTCGAAGAAATGTTTCTCCAACAAGTCAACTATATCCTTGGTTAACTGTAATATTAACCACCGGAGCATACTATTTCAGCAATTCTTTCTTACATTACCAACACCAGCAGTCTAAAAGTTTACATAGAGATAACCAGGTTCTTAATAATTACATAATTACAACAAAAATTTATGTTGAAGGGTTGTTGTTAAAACAATCTTCATAAATAATGTGTTCTATCTCTTCAGTAACCTAAAGGTCAATTGGTATAGAGAAAATAACGTTTCTTTTTCTTTTACAACCAAACTGGAGATTCCTCACTGCCAACAATGGTTAAGGCCTGGATCAAGTTACTCTCCTTTTGCTTTTTCCTTTTGCTTTTTCTTTCCATTTTCCATAACTAGACCGTTTTCTTGTTTGCTTATACCATTTGCCATAACGCCATTGGTAATTTTGCCGTTCTTTACTGACTGCTTGGGCATCTTGTATGTCCGATAGTAGAAGTTACCAAAAAGGATAATGAAAGAGGTAGCATAGAAAATGACACTCCAATGCATCCATTTAGGAAAGGGACAATCAATATAAATAGAAAAAGCTGTGTGGCCAATAGTCACATGGAATTGTATCTGAAAGGTATAAAAAAGAATATCAAAGGTTCTCATTAATATGGTTTTATTAAGATTATATTTTATCATTTAAGATGAAAACATATCCAAATAGTAACGTCATGTGAAAAACAGAACAATCTGTGTCACAGATGCTAGCTACTTTCCAAAGTTTATGACGATATAGTAATTAAAATGATAATTGCTATTATGCCAAAAAAGATAAATTTCTACCATTTATAGAAATGGAACTGTTTTAATGTTCACTAATTAAACATGAGGATTTGGGAGAGCCAGTGTGGCTTGAGTATTAGACAAGGATCTTAGCGATTCAAATTCCCAATCTGCCATGGAATCTTGCTGGGTGACCTTGGGCTAGTCAGACACTCTCAACCTAACCTACCTCACAGGGTTGTTGTGAGGATAAAATGGAGGAGAAGAGAATTATGTATAAAACTTTGGGTTGCCATTGAGGAAAAATATGAGGTATAAATAAAGTAAACAAACAAGTAATCAGATACAGGAATGTCCACATTAAGACAGATCCCTATAAACCAAGCATTATCACTGAAACAGGAAATCTATCAATAACAACTACTACTAAACAACATCCCCATAGTTGCAGAAGGCAGGTTCTGACCTTGTCATTATTAGCCTGCATAGCTGAATTTAGATCCAATAGGCAAACACAAAACAGATTTTTTTTGTGTGCTAACCCCATTCTTCCTCTGAATGAATGACTTGTTCAATCAGTCAGGTTTTTTTCCTATACAAGTTATTTTAAGATTCATATGCATATAAGATGTACTTTTGGATCCAAACATTACTAGTTGTTTTGCTGGTACCAGGGGTGTGTGTTTGGTTTACCTGAACAACCCTGCTCCAATTTTTTTTCCAGGGGGGTTTAAGCCAAAAAGAAATTAGAGTTTCTTTTCAGCTACCGATGTAGTTGAGCCCAAATAAAAGCCTATATAATTCAGCTTTTATTTGGGCTCAGCTATGAGAAGGCATTTAAAGAGAGTGTGGTCTCTTTAAATGCCTTCTGAGTTCACTTGCCAAGTTGTGCCATGGCGGAACTGCAACTTGGAGAAAGCATTTAAAGATACCGTGGTCTCTTTAAATGCCTTTTTCCCCTTCACTGAAAGTAATGGAGGAAAGGGCATCTTCTTTGAGGGTCCACAGAACTGGATCCCCAATCCAGTCTTTTTAAAACTGAGTGGGGGGTGGGTTTGAGGCAAGGCACTAGCAGCTGTGCTGCAAATTGGGTGCTTCTACCTCAAAAGCAGCTCCCCAGAGACAAAACTATGTTTCCATTATACCCTATAAAAACAAAAATTGAGTTTCCTTAACATTTCCTGAATATGAATACCATACTGGTATTGGGATTCAGGAATATCAGGAAATACTCTTTTTTTCTTTTGGTTCAATATACCGAACCCCCAAAATACTGGTTTTGGGGGGAGGGTTGCATATCACTAGCTGGTATGTACTTCTTGAAGCTACATGTTTTCATATGTAATTCTATTCTTTGCTCTGGAAATTCCTCTGGCTCACAACATTATTATTACTTTTTATATTATGGGCTATTTGAGGGCCATAATATAATCCTTAAATAGAACTTCAGATATGAGTGTGTGAAATCAGTTCTAGCTGTACATTTGCAGGAAATTTAACTATCTATGTACATAACAGTTTTAGAAAGAAGAATTACTTACCAGCTGCATAATGGTCAAGTAACGTTTCCACCAAAGGTACTTGTGAAATTTTGGGCCACAAGCAGCTAGTCCGTAATACATATACATTATAACATGAATAAAAGAGTTAATTTGAGCTCCAAAAAAAGCTGTTGAGAAAAAGAAACAATAATAGATTTTTAAAAATTGCATAAATAACATTACCATCATATTCTCTTTATTTCTATGTCATGGTAACATAAAGTTAAAATCATTTGATATTCAAAGCTGATAATATTTGCATATAATATTATATTTCTATAAAATATATATTTGTAGCCAAAAATTCTTACTAGAAAACATGACTTTAGTCTCTAGAACTAAATAGCTCTATTTACAAGCAGTTGTAGATTGGGGTCCTTTATTTCACAGATGCACTTTTCACTTTTAATTCTAATTTTAAGAACACAATAAGCACAATCTCTCCTAAAGGTTGAGTTACACATTATAAAGATATGTTCTGAAGCTCCATGCCTCCAAAACATGTGGTTATCCAATTCAGATTGGGACCTTGACAAATGGGAGGAAGAAAGAAATATTAGGGGCCGAGCAAGCAACAGAAATAAACATTGTATGACATGTGACACCAAATCCAACTGAAATGTGATATGATGTAATGTAGGTGGATGTGATATAAGTACATCAGGGGACGCTCTGACTGCCCCTGAAAACTCCATGGTAAGCATCATGGAGTTTTTGGGGACAGCCAAAGCATCACCCAATGCACTTTTGCTACATAATATCTACCTCCAGACCTTTCTCCCAGTTCAGTGGGAGCTCTCCTGCCAGAAGTGGGCACATGGCAATCCTAGGGAAGATGCTTAATTAAGCTCCCCCCCCCACACACACACACCATTTTCATGATTTGAAACAGCTTCAAGGGAGCTGCTATTTGTTCCCCTGGGTGGGCCTGTAGCAACAGTGGCACCCCTGGGGTCCTGGCCCCTCTAATTAACCAACCATATAACATTTCTGGCCCCACCAATCAGTCCCCCATTTCTGGTAGGAAAAGGTTTCTAACTAAGGTTATAGACCTGCATCCTGGGACATTTTCCAAGATTGGTTGGTTTTCCCCAACCTCATCTGCCCCTCCTGGTCTTCCCTGATTTACACCCTTGAGCCTCTGTTCTCCAACCAGCTCAGCTTATATACCATAATTAGAGTTGCAGCTGTACAAAATGGTTCACAAAATTGCTTGAATAAATGATTAGGAATGGTGATCTATACTACTGTGTACAGTTTGCTGTGTACAGTTTGCTGTAGGTGGGATCCTGCTATGTCATTTTGTATCATTTAATGTGTCATACTTATACTCTGCTTCAGTAACTGTGGGGAGGACCAGATATTCCCCTTCACTCCCCCCTCCTGCTTCTCTTGTTGGCTTTTTTCTTATCCCAAGACACCCCTCACCCCCAAAAAGCTTATCTTCTGGTGGAGAAAGGGCAAGTAATGTTGGGTTCAATGCTGTCCCACCAGCTCCCAGCCAGGACTCACCATACAGCCCTCTCAGTCCCCAAGCAAGCCCACTGGTCCCAAAACAGATGTTCCCGCACCCCAAACACCTACCAGGACAAGAGACAGAACTCTCGCTGGGCACCAATAGTTATAAAGGGGGGAGGGGCCAAGCAGAAGAGCAAATGGAGGGAGGGCTAAGGAGCCAGGAGGGGTATAAAGGGGCAGCCAAGATAGGGGACTGATGAGGAGTAAATGGTAGAGCTGGAAACTGGTGGAGGGCTGACAGAGAGAGAGGAGCCAGTGGAAGTGCAGCCAGCTAAGAAGGTGGCAGACTGATGGTAACCCAGCCTTCCCACCCACTCTGAGGCCCCCTGGCTGCACCCCAAGGTGGGATAATAATCAATCATCATCATTATCTTTAATTTATATCCCGCCCTCCCCACCGGAGCAGGCTCAGGTAGGGCAGTGCAACAGCAGGGAGAGGCCACCTGAGGATGTGGAACTTGGGTGTGTTTATTTTGGCTCTGAAGTCCTTGACAATCTTCCTGCTGCTCATTTCTGAAATAGCTTCTCTTTAGGGAAGTGTGCCCCCCCCCCCAATGCTGATATGTGTGGCTCAAGACGTTTCCCACCAGCGAAGTGTCTCAGGAATCTTTTTCTATGCTTTCTTGATAACCACTGTGAAAGGTGAGTGCTGCATCATGCAGGCTTCCCTGCTATTGTTGGAGATGCCTATTGTGTAACTGCCTCAGCTGCACTGGTGGTTTAAAACAGGGGTCCCCAACCCCCAGGCCACAGACTGGTACTGGTCCGTGGCCTGTTAGAAACTGGGCCACGGAATGAGGCAGAGACCTTCGCCTACTCCTTTTTTAAAGACTCCCATGGGAGGCAGGGATGGAGTGTGGGCTTGGGGGCAGCCTGAGGCAGCAAAACCCCCACCCTACCCCCACCGGTCCATTGTAAAATTGTCTTCCACAAAACCAGTCCCTGGTGCCAAAAAGGTTGGGGGCCACTGATCTAAAGTAACAGAACAAAGTTTGAGCCCAGTTGCACCTTTAAGACCAATGAAGTTTTATTCAAGGTAGAGACTTTCATGTGCATGCATACAGAATTAAACTTTATTTAGTTTGGATTTTTATTCTGCCCTCTCTGCATTTTTTAGTGATAAATGATTTGTCTGCATTATTTATTTATTATTTTTAAGCATAATAATTAGGGCCCCCACAAAAATATGCCCCACAAAAAATGTGCCCTACCAAATGGAAAATCCTGGCTACCGGCCTAGCCTTGGGGAAACCTAGCACACATGGATGGGCCCACATGTACCTATGAGGCAAAGAATCCCCAAACACATCTTTGTAACAGCCTACAGCTATAGCACCCATAAACATTGGTATAAGTGCACTATCATGTGCAAGTGAGCATCAATTGTGTGCAAGCAAGAGTCAGTTTGGAGTAGTGGTTAAGTGTGTGGGCTGTTATCTGGGAGAACTGGGTTTGATTCCCCACACCTCCATGTGCAGCTGATGAGTGACCTTGTGTCAGTCATAGCTCTGTCAGAGCTTGTTCTCTCAAGACCAGTTTCTGTCAGAGTTTTCTCAGCCCCACCTACCTCGCAAGGTGTCTGTTGTGGGAGAGGGAAGGGAAAGGAGATTGTAAACTGCTCTGAGATTCCAAGTGAAGGGTGGGGTATAAATCCAATCCCCTCCTCCTCCTCTTCTTCCTTCATCACCCATTATAGAGACCTGGAGGTTAATGTGGACTTTCTTTATGTCCATCCAGCTCTTTTCTTTGCCTTAATGCAATAATGGAAGTGCTGTACAGGATATAAGATAGATGCACAGCCTTCCCACTCTCCATGATGGCCTAGCATTCATCTGTGACCATGTGTTTGCTGCAAGGAATTGGTAGGGGGCAAAAATATTTAGTAATCACTCTACATGTGGTCACTGAGCCCTTGCTAGGATGGATTGTGTTCTGTATTATTATTACTATTGTTATTAATATAACAAATGCAGAGACGTCTCTGTGGTGCCACCTTCTTTTCATTACTTGGCCTTTTAAGGTGACACAAGTTGCTGACTCACTGGAGCTCTCGGCTCTTCCACAGGTACCTGGCCTATTTAAACAGATGCTTGGGCTGAGGTGTCAGCCTCTGGCTGAAGGGTGAGAGTGAACGGGTTCTTCCCTTTGGTTCTTAGCTGATGGCTTGTAGCCTGTGATAGAACAAATGTCACATGCCTGTGATAGAACAAATGTCACATGCCTGTGATAAACTGCAGTGGATGAGAGAACCCCCCCACCCCCGCATGTAGAGAGAAGCTGAGCCTGAGATTCCATTTTTATACAGTAGGAAGGGTAAAGGTATGCCTTTATAATGTTTGTTATACTGAGTGATAGCTGGTTGTTTGTTTTATGTCCTGTCCAGAGCCAGCAGAAAAACAACAATACACACTGTGAAGAATGCATCTGCTATGTACTTCCAAAAGACACTTACAGTTCTAACATACATGCAATAATGATGATAACTAGGGCTTTTTTTGTAGCAGGAACTCCTTTGCATATTAGGCCACATACTCCTGATGAACTAGCCAATCCTCCTGGAGCTTACAAAAGGCCCTGTACTAAGAGCCCTGTAAGCTCTTGAAGGATTGGCTACATCAGGGTGTATGGCCTAATAAACAAAAACATTCCTGCTACAAAAAAAAAAGCCCTGATGATAACTATAAAGTTATTTGCCGCATGCAAAAAGTTGTCATAATATATATCTATTATGATATTAAAACTTTAATGAAAAGGAATATTAGCATGATATATATGGGGTATGTTTAAAGTGATAAGACACCCTCTAGTACCAACACTATAAACATACAAATGGTATCAGGAAGTGCCTCAGAGATCAGCATTGTTTGCAATGCCCTTGCCTCTAAATCCTGCCATACCTTCTCAATAGTTGGCAGCTTTTTTCTGTCTGAGAAGCTTTCAACCTCTGTTACAGGCTCCACTTCACCCAGCTCAGATTTCCTCCTTCTATATTCATCTTGATCTCTCTTATCAGCATCTTGTCCAGCTCAGGGGAGCCCCTTTGCCTTCCTTTCCCCTTGGATGAAGTGGAGTCCGTAAGTGGAATATGTAGGTCGGACACCTATCATCTGGAGTCTCTGGGGGTGATCCTTGATGCCTCACAGATAATGGAGGTCCAAATTTCCAATGCTGCCAGTCTGGCATCTACCAACTTTGCCAAGTCAGGAAGCTGCCCCCTACCTGTCTCACCCTGACCTAGCCACCATGCAATGGTCACCTCCAGACTGGATTACTGTAACTCACTCTATGTGGGCCTGCTCCTGAGGCTGACCTGGAAATTCCAGTTGGTGCAGAATGCAGCAGCCTCGGTCCTAATGGGGAGCCCGCACACAGTTCACATCTCTCCTGTGCTGCAGGAGCTGCATTGGCTTCCAGTGGAGTTCTGGATCAGGTTCAAGGTCCTGGTATTAACCTTTAAGGCCCTTAATGGCCAAGGATCCTCAAACCTTCAGGACTGCCAGTCCTGGTATACCCCCAAGAGAGCTTTATACTCTGGCAA
This sequence comes from Heteronotia binoei, assembly GCF_032191835.1. Classification (NCBI taxonomy): domain Eukaryota; kingdom Metazoa; phylum Chordata; class Lepidosauria; order Squamata; family Gekkonidae; genus Heteronotia; species Heteronotia binoei. The sequence continues at coordinate 77,307,396 of NC_083223.1, forward strand.
CCAACATCTGCTGAGGCTCCCCGGCCAGAGAGATATCCGGTTGTCTTTAACCAGGGCCAGGGCTTTTTTTGCCTTGGCCCCATCTGAAGAAACTTTCTGCCAAATTGCATCTGGGCCCTGCCAGCCATATTACCATTCCACAGGGCCTGTAAGGCAGAGATGTTTCACCAGGCATTTGGCTAAGGGCAGCTACTGTTTCATCTTGGCACTCCCACTTTCACTACCCCTGCAAGATAGCAGTGCCACCAGCATTCAGATGCCATCTTTTCAAGTACTGTAATGTGTTATTTTTCTATTTATTTTGGGTTTATTTATTTGTAGTCTATAATTTTGTTGTTAATCGCCCTGAGCCCAGCTAGTGGGAAAGCAGTCAAAAATCTAAACAAACAAACAAAATCTCTTGTATTCGTTTCAGTTTGGACTCTACATTATCAGAAGCTTGATCAGATGGTCCCAGGTTGCTGATTTGTCCAGTTGTGTGGGGAATTTTTCAGCTTGTGCAGTCTGAGGACATGAACAGGATTCTTGGAAGTTTGAGACAGCAGAAAGCACGTGTGTATATTGGTGTGGGAAGGCAGGGTAGGATGCAGCATCAGATGATCAAATCATGGAGCACAATTATATTTTAATAACACACCAGTGCTGATGACTGGATCCAGCTCACTGGATCCAGCTGCAACCCTTCTTAGACAGAAAAAATCTGGCCACTGTGGCACACATTTTTGGTAATATCTAGATTAGATTACTACAATGCACCCTTCTCAGAGAATCTGTTCTCTTATGCCAGCTCACTTATGTGCTGGATCCAGCTCAAACCTGTCTTTCTAAAACATCCATGCCAGTAAAGCAGCCCAGAAAACTGAATTAACAGAAAAAATCATAATTTATTTTCAAAGTGATTATCAGAATTTTAATTTTTAGAAGCACATCACAAGGGCTGCCAAGCTTGGTAAAACTTGCTGTGTTAACTAAAGTTCAGCTATTCTCAAGGATGCATATTGTATCTTGCAGTGTAATTCCCAAAGAGAATTACACCCTTTGAATGCAGTTGGCTTCAATGTACTTCAAAGAACAAACATTTGCTTAGGATTCTCCTGTCAACGACCAATTTCTTTTTATGCAGTATAGTGACTAGGCAGCAATCCTAAGCATACTTACCTAAAAGTAAGTAGCATTAATATCAGTGGGATTTTACTCAGAGTAAACATGGACAGGAACAGTCTGTGTATCACTTAATCACCATGGAAATAAGCAGAGTGCTATCTAACATATAATTAGAAATCCTATCTCTTTGTGGCTGAAGAGGTTTAGATTAAGCAAGGTAGACCTGTGTGTTGCTTCATATAACAAGTACCCTTAAAATACAAAAAGCAGAATCTGCATGCAAAATCTGAATCATACATTCATGCCCATGTGAAACGGGTTTCATAATCCCTGGGCCTACAGTCATATGCTTTTTTCCCTCCCCCTCATTTCCCAGAGAAGGAAGGATATAAGTGCCACGTTCCCAATCTGAGCAAACATCTATCTTATTACTTCAGTAGGAAATAATATTTACAAATCAACAGGAAACAGAATATTCATTTCCACTACAACTTCTTCTTTATGCTCTTTATGAGGGTAGAGAATAGAGATTACTCACACTGTCCTCCTGCAACCCACTTTATGCCAATCCACCACAAGGTAAACATAGTGAAATGGTGATAGACATGAAGGAAACTGATTTGGTTAAACTTCTTTCTTAGGATGAAAAATACTGTATCCAGATACTCAATTCCTTTTGATATGAAGTACCACCACAAAGCCCCAGCAATCTGGAATAGAGAAAGAAGAACACATTTATTGAGTGCAGCCAACATGATGTATAACTCAGTATCCTACATGAATAGACATGAAATGCTGTGGGGGAAGCCTATCAAAATAGGTCAGTTTAGAATAATATGTCCCACCTGCCAAAATTCAGAGCAGGAGAGACTTACTAGATGTGTTTACACTTCGATTTCCCCACACTACTTTATTTAAAGCATGTTAAAGAAGCTTACACATAAACAGAGTGGGTTTTTTAAAGAAAAGGCCCAGCAGGAACTCATTTGCATATTAGGCCACACCCCCGACACCAAGCCAGCCAAAACTATGTTCCTGTGCATTCCTGCTCAAAACTGCTCTGCATATAAATAAAAATGGAATGCAGGTAAGGAGACTCACTTCAGATGCTAGAGACAGGCCCGATGCTAGGGCCTCCAGTGCCCCAGGCCGGCACCTGCCTGGCGACCCCCACTCATGCATGCCCTGCCACCGCACCCCTGCCTGTGGGGAGAGCAGGCGAAGGCACAGAGTACCTCCAAGAGCACACTGTGGAGGTGTTCTCCTCTGAGTTTGGCTTCCCTTGCAAGGGATGCCCTGCTCGGAGAAGCTATGCCAATGGCCCGCCCGGCTGCTTTTGCCTTAAAGGTGAGAGCAGCTGGGTGGAGGGGGCATTCTCCTTCAAGTCAGGCTTCCCTTGTGAGGGAAGCCTGGCCTGGCTGCTTTCACTTTGAAGGTGAGAACAGTTGGGCGGAGTGCATTCTCCTCCAATCCAGGCATCCTTGTGAGGGAAGCCCGGCTTGGAGGAGAGCACACATCGACGTGCTATCCTGCCACTCTCAGCTTCCTGAGTCTCAGGGAAGCTGAGAGCAGCAGGGTTGGAGGAGGGGTGCTCATAGGTGTCCCGTAGGTGAGGAACGCCCCAGGCAACTGCCTAACTTGCCTACTCCCACACACTGGCCATGGTTACAGAACTCAAACTAGTTTTTGATTAAAGTAGGGCACCCAGTCCCAGAGCTCACTGCAATGTCTATTGGTCTATTAAAGTAATTTAAGACTTCTGAGCCTTCATCTGAGGCACAAGGAATACTTAACTGTCATGCACCACAGTGAGCAGTGACTCACAAAAGTTCATTCCCTCCCATAATTTTTTAAAGTATTTAAGGTGCTACTGGACTCTTGCTCTTTTGCACTGCAGAAAATGCAGGTTATTTCTAAATGGAAATTTTGTTGTGGGGGGTTCACTTTTTCCCACTTTAGAAATGAGTTGGATCCACTGTGATATTTTTCACCTTCCCTTACCTTCTGAAGTCTTCCAGCCCCAGCCCCAGCCCCCCGCCCCAAGTTGCCTGGACAGTAGGGTACTCTCGGAAACAGTGCACAATACAGTGTACACGGGACAAGTTGAGTAAAAAAATCAGTGGAAATCATAGCTCCCAATTGTGTGAATGTGTGTTTCTTCTGCTCATACAAGCAGGGCCGGCTCGCCCACTAGGCAAACTAGACAGTTCCTAGGGTGCCAGGAGGATTGGGGCACCGAATTGGGCTCCCCCCAGTGCCTCAGGCAAGCGCCTAGTTTGACTACCTCCTCCGCCCACTGTCACTGTGATCTCCACAGAACCCTCCTTTCCTTTCCCTTCCTGTCACCCCCCCCCCAGGCGCGGTGCCCACCTGCCTGCCCACTCCTTCCCTTCGCACCCCCCCCAGTGTGTTGCCCACTGCCCATGCCTCCTCCACCGCCCACCACCGCTACCAATGCCACCCGCCCTTCCTTTCCCTTCCCTTTGCACCCCCCCAGCACACCGCCTGCCCACTGCCCATGCCTCCTTCATTGGCCTGCTGCTACCGCCACCGCCTGCCCCTCCTTTCCCTTCTCTTCCTTCTTCTTTATCTTTTCTTCCTCCCCCTCTGCGAACACACAGCAAGCTGCGCCTGGACCCCGCTGGCCGCGGTACAGTTTGCAGTATGATCCCATGAGGGGGGGAGGTGACAGGAAGGAAGGGAAGGGAAAGGAGGGGTGGGTAGTGGCGGGCCAGCAAAGGAGGCACAGGTGGTGGACAGGTGGCGCGCTGGGGGGGGTGTAATGGAGCGCTTTGTTGCAGCTCTGGGGGGGGGGCAGCAGCAGGAGGTGCCTGCCTAGGGTGCCACACGCCCTTGGGCCGGTGCTGCATTCAAGGGCAACTTTAAATACAAGCCCAGTACCTCTGATATTTCCAATAAAGAGTGACACAAGGACTGCGCCTAAGTTCTGGCCATTTTGTAACATTAATTGATTGTATTGATAATTTTAAAAATTCAAATACATTCTGATAAATATAAAATGTATTTAAATTCCTACATAATAAGTATGTATAAATGAAGGACCCAGAAAGCCTTGCAAGGGGCATCTCAATCTCCCCCACTACATCCTCTTTCTATTCCTTGAAAGCCCCCATGGTTTCTCCTCTCTTCCTTTCCTGCTTCTTTCTGTCCTTCCCACTCCCAGTCAACCTATCATTATCTACCTACCCTTCTTCAGTTTTCCCTCCTTCCCTTCCCCAGATTCCTCTGTCCAGAAAACCTATGCCGCAGTTATGCAATGCTGGCTGGCAAGTTGGGTCCAGTTGCACAGTGGGGAACCTGCAAGGACGTCTAAGGAAGACCTTATTTTTCCCTGTAACCCCCTCCCCACCTTTTCTTGGTGACCTTTCTCTGCTTCCTTCTCTCCTTCCCAGTCACATAACCACCTACCTCTTATCTGTCCCTCATCTTAAGCTATATTTATTATTTTTTATTTCATTTATACCTCTATATTTTTCCAAAATGTGGATCCAAAGTACTTTACAGCATGTTCCTCTTCTTCATTTTAGCCTCACAATGACCCTGTGAGGTAGGTTAGGCTGAAAATGTGTGAGTGGCCTGAAGTTACCCTTCTGCAACAGAGCAGGGATTCAAACCTGCATTTCCCAAATCCTGTTCTGAAACTCTAAGCGCTACACCACACCAGCTTTTGTGGAGTGGTTGCTACTGAATAGTTGGTAAGTACCCAGGCCATGCAAATTGCATGGTATCAAGTTGTCCAGTGGTTGCTGCCGGGCCTGGTCCCCATGAGCCCTTCCTCAAAGGCCAAAACACCACTGAAAAGGGCCCGGCCCCTCTTCCTGCCTTCTACTGTCAAAAACTAAGGGCTGAAGGCTGACAGTACTGTTCTGGCTGCCCAGCATCCCACAACATCCACTGCAGAAGGTATTCATTTCTTAAAGCTACAGGTACTGATGCTTTTTTTTGGGGGGGGGGGTGGGGTGTAACTTCCCTGTTTTTTGAAAAAAAAATCATGGTTTTTTACAAAACTGGGGCTTTTTCATCTTTGTAGACAGTTCTCTTTTGTCTGTCCATGACTCTAGTATCCTACTTTAATTATTAACAGACTTGACCATGTTGAGAATTATTTATATTTATACCTACTGGTATTATAAAACCATCAGTATGACCATATGTACTGAAGAATAAAATTACATCTTTTGTTCATCATGGATAAACAGGATTATAAACAGTTACAGGCAGGGCTTTTCTTGTAGCAGGAACTCCTTTGCATATTAGGCCACACTCCCCTAATGTAGCCAATCCCGCTGGAGCTTACAGTAGGCCCTGTACTAACAGCCCTGTAAGCTCTTGAAAAATTGACTACATCAGGGGGTGTGGTCTAATATGCAAAGAAGTTCCTGCTACATAAAAATTCCTGGCTACAGGACTGAAGTGAATAGGTACATTTTTATGGTTTAATCTGGGTTTTTTTCAACATGGTTATACAGGAATGGTGTCAGCATGCTAGGGTTGCCCAATCCCCAACTTCCCAGAGTGGGGGACCGTCATGCATGCTTTGCGTGTGCGTGGCATGATGACGTCACCCGGAAGTGACATCATCAAAATGGCGGCACCCATGTACCATAGAGTTTCTCCTCCCAAATGGCTAGAGCGTCCGGGAAAACCATAGAGTTTTCCCAGAAATGCCTAGAGCAGCCCCGCACAGGCACCGCCATTTTGATGACATCACTTCCAGGTGATGTCTTCGCGCCAGTGATGCATGGGGAGGTTCTCTCCATCAGCCCTGGAATCATTCCTGCCATTATACCAAGTACATCACATTATCCTATGTAATTCAACGTGCTGTAGTCCTATAGTAAATGCTTATAAACAGATTCTTATTTCTGGTCCTTTGCACCAGGATCAGGCTACAAAACCTATTCCAGATTATTTGGAATCTGGATCTTGTAGACTAGATTCAAACAGCAGCACTGTCAAAACTTTTTTGAGCTGAAATTGTTTTGTTCTACCCATCTCTATGTTTTACACAGTATTTCAAAGGATTAGTATTGCAGTTTTCCAGGTGTAGGAAGAGTCACAGTTTATTTTTCTTTTCATAAATTGATGCTTGCCTGGCCATTTCTGCCTTAGGGATTGATAAAAATATCTGAATTAAGTTTTGGAGATGAAGACCATGTCAAATAAGCATCAATATATTTCTGAAATTCTACACTGGAAATTTAATAAATTGGCAGAAACTACTTCTCCTGTTGCTCAAATAAATTCTTTATCAAATTCTAAATGTGTGCCTCTTTCTTAAGAAACTTTTTATATCAGTTCCCATTGCAACCAGTGTGTTGGCTTCCTTTTCAGGCTATTACGTCCCCGTATGCTGTTTTGTATCTAGTACTAGCGTTAACAGACACACACACCCAGTAGAAGCAGGGGTTCCCCCACCCCGTGCCAGGCCCTACTTCTTCACTGCTGATCAGCTGGCTGGCAGGGAAAGACTTACCCCCCAAAGAGGGAAAATCTTCCCATGTGCAGCAATGTGTCTACATAACTGCCCACATAACCCAGAAGTGATGCTCAATTTACCACAGAAGTTTTGCCCAAATACCAGCATCACCCTGGTGTCCCAGAAGTGGGAGTGTCACTTCTGGGTTATGTGGGCAGTGAAGTGATGGAGACACATCACTGTAGTTGGATGGGCCTCCCTGCTGCTCCTGGTAAGTCCCCTCCCCATCCTCCAGTACTGAGACTTGTCAGCCTTGTGCCCTATCACCTAGAATGGATTTAGTGTGTTAGAACTCATTTGAATGCTATGAAAGTAAGGCAGAGAATGTGGGCCATATAAATGGGTGAAAAAGGTATAACACTTGGTGTAATGGGATGCTGAAGAGGGAAAAGACAAAAGAGACTCCTACAGAATTAGGAGTTCCCAGGTATAAAGGTTGTCCAAAGTAGTATTAAAATACATATTGCTCAATCTGTAGCTCTATTTGGCTCTAGGCTAGACAGTCATGTATTTAACTCCCACATCAAGGTCTCTTCTTCAATCCAGTAATAACAGCTATAGTAAAGTAAGTACTGAAAAAAATGCTGTACTGATGAAAGCTACACTTTTTGGAAAGAGATAAAAAACAGCATGTTGTATTCATTTTCATTAATCCAGGTGAGCAACCATGTTGGTATAAAGCAATAGAATAAAAACTCTGTTGGCCTTAAAGGTGCCACTGGACTCATATTTTGTTCATTTTCATTAAATTATCAAATGCCACTTAAAACGTTTCAGAATTACAAAATGTGTAAAAATTAATTTAAATTTATATATTTAATAAGGGTTTATTGACGTTAGCATGCTGCTTTTCAAAATTTTTAACAGATTTTTATTAACAGATTTTCAGTTTGCAATAAGTGCGCTGCTGTTCTTACAAAAATGTTGATGTCACAAGCTAGGCTTCCAAGAGGAATGTATACAGAACAGTTTAGAAGAGAAATCTTCTCTGCCACTGCAAGCCAGTGTAGCTTTTATATTGCCAGGTGTAAATGCACCTCCTCATAATATCTCTTAAGAAGAGTTACGGTCACATGAACTTTTATGGAAATTTTACAGAACATTTTTTTTAATTAAGCCTTGACTTTTCATTCTCTGTTACATTCTGACAATCCCTTAACTAAGGAGTCCCCCCCTGCAACCCTGCTACCTTAAACAATTTCATTTAGACAAAATCAGGCTGTGGTCACACATGCTAAATAATGTAGTTGCAATCCACTTGCAATGCACTTTCAAACTGGATTTTGCCAGTTCACAGTAAAATCCAATGGGAAAATGCATTGAGAGTGAATTGAAACTGCATTATTTAACATGTGTGATCACAGCTTCACAGTGCTTTCCTGATCTATCAAGCTAAGTTTTTTTTAAAAAATCTAGTGGTAGTTGTGGTACCACTGTGCACTTTGTAGCAGGCAGTTCTGCACTCCCAAAGAAAGATAATGATGGGAATGATTAAGAGACCTTCAGGAAATGGGAGCCCAAAGATCCTTGATTAGATCACATCAACAAAAACTATTCATTGCTGTATATGACCTAGGCAATTGCTGGGAAGTAAGCCCCCTGGTAGGATTGCCAGTCCCCTGCTTCCCAGAGTGCACAAAGCACAAACACAATGCAATGACATCACCCGGAAGTGACGTTATCGCACCGGTGACACTGCGTGTGGCCGCTCTAGACATTTCTGGGAAACCTCTATGGTTTTCCTGGACGCTCTAACCATTTGGGAAGGGAAAAACTCTATGGTACCTATTGTTTTCCCTCCCAATGTTGGCCAGTGGGTTGAGAATCCCTGCCTGGACCGGGGGCTTGGCAGCCCTACCCCCTGGAGATCACTGGGACTGATATGAGCATATACAGAATCAGACTGCATACTTCTTTCCAAGTGAGGGAGCTCAAGTACACAGTTTACTGATTCACAGTGCAGTCCTAAAAAGAGTTACATCTTTTAATTCCATTGACTTCAACTGCTATAGAGAGTAGAACTGCTTAAGTGTCCTACATATCTGTCATCATTTCTCCCTGGGTAATGTGAAACAACATCAAGATGTTAGTAATTCTGCTTATAAAATTTTTTGGAGAAATATATCATTTTCCTAAAATAAAACTTCACTAAAGGCTGCATTTATCTGGGATTTTTACTGTGACCAGAATGAAATGACAGCCCAGAATGAAAGCCCAGTCCTTCACAGTAGTACAATGAAGTGGCTAGAAGGAAATGAGATACAGGACACCCTACCTGTCTCTATTGCATTACACCAGAATTCAGCACAAGAAGTTGTAACAAAAATCCAAGAGGCAATGTTCTGAAAGAGGTTCCTAATAATAAAAACAGAGACCATTGCCAATAGCTGTGAATAACTGTGAGCTGCAGGAAAGCTCCTTCCTTTTAATGAAGACTTTTAAAAATAAAGAACTACTTGTAGCTATAGAAAGATATTAAATACTACCAGCTGCAAAAGATCTTTCTGCCTAAGAGTGGTAAAGAAATGCTCAGCTTTCTTCCATTTCCAGTTGTAAGATTTACTAGCTATTGAGAAAATATTCAGAGTTCAAAGTGAAATACAAAGTTGTCGTTGACTATTACAGATATGGGTATATATCCATTTACCTAAGGATATATGCACCTGTTTTTCTTCTAGTTCTCATACAGTAAAATAAAATAACTCAAACAGTTTGCCTAAGGTCACAAAGACAATCCCCTCCCCAGACAGAGATAGGTTCAGGGAGTAGCCAGAATGGTCTGAATGGTCTGAATGGTCTGAAGCAACAGAAAGTTTTAGTCCAGTGGCACCTTTAAGACCAACAACATTTTATTCTGGGTACACGCTTTTGTGTGTATCACTATATGTGCATAGAAGACTACGCACAGAATTAAACTTTGCTGGTCTTAAACTTTATTCAGTGACAGAGATGGTAACAGAATGGTTTGCATCTGTTTATGTTATGAGGTAATTGTTCATGGACTGACAGGTTGCATTGTTAGTGACAGCAGCAAAAATGTAGAACATAATTTAAAATTGTACTCTTCAGAAAATAGTTTCATAGATGGGGATACTACTGTAACTTCCTAAAATGCTTAATTTAAAAGTTGCTAAATATAACAGAGTGGTATCAGAAATATGTATGACTATTTCCATTTCAGCAACCTGAAACGTCTAAGTCTGTTAAGAGACCAGATGGCACAGAAAGATTACATTAACAACTATGATTAAAGGGTCAGTGAGAGGTCCAGTTCTGATCGTTGCACACTGTGCTTTAAAGCCAATGTTACATTTATAGTAACTTTTTAAAAATGAAAGGAACTTTTATTGTTGGTCTTTGTTTCCTTTGATCTAGAATAATTGTGCTGCCATTAGACTATTACCATGGGTGCTACCTTGTTTCTGTGCTGGGGCTAATCCGCATGTAGTTAAAAAAACCAACCACAATTGCCATGACACACAACATTCCCACACCCAACACAAGCATGGAATGAGTGTGAACCTAATGTCTAGTGTTCAATTTCATTTTATTTTTACACAGTTGTTATTGATTCGATTTTTTGCGTACAAAAGGTCTCCACTTGTTCTGCTGGGAAGACTCAGTCTTCAATGACGACCCGTGTTAACTAGCTTCCAGCACTAAAATGACTGGATGAGCCTTCCTAGGAAGGATGGAACTTGCTGCTGCTGATGTACTAAAATACCCACATTACCTATATGGCTGACTGATAAAGAATTACAAAAAAAAAAAGTTTGTATATAGTGTTACCTTTTTTTGGTTTCTTCTTTCAAAGTTTGTAAACAAAAATCCTACTAGCTATAGGAAATTTCTTTATAGGTCATACTTGATATTAAAACGTAACTATGTATAATATAAAGATACTGATGTGCAGGGATTACAAATCTTAGCCCTGGTATTTTGCCGGCACGGAATATTATCCCCCAGTTAATATTTTAACCAAAAGATCTCATAAAAATTAAATTCTGATTAACATCCCTGTTTCTTAATCCATAAAAAAGAGCAGTCTTTTATGAACAGTTTTCATGGGTAGTACTGTTGTTTACTCTGACTGCCAGCAGCTCTCTTGGTTCTCAGGTAGTGGTTTCACATCATCTGCTACCTGATCCTTCAGTGGGGTGGGTGTTAAGGATCTGAGATTTTCTGCATGCAAAGCTACTACTGAGCTACAGCCTGACCCCCAAAGCAGGAAGTGGACTATTGATGAAGCATACCTCACCTCACATTTAGTTATGAGTCATCTCCAGTACAATTGCTGGTGTTTTAACCCTATGTGAATAGAAGTTGCACAGTGACAATGGCGACTTGATAACCCCATCGTCTTTCTTGAAGATAAGTATCTTTGAGTATAGGTGAAATTTTGCTGCTTTGTGTGATGTGTTAGAATTAACTACAGAAGGTGCTCCTAGTCATTAGTTTAGTTCAGGGAGGGAACTGAATACATGTTGCTAAATCTCATGATTTTATCACTAGTGTCACGTTACGGCAATTAGAGTTAAGCTTCATCAAAACACCCTGAAGCAAAATACAAGTGGTTCCTCCCTTGGTATAACACAATGCAATGAAAACGCACTGATATGGTTGTCATCTGTTCTGATAACTTACTGCACTACCCACATCCTTAAAAAAATATCATTGCTTTGAACCCGTGTTATCTAAACTTCAGCCCACATGAATTCTCACAAATAATGGAAACCATAACATACCTGGCTGTGAAACATGCACAAAAATTATGGATACGCATCTATTTCATAAATATGATAGCTTCCTATTGCTACACATTCTTTTGAAATCTTTTTTAACGTAATGACATACTTATGTCTGATTCACATATGTACTCTGTGACTTACAGCAAAACTACGCATTAGGTTTAGACCCAAGATAATTTTTAAAAGGCATTTTTTTCTTTTCAAATTCAGCTGCTAGAATTGCGTTTTGCAAGGAATAATGGCATAAGGTGAGTTCTCTAAACCTTGCCTTTTTCCCATTGAAAAATACCAACACCAGGGCTTTTTTTGAGCATGAATGCACAGGAACATAGTTCTGGCTGGCTTGGTGTCAGGGTGTATGGCCTAATATGCAAATGAGTTCCTGCTGGGCTTTTTCTACCACAAAAACCCTGATAACCACCAAGTCACTTTTATTCCTCTAGGGAACAATCAGGGGTATTGCTTAGCTAAAACAGAAAAAAATGCTAAGGCCGAGGGAAAATATTATTGCAGAAGGTATGAAGAGAACTGTCATGAGCCCTGACGAAGAGGAGCTGGAAGGGTTAACAGACGTGGAAGAGTTGCCAGCCAGTTCCTCAACTGAACAAACAGCAGCTGGCCCATCAATCACTCTCCAGGCACCAGTGTCAGCTGTTGACGATCAATCTCCTTCATGCACTCCTCCTCCCATCTCAAGAGTTCAAAGCAGGCTCCAGAAAGAACTTTCAGAGCAAAGACATGAGGCATGCCGATGCTTCAGATCTCTCAGCCCTGAGTTCTAGCAGAGTCACTGCCACCCAGGGAGCAGGCTGATTGAGACTCCCATATAGCTCCCACCCAGGACCTGGTAACCTTGTGGAAACAATAAGTCTATTCTTTGGCTTGCATCCATGCTCCTTCCTGATCCTGACCTGCTTGATTTCCTTGGCACCCTGACCTTCTGGCTTTTGGACATTGACTTCTGATTCCGATTTGTGATTCTGCATTGGTGATTTGACTCCTGCTTGACTTCCTGGACTTTGACCTTGGACTAGCTTTGGACTCCTGCCTGCCTGCACCCTGAGAATGTGACAGATTGCTTCCACCCACACACTCACTCCACAAGATGGATGAGGAGGCAAGTGGAGGCTCTGGGCAGCTAGCAGCCTTGCTCACTCAGGTACAGCACCTCACTCAAATGGTGGCTCACCTGCAACAGCAGCAGCAAGCCATTGTCACTGCCCTACCCAAGTGCCTCAGAGAAGTTCACTGGGAAGGTGGAGGAGTTTCCTGCATTCCTGGCACAGTGCAAACTGTATATTGAATTACGTGCCAGAGACTTCCCCAACAACAAGACCAAGGTATGCTTCATTGTAAGCCTCTTAAAGGGGCAGGCAGTTAAACGGGCTACTCCCTTGCTTCTAGCCCCATCGCCCCTGCTGACTGACTACCAGGGCTTTCTGGATCATATGGCGGTAAACTTTGCTAACCCCCAGCAAGCAGCCACTGCCAATTGGAAGATCCGGACCCTGAAGCAGGGTAGGGACTCGGTTTCCCAGTACTCCACCAAGTTCAAACTTCTGGCCCAAGACCTCGCCTGGAATGAGGCTGCCCTCATGGACCAGTATATGGAGGGGCTGGTGACAAAGTCCTTGATGAGATGGCATAAGTAGACCGACCAGCCACGCTGCAAGGCCTAATCAAGCTGTGTCTCTGCATCAATGGCCGCCTGGAAAACCGCCGCCAAGCGCGAAGCAGCACCTGTCCCTCTCAGCTGCCCCACCGCCTAGCGACAGTGACAAACCTGATGCACAGCAGTCCCAAGACTGATGCCCCGAGCCCATGCAACTTGGGGCTGCACGGCTGTGGCTCACCCCTGAGGAAAAAGCACGGCACCACTCACAGAATCTCTGTCTGTATTGTGGATGGGCGGGGCACTTCTCCCTTGGCTGCTCCGCCAAGTGCACCCAGCCCAGTACCGTGCCACCGCTGCCAGTAAAAGACCAGCCCCAAGTCTGAGTGGACCCCCCGACTTGGGGCACCTAGCCGGGTCCCCTGAACCCTATGTTACCTGCCAGGGCCCATTCCTCGTACTGGTCACACTCGGCTTGCCGGACGGGCGCTGGCTGTTTGTCTACACCATGATTGACTCCTGGGCCACCCGCTGCTTCGTTGACATGGCCTTTGTGAAGCAACACCAGATCCCGGTGCAGGACAAAGACACCCCGACCCTGGTCGAAGCCATCGACGGGCGCCTCCTCTGCTCCGGTCCAGTGACCCAGGAGACCCACCCGGTCATGCTCCAGATCTAACACCATCACAAGCAAGTACAATTTGATGTTGCTCGCATGCCCCGCTTTCCCCTCATTCTGGGACTCTCCTGGCTTGTAAAGCACAACCCCCTTGTGGACTAGGCACAGGGGAAGTTGAGCTTCAAGGACCCTTGTCCTCATCAGGTCTGATCGGCCACCCTGGCTGCTGCCGCAGCTGCTGGTCCTCTACTTTCCCCAGCCTACACAGACTTTGCTGATGTCTTTGAAGAAAAGGGGGCCGACCAGCTCCCCCCGCATCAGCCTTATGACTACGCCATCAATTTGGTACCAGGGGCACCCCTGCCTATGGGGCGGCTCTGCCCCATGTCCAAACCGGAGCTAGCAGCCCTGCAGGGCTTCCTCGCCAAAAACCTAGAACGGGGTTTCATCCGGCCATCCATGTCCCTGCTGTCCACCCCTGTTCTCTTTGTCAAGAAAAAAGGTGGCGAGCTCCGGCCCTGCAATGCCTACCGGGCCCTGAACAAAATCACCGTCCGGGACCGCTACCCTTTGGCACTGATCCTAGAACTACTGGATTGCCTTAAGGGGGCCCAGGTCTATACCAAGCTGGACCTTTGAGGCGTGTACAACTTGGTGCAGATCCGCACAGGAGAGGAATGGAAGACGGCTTTCAGGACCTGCTATGGCCAGTACGAGGATCTTGTGATGCCCTTCAGCCTGACCAACGCCCTCGCTGTCTTCCAAAGGCTGATGAACGACATCTTCTGCGACCTGCTCGACCGCTTTATGATCATTTATTTAGATGACATTTTAATTTATTCCCAAAGCCCTGCCCAGCATGCAGGGCACGTCCACCAGGTCCTGCAACGCCTGCGTGAGCATGGTCTCTATGCCAAGCTAGGGAAGTGTACCTTCGACTTAACAGCATTCGAGTTTCTTGGCCACATCGTCTCACCCCATGGGACTTGGATGGACCCGAACAAAGTCAAGGCGGTCCTGACCTGGCAGACGCTGTGGAACCGCAAGGACATACAGAGGTTCCTTGGCTTTTCCAGTTATTACCTCCAGTTCATCCCTGCCTATGCCGACGTTCCATGCCACTGACCCAGCTCCTCCGGCCCAAAGACCCATTTCACTGGACTCTAGAGGCGGACCATACCTTCACCACCCTGAAAACCTGCTTCACTACTGGGCCGCTCCTGCGTTACCCAGACCTGCAGCTGCCGTTCACAGTAGAGAACAACGCCTCCAGCGTGGCCTTCGGTGCAGTGTTATCCCAGCAGGAGGACCCCTTGCAGCCGCTACAACCCTACGCATACTACTCGCAGCAGCTTACACCCGCAGAGTGCAACTACACCATCTGGGAGTGGAAACTCCTGGCCATCAAGACCGCCTTTGAGGTTTGGAGGCATCACATTGAAGGGGCCCGCCACCCCGTCCAGGTCCTGACTGACCACCGGAACCTGGAGTATCTACAGACTGCTCGACACCTCACCCAGCATCAGATTCGGTGCTTCCTCTTCTTTTCCCGGTTTGACTTCCGGATCATTCCGGGAACCAGAACTACATTCCGCAGAACCAGAACTGGAAAGCGGACGTCCTCTCCCAAAAACCGGAGTACACTGTGCCTCTAACGGAGGAGAACCCAACTGGGCTCATCCTTGCACCCTCGGTCTTTGCTGCCACCACGACTTGCCCAACCTTGGCTGCAGACATCCAGGCCAGCCAAGCCCAAGACCCCTGGGCTCAGCAACGCCTCCTGGAAGTGCAAGATGGCCTGGTCGGGGACATCTCTACCCGCCAAGGTCTCCTCCTGCACCGTGGGTGCCTCTACATGCCTCCGGGGCCCATCTGTGCCGACGTGCTCCGCCTGACCCACGACTCTCCTCCTGCAGGACACTTCGGCCAACACAAGACCCTGCACCTGCGGGAGTTCTGGTGGCCTCGCGTCCGTGCCGACGTGGTCCGCTATGTTGGTTCCTGTGAGGTCTGCCGGTGGGCCAAGGATGTACCAGCCAAGCCCCCAGGGCTTTTGCATCCCCTAGCCACACCTGCAGGACCCTGGGACACCGTCTCCCTGGACTTTATCATCGAGCTCCCCAGGTCCAAGGGGCACACTTGCATCCTGGTGATGGTGGACCTCTTCACCAAGATGGTTCACCTTGTTCCATGTCCCAAGCCGCCCAAGGTTCCTGAAACAGCCCAGCTCTACCTCCAGCAAGTCTTTCGCCTGCACGGGCTCCCGGCACACTTGATCTCAGACCGAAGCCCCCAGTTCACCTCCTGATTCTGGCAAGCCCTGCACTCCAGCTTAGGCACCCAGGTGCATTTGTCCTCAGTGTACCATCCCAAAACAGATGGGCAGACCGAACACACCAACGCCATGCTGGAACAATACCTGCGTTGTTACACCAGCTACCAGCAGGATGACTGGGCCACCTTGCTACCCTTGGCCGTACATGTGTCCACGCAACAGACCCCATTTGCAGCCACCTATGGGTACCACCCTCGCTTCTTCCCCACAGTCCTGCCTCCCACAGCAGTCCCTGCTGCAGATGTGCACCTGCAGGAACTTCGGGCTCTCCAGGACTTGCTCTGAGAGCAGCTCCAACAGGCTAAAGAGACCTACAAGACAGCCACTGACCGAAAGCAACAAGTGGGGCCCCCACTGAAGCCCAGGGACCACGTCTGGCTCTCCACCCATTACCTGCATCGGCCTGGCCAGTCTCGCAAGCTGGACCCTTGCTTCACGGCACCTTACCTGATCATGAACCAAATCAACCCCGTTGCTTTCCGGCTACAGCTGCCGGCCACCCTCCGCATCTACCCAGTCTTCCACCAGTCCCTCCTTGTTCCTGCTACACCACCGGATCCCATCTGGCCGCCACCTCCAGTGCTGCCACCTCCTGTCCTGGTCGATGACAAGGAGGAATACGAGGTCCACCAGCTCCTGGACTCCTGAATCCACCGCAGGGACCTCCAGTACCTCATGGACTGGGAAGGCTATGGCCCTGAGGACCATTCATGGGAATCCGCGGACAACCTACACTCTCCTGATCTCGTGCAGCAGTTCCACACAGCCTACCCTGGCCCGTCTGTGGGGGGGGGGGTCTTGCGTGGGGGATAGTGTCATGAGTTCTGATGAGGAGGAGCTGGAAGAGTTAACAGACCTGGAAGAGTTGCCAACCAGTTCCTCAGCTGAACAAACAGCAGCTGGCCCATCAATCACTCTCCAGGCACCAGTGTCAGCTGTTGACAATCTCCTCCAAGCTCTTCTCCCATGTCAAGAGTTTGAAGCAGGCTTCGGAAAGAACTTTCAGAGCGAAGACATGAGGCACGCCGATGCTTCAGATCTCTCAGCCCTGAGTTCTAGTAGAGTCACTGCAACTCAGGGAGCAAGCTGATTGAAACTCCCATATAGCTCCCACCCAAGACCTGGTAATCTTGTGGAAGCAACAAGTCTATTTTCTGGCTTGCATCCACGCTCCTTCCTGATCCTGACCTGCTTGATTTCCTTGGCACCCTGACCTTCTGGCTTTTGGACACTGACTTCTGATTCCGGTTTGTGATTCTGCATTGGTGACTTGCCTCCTGCTTGACTTCCTGGACTTTGTCCTTGGACTGGATTTGGACTCCTGCCTGCCTGCACCCTGAGAATGTGACAAGAGCACTCAAGAAGCAACTACTCACATAGCAAAGTCTGAGTCCAGCGCGGCTTTAAGACTGACAAGGTTTAATTCTATGTATAAGCTTTCATGTGCATGCATACATCATCAAATATATTGGAAATGTTTTCTTCAAGACTTACATATAGGTGGTGGTGGGGTTAGTTGCCAGGAAGTGTCAAGATTAAGTTATAGGTCTCCTGTGATTGCTCTAGGGCAAGGGTGGGGAACAGTGGCTCTCCAGATGTTTTTTGCCTACAACTCCCATCAGCCCGAGCCAGCATGGCCAATGTCTGAGGCTGATGGGAGTTGTAGGCAAAAAACATCTGGAGAGCAACTGTTCCCCACCCCTGCTCTAGAGATTTACAGGACCACTGGCTATTATTAACTGGTCTCAGTAACAAATCATATATTTCAGACAGGAATTTAATTGTGAATGGTTAACTGATACAAATTTCTATCAAGGATTTGGTATAATGATGAGTAGTTTCATGATTTTATTCTAGAGTAGATAATTTGAGGACTGTGGTTTATGTACTTTCACATTTAATTATATATATTTATATTTATATAATGCTACTGATAAAATGAGAAGTGTTATAATAACTAAGAGACCGAGCTACAAATTACCAAGTCAGCATTATAACATAATAACTATGAGACCTAGCTACAAATTATCAAGTCCCTGTTAGTATCTTGTGTCTGGTAAGTATTCACTGTGTCAGACAAGCTTCAGAACTCCATTTGTAAAGTGGGCACAATAATAATGATGTACTTTACAAAGCTGATGAAAGGATTACAGGCAAATGGATGCAAAGTAGAGTTATCAGGCAATGGGAGACCAGGGTGGTGACATGGCTATCAGTACTCTCTTGATCACACCTCTCTTGATATCGCTAGAAACACTACATTATATTTCTGGCAATTGCTAGGGAGAAATGATATCACTTCTATGTTTCCCCCAGAAGTGATGACACATCTTTGGTTCAATGGCTTTTAAAAAATTTTCTCCAGCTGCCACTCCAAGTGGGGACAGAAGAGCCAAGGGTGGGAAATCCTCCAACCTTGCAGGAGTTTGCCAACTCAGATGTAAAATGCTTCAAACATTGAGACTATTATAGAAATTATAAGTACTATATTTACTCAAAAAGAACACAAATCTGAACGTAGGATGACCAGTCCTTTATATGTGAAAGACACCCCCCCCCCCATTACTGGCATAGTATATTCATCAGTCAATCAAAGGACCAACCAATGGATAGACAACAGGCGTTACTACTCACCCTGACTTCGTATTCATTATCTGAGTAATCCACAGTCTGGCAGATATAGCTGTATCCTCGAGCTTTGGATGCCATAAATAACTGAAAACATTAAGTTCACAAATCAATCTTCCACAAACACTGTAACTATGATTCCTGAAAGCAATTGCATGTAAAGCAGTATTTACTAAAATGCTGCATTTGCAGAGAAGTATGTTTTCAAACAGAACTGCAATTTCACTCTTCCCCCCCGCCCACCTTGTTATACTACATGGGGTATTGCAGAGCAGGCCAGTCACTTCAAATGGTGATCTTCCCATGCATGAATTAAATTTATTAATTTAGAGTCGCCAGAAGCATATGTCTTCCCCATGCTCCTGACACTCAGTTATTCTTAGCAGTAGCAGGAATGGAGCAGTGTACAGCATCTTGGACAAGATGGGCTACTGGATGTTACAAACTAAGATTTACCAAGTTATAGTATGCCGAGCATGGCAAATCCAACTTGAGAAAAAAGATGACAATACAGGAGTGTGTGTGTAGGTTATAGTAGAATCCTTTGAGAAGCGTACTCTCTGTATTAAAATTATGTTATTTGCCTGCAACTAAAATATACTAATTAACAACAGATCTATTTAGAGCTGCCACAGGCCTTGAAAAAAAAAATACCCCATCCCTTTAACAGAGGTTTAATGTGTGGAAATGGGCAGCTGAAGCTTTTTGGCATGGAGGTAAATAACATCACTGATAAGTAACATCCCATTAAGCTTCTGTTAATGGGGCAGGGCATTTTTCTTTGAGCCTGTTAGCAACCCCTAGATCTATCACTTCCTAGCATTCAAATCTAAACCTAAGATACAGTCAGCTGCAGTTCTGTAAATATAAGGAAGATATATATTGCCCATTATTGGCTTAACTGTTAAACAGTTCTGCTGGGCCTTTCACAAGTATATGACCACATATAATGTAAGAGTGTTCCCATATAGAATGGAATCTTAAGTAAAATGGACAATACAATTTGGTTATCCTGTTGGGGATATGTAGTACTTAAAATTATATTCATTATTTGAGACCATTACATTGCTTCACTATTGCATACAATTTATACAGATACTACATCCATATTTTTTTAAAATCTCCAGGATTGAAATATCAGTTTAAGAGCAGTATGTCATTCAGACTATTTCTCATACAACAGATAATTATTAACAAAAGAAGCTAAGTTCAGATAGAAGCTTCTGAAATTGCAGACTGAGCACTGTACGAATAACATGAGTCGGTGGGCTCCCTGATCTGAGAGTTCAGCCTTCAAGATGTATCAGTCTTCACATAGTAAATCATTATTTATACAAAGTCTCTTGTAATATGTTTTAAAAATGCACCAGAACACATTCAAGTTATGAACACAGTTTACACCTAGAATTCTTCAGAGGAATACGCAGTCCATGCAGTGGCTAGGATCCAAGGGAAATTTTCTGAGAGTTGAAAACTTTTCTTGTTGTGTGAAAAAAAGGAGAAAGTTTGGCAATTTTACCGAATTTTCCACTCTTGATGCCTATCTCCCATATTTAATGCAATGTCATTTTAGAGGATCTTCAAACCAGGGAAGCCTATTTGTGAGGTCCAGGATATAACGTTAAAGCCCTTTCTTCTGTTTCTATTTAGCCACAGTCAAAAGGTTGTTTTAGAGATTCAGTATCAGGATCCTGGGGCTTGTCCTATGGAATACTGTAGGGCTTTGTGTCATCCCACATGTTATTTAATACATAAGATTTTATTTAATATATAAGGTTGTCCATTGTTTTGACATTGGATATGCTGATGACATCCAGTTACACATTTAACGGTATACATTTCTAAGCCTCCAGAACCAGCCATCTCTGTCCTGAGCCAATGTCTGTCTGCTGTGGTTAAATAGCTATGTGAGAAAAGTCTGAAGCTTAACCCAGAGAAGACAGAGAACATGCAGGTTGGAAAAGCTGGACTTTGGAGGGAGTTGTGCTGATGGGGTGAGTTTGTCCCTGTTGGACTCAGTCATGAGCTAGAGAAGGGTGGTTTAGATCCAGATCTTTTACTAGAAAAAACAGATCTTTTACTAGAAAAAACAGGATGAGAAGGGAGCAAGTAGTGCCCTTTATAAGTTACATTTAACTCAGAAGATGTTCCCCTTCTTGGAGCTATGAATCTGGCCACACTGTGGCCTCAAGGCTACACAGTTGTAATGTGCTATACATAGGGCTGCCCATGATGACAATTCAGAAACTTCAGCTAGGGGTATGCACTAAAATATTCCCAGACTGAATATATATCAGGTTGTTTCAGGTTGGCTTGGTTTATCCAAAATTATCCCAAACTCTTCTGAAATGCTAAAAGTGCTGAAAACTTTGGGGTTTGGGGTAGGCTGGGAGTAGGGAGGGAGAACAGAGATAGCTGGCCCCAATAGGCAGCTGATAGTCAGTGTCTCTGGTCCCTTTAAATTTTCATATTTTTATATTCTAAGAGAAGACCTGGTCTACTAAAAGGAAAGGAAGGACTGAACTGGCACCAGACTTTCCTGACCAGCATTAGCTCTGCTTGAAGTTTCAGAGGAGGACATGCAATGTGGCCTCTGGAGGCTAGGTCTATCCTCTTTATGAAATAATGACCAACCATCATTCCCAATCATCAGCTTTTAGACAACTCAGCTGTTAGTGGGCATCTCTGAATCCTTTAAATTGTCATTATTGTCTCTGTTCCCTTTAATTTGTAATTTTTTTAAAGTGTCATTATGTTCTATGGGAGCCTAGAACTCCGGAGGCCAAGTCTTCCCATAAAATAGGAGCCTAGAACGCCGGAGGCCAGATCTTCCCATAAAATAGCCCTCTGCAGTCTTCTCTCTCCCCCTCTCTCAAGTAGAAGGAAAACCTAACCCAGGAGATTCTGATGCTTCTTGCATTAGTGGAAAGATCTTTACTCATGAGGAGACCTCTGGTTTTAACAGAAGGCAGCTGTAGAATCCAATTCACTGTAGATGATTGCCATTCACCGAAAGTCAATGGGAAAATAATTGTTTATGATCAACCACTGTAAATATAAACTGCTTGGAAAACAAATTTTAACCAACATTAATTAAAAATATGTTTCAAAAAGCAATTACAACATTAAAAGACTCTCAACTTAAGCCTCAGTATTCCAGTTTACTGTTCTGCAGAGAACAATAATCTTAGTGATTAAAGTATTTTATTCTTAACTATTTCTGGTGGGAACCAGGATTAAGCCTGAATTGTTTAAAATACTTTCAACAGTGCATCTTGTTCTCGCTTTGCCTGGGGCACAGTGGTTAGAAATGCTGAGACAGCTGTACAGTTCTTGGTTGGCTGGCTGGCTCAAGGCATAGTCTGATTGGTTCCTGGTGTTCAGAAAAAGACTTTCTGGGTAACAGTTGTGCTGTGAACTCAGTGTAAGGTGCAGACATTTTATACTCTTTATGGAAATTAAAATAATAAGTTATATGCAGTATAATATGGAGCCAGTTCATAGTTAAGAACAGAATAGTTTGCCACTCATTTCTTTAGATGCAATGAAAACTAAACCTAAAATATAGGTTTTGAATTGTTTTGGTGTTACATTACACTAATTTCTGCTTTAAATAATTCTCTTAAAAGTACATTACTGTAAATATGCTAACATAGCTTTTTCCTTTTTCAATTAAGATATTTAGCACTAATAAAAACAAATGTATAGCATAAATACAACATACTAGTTTCAATTACAATTCAACAGACATAAATATGCATCCTCAGAATATAAAAGAGAATTGTATGATTAATATAAGTGATGCAACTGGAATTCTGAATCATAAGCAGTCACTTAATATAGCTATATATATAAAACAAAACAATGGTACCTCTTTGAAAATATAGAAGTTGAGTAGAACCATTCCAAAGTTGTAAATAATCAACAATGATCGCAACTGGAAAGGTTCCCTTGTCTTCATCCATTTGGGGCCCAGCCAAACAATGAGGAGGTAAATGGTGCTTATCGTCAGTGTTGGAAACGGAGAATGCATCAGGGGCCAGTTGTCAACCCGTTTGTCTAGGAGAAAGCAAGAAGCAGAAAATGACTCAACAAATATTCTCACAACATCTTCATTTAAATAACTTTGCACGGCACTATGAGAACTGCTGTAATGAGTAATATAACTAAATTGTTCTTTGTTTTACTGATTATTCTATATTTTTCTTAACTGTAATGAAAATTACATTACTGAAATTCTAAATTAATTTTTATTTACATTTTTATTGAAAGGTTTTTTTAAAAAGACAAAAAAGTAAAGAAATTACAGAAAAAAAAGAGGAAAGGGAAAAAGAAATAATAATAATAATAATAATAATAATAATAATAATAATAATAATAATAATAATAATAATAATAATAATAATAATAATAATAATAATACATTTTCATTTATACCCCGGCCTCCCTGCCGAAGCAGGCTCAGGGTGGTTTCCAATTTTCTCTGCTGCAAATACAAGTATAATTACAAAATTAACTCTTTATCTATAGTTACTGAAAATTCTAAATTAGTAATATCAGTCTTGCATATCTGATAGTAAGAATAAATGACAAGCATATTCAAAATAGTAAACAGATAATGGCTCCATTTTGGGGAAATTCCAGATGCCCTTGGGTGATCACCAAACACACTGCTACTGCCAGTGCCTTGTTGAACTTCACGTTTGCCTAGAGTGTCATATTCATGATCCCCAGGATCTGCATAATCTCATCTGCATATTATTAATTTCCCCCCTTCCTGATAAGTATCACAAAAAAGGCTGGGGAAGGATTATAAAAAAATCTTTGCTCACACCTGAGACAATAACAAAGTTGCTTGTGAGAGAGAAAAAAGGATCAAGACTCTGTGCCCTCTAGTCTCTGGTTCTGTACCTACAGCGACACAGAGATCTGCTTCTATTAAATGAAAGTGCAAACAGAAGTTCCATCACTGGGAGGATCATGTTTGTTTTCCTCATATTTAGTGCTTGACAAATATGAACTAGGTACATCCACACACCTGCAGTGTTTAGCCTGCATAGAAGTGGACAGTCCTTCCAGTCAGCTGAACTAAAGGCCAAGCTAGACATGACAATATCCTTGTGGTTGCTGCAGCAATGCTAAGGCCACTTGAAAGTGATTTTAAAATGCTGTGAAGGTCTGATCTTGATCAGGCTGAGGTGCTCTTGCCCCCCCCCCCCCTTCAAGTGCTGAAATGGTCATAGACACAGAGCTATGATTGTTTCAGCAATTTAAAAGGTGCAGCGTGTATGAGTAACAGCACTGAGTGGTGGAACTGATCCTGACTGGCATTTTAAAATAACTTTTGAATGGTCATGGTGTCTTCCTTTCATTGGCTTCAACAAAACTGACCATCAGTGAAGTGTGAAAAGGACCACAGCACAGGCTTATAGTTTTATCCTAGCTTATCCAAAAGTAAATCCTATCCATTTAAATGGGACTAGTATCCCTATAAGCATGCATAGTACTGCATCCTTAAATCTCAAGTATCTCCCAGCAATACATAGTTTTTCTGTACAAAAATTTTAAGAAACTGACTACAAAACTAAATACAACTATCAAGGGTTACCATTCCCCAGGTGGGGGTGAGGGATTCCCTGCTTTTGTGGGCTCATGACCGCTGGCCAGTGGGAGGATATTTCCTCCACCCCCACAAAACAGTGACTTGTGTGCAACATGCTGACATCACTGAAAAGTTATGTAGAGTCATTGGTGACATTGGGAGAGGTTGATGCTCTGGTTTTTGGGCAAAACTCTATGGTTTTAGGGCGATTTTATCATCGAGTTTGCCCAAAAACCAGAGCATTATCTCCAATGTCACCAGGTGCCTATGTCACTTCCAGGTGATGTATGGACTTCACGCCATGTCCCTGCCCACTCCCAGAATGCCCCCCAATCCCACCACCAGCATGATGATGGGACTTTGCAACCCTGCAACTATCTTTTGTCACTTCTAGGTAGCTCTAGGAATCAACAGGAACTCTATGGTAAGAACTTCCTGTAAATAGACAAGGCTTTGTTTCTTCTTTTAATTTTTCTCCTTGGATGCTGCCCACCCACAACTCTCCCACCAGTTGTCAGGCAGTGTCTGGCAACTCTACCTGACAAAGGGTATGTTTAGAGAGCAAACCTAAGTAAGTCTACACAGAATCCTACTCAGATCTATTCAATGGGTAGTACCAGCAGAAGAAAATCATGCCAGTGCTTCATGTGAGTCCACCATTAAGGTGTAGAGGGAATGCCAAGCAGCACAAAATGATGTAAAAGGAGTCAGAAAGGTAAAGTAATGTTATATCATAAGAAGAAACAACAGCATTTGCCTATATCTGCAGTCTTGCCAGATCTTTTTCATTACTGCCCTAGATCTAATTAATGTTCACACATTTCTGATATGTGTGCTTCCTTTTCCATGGTCACATTCTGGAGTTATTTTCTTTATTCTTGGATTTGAACAATTTCACATGTATCCATCACAATAAATGTACTTCAAAAACAGTAGATGGAATTCAGGTTTTTTTGTGGGAGGAACATGGGAGAGTACTTATGTATTTATACTAAATCTACAACATTCCTTGGTGGAAAAGGTTCAATTGCAGGAATTCAGAGAGGGGAAATCATTTTTTAAAAACCTCTGATAATGAAGTTGGGAGTGGGGTGAGAATAGGAAAGCCTTCAGTCCAGACCAATAATTCCCTCCACCCCCCTTTTACTACTTGCACTACTTTAGTGACAGCAAATTTTTGTACAAAAAAGCCAGGAAATGTAGTGCAAATAGTGATAGAACAAAAATGCACTATTGACACAACCCAAACATACAATCAGTAGAGGCTAACTGTGCAACCAATGGCTGGTCTGGATGCACTCTAGACTGCAAACCAGTCAGTATATTTGGAAATGCAAAAGGAATTGGCCACATTTAATGAATGTACAGATATCGTCAACTAACTATTCACCGTGTACTTGACAAACAAAAGACAGAAACTCTACAAATCGATGATCAACACTTTAAGCACATCTAGGATTCTGCATTACACAGAATCAAGACACTGTACCAAACAACAATGCTATCTGTCTGAACAAATTATAAAACAGTGTCACGACAGATTGTTAAAGTTATGCATGGTGTAGGGAAAATGAATTGGTATGACTTTTTCTTTTTCTTTTGTTTAATAGTAGAATTCAGGGTAAACTAATGGGCAATAGATTCAGGGCAGACGGAATTCACTATCACAAGATGTAGTTATGGTTACTAGCTTAGCTGGCTTTAAAAGGGGTTAAACAGATTTATGGAAAATACGTATATCAATAAGCAAATTAAGCTCACACTTTTGAATGATAGTTACTGAGAGTGAGAGCTGCTTGTTCTGTTAAAGAGCTTCCTAGAGAACTTTTTTTGAACCATGGGGCAAACATGATGTTGGTCTGATCCAATACAAGTCATTATTCATTCCTATATATTCTTGAAAGAGATATCTATCTTTTTTCTGATTTGGCAAAATAGCTGTAGAAATTATGGCATGGCCTAAATTAAGGTTTCTTTCTATAATTGCTTCAATTACTGAAAAGTCTCATAACAGCCACTCTCAAACATAGTCCAAAAATTCTTCCAATATTCCTACACACATCTTTTTAAGAAGAAGATTTCTCATTTAAGAAACAGAACAGGATTTTTTTTTATTTGGAGATCTCTGAGAATTATAACTGATATCCAGACTACAGTTCCCCTGGATAAACAGGTTATTTGGAGAGTGAATCCTATGCCATTATAACCTGTTGAGATCCCTGCCACCCCCAAAGTGCACACTTCCCAGGCTCCAACTCCAAATCACCAGGAATTTCCCAACTTGGAGCTGACAACCTAGGGATGGGGGGAGTATATCAGGTTTAAACTGCAATTGTTCTTCATTAAAACATATTGCAGCAATTTATCAGTCTGCTTTTCTTCCACACAGGTAACCGAGGCAGGTAACAAACTAAAAATAACACTGAAATGCAAAGTAAAACTAAATGCAAAGAATAAGATAGGCTGTTGCCAACTGCTACATTTCATATATGACAGAAATATCCTATACAGTTAACAAGGAATAAGATAGCCTTCTAGTAAGTAAAGTTGAGCAGCTCCATACAAAGGCTTTGTTACACAACAACAGTGCTGAGTGCAGCACAGTATGCAGTAAAAGGGACAAACTAAGGACAAGATGGGAACATTATTTATTTCATTAGATTTATATCCTTCTCTACCCCACAAGTGGGCTCAGGGTGGTTACAACATATAAGAAAATATAATAAATGCTAAAACATATAATCTAAAAAAACAACAGCGTTAAAACATTTAAAACAAGATGGCAACTAAACAAGCAACTTTAGGTAGTCCATAGTGTCTCCTGCAAGATGTTAGTAAGATGAGCATTAATAGCACATTATTTCTACTGTGCCCTAAGTATGACTTAAGTTTACCAATTCCTCAACAACAACTGAAGTTGCCAGACTCCTTTGGTGAAGGTGGGGGTCCCAGACCACCAGGCCCAATCAGCTGGCTGGCAAGCTGACTTAACAGGAGAAAGAAGAAGTCCCAGGCCACTTTGCCAGTGTCTCATAGGAAGTAATGTCATCACACCAGTGACTTTTGGGGGATGCTCTACTACTGGGCAAAAACTCTATGGTAGAAGCCATTTTTACCATAGAGTTTTTGACCAACTACCACAGCATCACCCAGGAGTTGCTGGTGTGATGACATCACTTTCTTTTGATTTGTATCCCACTCTCCCCCACTAATGTGGGGCTCAGAGCAGGTTCCAACATATAATAAAAAAT
Organism: Heteronotia binoei; assembly: GCF_032191835.1. NCBI lineage: Eukaryota > Metazoa > Chordata > Lepidosauria > Squamata > Gekkonidae > Heteronotia > Heteronotia binoei. The sequence continues at coordinate 77,334,795 of NC_083223.1, forward strand.
ATATGTCAGGTTAAAACATTTTAATTCAAACAATTCCAACAATGACAACCCTAGGTTTTACAAACTGATTTACAGAAAGAAATATAAATCAAGGTGCTCAGATACCATGAGAACCAATGTAGTTAGAAAGAATGTTATATTAGAGCCTAAAAGTGTCAAGTTTAAATCTACATGCTGCCAAGAAATTCACAGGATGACCTTGGGACAGTCATACACTCAGACTGACTTACCTCACAAAGTTATTGTAAGAATAAAATGGGGAAGGGAGAACCACTGTGCACCCCTCAACACTCCACAGAGCTGGAACAATGTTTCAGACAGATATAAGTATTAAATTCTAGTAAAGAAGCATAAAACTGTGCCTCCCCTGTTTCTATCACAGGCACTACAGAACTGTCTTCTGGTCAAAATAGACAACTGTAGTATGATGCAGACCTCAAAAGACTTATCTCACTATTTTCATTTTCTTATAACAATTTTATGTTACAGCAGCATGTCAGAGGAAGAGAGACTCTGTATATACATCAGATGTAGGGTTGCCAACCTCTGGGTGGGGCCTGGAGATCTTCTGCTTTTACAACACATCCCCAGCTGGCAGAGATCTGCCCGCTGGAGAAAATGGCTGCTTAGAAGGATGGGCTCTATGGTATTGTACCATACTGAGACCCCTCCCCTCCCCAAATCCCACCCTCTCCTGGATCCACCCCCCCAAGTCTCCAAGTATTTTCTAATACAGACCTGGCAACCGTAGTCAGATATCACAACATATACAGCTAAAGTTATGCATTCCTGTCTTTTAACAAAACATTTGTAAACAAAAGTTTATTAAAAATAACCCACATTGACTAGTAGGCTTCCCAGCCTCCTGCAGGTGGTGAGTTTCCCCCCAATTTCAGAGCTGGCCACTGGGGGTGCTCCACCCCAAAGACCACTGGTGCACTGCAATGTGCCTGGTCAATGATGCCACCTGGAAGCAACGTTATCATGCTGGGCACGTTGTTGCCTGTGGGACGCTCCCATCACTTGGGAAAAAACTCTATGATTATCTATGGGATTTAGTTTTAGAAAAGCCCAACACCAATGAACAAGCACAAACCTATATGGTAATGTCTAATTATGCATTTAAGAGGCCAACATGCATTAGTACAATCACTGTAACATAAAAGTATATCATGGAGGCAAAAGTACACCACGCAACGATGTCTTGGTTTTTTCTCTTCAGCCCCACAACCTGTTCTGAGGATAAAACAGAATAGAATTGCATGCTGAGTCTACAGGCATCATACAGACTATGCAAAGAGCAGACTTGCTCTCCATTTGCTGCTTTCATGTTTCGAAGCCTTAAAATGTGAACATGTGATATAAACAAGTTGAAACCCAGGATGAACAACCAAAAAGAACGTGGCAGAGGAGAAAGAGATCTGTTGCAGCCCACTTTGTAGCTCCTTGATACTGCCCAGTCCCTTACAATTGCTTTAACAGGAACATATTCAGGAATCCATACAATCTGAAAAGTTTCTTCTGTGTGCTTGGCATGTTTTATGAACTGACCAAAGACTGATGGCTAACAGGCATGTTGACCTCTAAAGTTACCTTTAAGGTAATGATGAATCCAGGATGGTCTCATTGTGTTCATACTGCTGTATCATATACCTCAATTAGACCAACAACAACCATTCCCACTGCTGCCATTCTTTACCAGCTGAGCTTGTATTCTCCTAGTTCTCTTTTAGGGTTAGGTGTATTCACACTACGCTAAATAATGTGTTTTTCAAGTGGATTTTTGCTGTTCTTATACAGTAAAAATCCAGTTGCGAAATGCATTATTTAATGTAGTGTGAACACATTCTATTGCTTCAGACTAGCATGGCTACCCACCTGAATCTGTCTTCACAGAACAACTCAGATTATCATTACAACAAAAAGCTAACCTCTATCCCTAAATAAACTTTGTGCTTCTACTGAGAATCCTCATGAGACACTTACAATAAATGACTACTGAAAATACTAGACACCACAAGGAAATTTCTAGGTGTCATGGTGCCCTGCCCTGCCCCAAATAGCCCAGGATAGCTTGATCTCATAACATCTCAGAAACTAAGTGGGGTTGGCCCTGGTTAGTACTTGAATGGGAGACCTCTAAGGAACACCAGGGGTGTGACACAGAGGCAGGTCACCTCTGAATGTCTTTCCTTGAAAATCCTATAGAGTTGCCATAAACTAGCTGTGACTTGATGGCACTTTCCACCATGATGGTGGCCCTGGTGCATGGATCTGTTAAATCCTGTCTCAATCATTAATTCTTTTATCCCCAAGAAGTTTTCTGAAGCATTTTTTTCTTACAGATTCCTACCTAGATCAATATTTTTACATAACCAAGATTAATTAACTGATATTTAACTGACATTCAATGTAATTTCCCTGAGGACCACAGGTTAAAAGGAAGGGTGTGCATTCAGCTAAATCCAAGCTGGGAAAAAAATCTGAAAAATATCTTTTTGGTATTTTCCAGATATTCTTTCATAGATAGATTTGGCTATTTTCTGGTTATCCAAAATAGCCAAATCCCCAAAATCCCGAAACTATTTGGAATATAAAATACTGATGATTTTTTTTTTGCACACCCCTAGTTAAAAGTGTATTACTATCACATTTTTTGGCAGGAGCTGTTACTTTATTAACATAAAAAGATTCCTGCTGGATCAGACCAGTGGCCCATCTAGTCCAACATCCTGTTTTACACAAAAGCAAACCAGCTGACCTGGAGGGCCCACAAACAAAGTATAGAGGTGACGACCTGTCCTGATTTTGCCTCCTGGCATTGGTATTGAGATCTTAGTGCCTCTGAATGTGGAGATTGCCTTTAGTCACTAGGGCTAATGTGTATATCCACTGACATTATGATGTGCTTTATTGTATGTCTGTTTCTTGTCTGCTGTCTGCTTATGCTTCTTTCATTTAAAGAGAAATTCAACTTATAGCAAGGACTTTGGTGTGGATTACACCAGGCTAGCTGACCAACTAAAAAAACCAGGGTGATCCACGGAGGATTATTGACAATGCCAGAGAGCATGCCCAACCAGGGCTTTTTTTGAGCAGCAACGCAGTTCCGGCTGGCTTGGCATCAGGGGGTGTGGCCTATTATGCAGATGAACTCCTGATGGGCATTTTCTACAAAAAAGCCCTTTGTGGAACAATGGTGACATCAGGGGATGTGGCCTAATATGCAAATGAGTTCCTGCTGGGCTTTTTCTACAAACAAAGCCCTGTGCCCAACAGATAGGCTTCAACCATCTTTTAAAAGATAGATCATGGACCCATAAAATAACATAACATACATATTCAATTTCACGCTTTTAGCCAGTTCCATTAAACAAATTATTTTAAAGCACTGATGCATTGTTACTGAGATCCCTGGATATGACAATAAAGCTTTCATTGGTTTTAGAAGAACAAAAAGTCTTAGAAACATTCTGGTCAGAGCAGACATTATGGTTCCATTTAAGAATAGGATTTCTGCATCTGGTCACCACTGATGCAGTTCTTGTTCAATATGTCCTCAAGTTTGGGAGACTAAAAGATTGATCTTTTCTGAACTTAATTTAAAAAAAAGAACTCTTACATTTTAACCAACTGTGTTACTAAATGAGTTGTATATTTACTCAAATGTTCCTTTCCACAATTATATGTGGTTCTTTTACAGATGTAGTCTGGACATGGATTATAAAACATAGATCTTGCATTAGAAACAGAGTGACAGAAGCACCTTTGGTGCAACATTTTTTGGACATGGAACATAACCCTGATGACTTTGAAAAATCTGAGGCATGGCTACATGATAAGTGTAATATGTAAAGAAGCCTTTTGGATCCATAGACTAAGAACTTATACTTCATACGTTCTTAAACAATTTTGGAGCTTTTTTTGTTTCTTGTAAAACCGTCACTTTAATTAGTTGGATGCTGGAATACACAGCTGCAGTACTTCAGATTGCAATGGCTTTATAATCGGTTCTTTCACAGGGCAACACCAACTTTAAACGTTTTGAAAGCTGTTTATTGTAAAGAGTGTTGGATTTATGCTCAACAATTGTTACAAATAACTAGAAAGGAGGAGGTGAGTTAGCATGCTCCATTTGATCTGAGTGTTAGGTAAACAGGATTGTGGATATTTTTGATCTTTTCTAGACATCCCTTGGACTGAATTGAAAATATAATGTCAAGAGGCTTCACCATTGCTATTAAAAATGAATATTTTTGTTCTGAAAATGTTGTTGATTTATGCCATATAATGCTTTGAAATTTACTATGTGGAATTTGGTAAGTAAAAGAACTATGGGTGATCTAATCATTATAGAACTGTCATGGTTGATTTAGTAGTAGACTCATCTATGATCTTTTTCAGACTTCCATCATTTTTCAAGCCTTTACCTGAAGAAGACTTCAAAACAAGTGTCTTATCTGGAAACCTCGACTTGGACTATGGAATTTCAAAAAGCTTAATATATGTATTTTTGAGTATGGACTTTGTGTACCTACTATATGAATTTTTTGTACTGTGAACCACTTATGAATGATTTGTAGTAAGAGTATTTATGAGCAGGTAAAGTTATTTGTATTGCAGCTTATTATATTCCTTTCACTGGAACTTACAAGACAAAGTTTAATAGATTTTCACAATATACATTTATTGGTATTTAGTATTTGTAGTGCCTCTTTTTCACAGTAGATTTTTCTTTACGTATACTGCTTCTGCATGAAGACTGAGGGCAGTTTTCTCACTGTAGCAGGACAGGGACTTCCTGCCTCCAGTTTCCTACTGCTGCTTGGTGCAACAGAAACAAAAATTTGAGGGAGAAAAGTGATGTTGTGGCAATGTCACAACGTTACTTTCCAGTTATGATTTCATATGTCACTATGATGTTCATGCAATTCCTCAAAACTCTATGCTAGAGACTGTGGCAACACCATGATGCCACTGATAATGTGATATCATGTAACACTGGCTCTGTCCCCAAAGTCCTCTAGTAATTGCTATCAGGGCTGCCAGATCCATCCCCCCAGCTATCTGTTGGAGATGGGGGGTAGGGTTTCCAGCTCCAGGTTGGGGAACTCCTGGAGCTTTGGGGGTGGAGTCCGAGGTAGACAGGGACCTCAGTGAGGTACAGTATCAGAGTCCACCCTCCAAAGTAGCCATTTTCTCCAAGGGAATATACCTCTGTAGTCAGGAGATAAGTTGTAATTCTGGGAAACACCAAAGTATGGTTGTCAATCCCCAGGTGCGGTGGGCAAACAAAGATGTGCTTCTGTGTAAAGAAGTACTTCTTAAAGCTACAGGTATTCACAAACACTTTAAGCTTAAAAATATATATCTTTAACAAATTACCTAGCACAAGAGTGTTGAACTCATTTGTTATGAGGTCTGGGTCTGACATAAATGAGACCTTGTTGGGCTGGGCCATGTGGGGTTGGGCCAGGTCATATGTATACCTATTTAAGATTAGGTAGCAGAGATAAACTTTATAAAGGACACAAACACCATTAAATATATTTTTTTTAAAACGTAACCGTGCTTAAAATGTTAGCACTCATTGGTCTTAAAGGTGCTTTCTTTGTATTTCTCCCATGGGATCCAGGGAGCTGGGCAAAGGAAGCTGTGGCTCTTTCCTTCCTTCCCCAGGGGACCGGGAGGGGAAGGAGTCTCAGTCAATAGAAGGAAGAAAGGCTTGGCTCAGTAACTCTGCTGTGCAATTGAGCAAGCCTTGCAAAGTAAGCTATTATGTAGAAGTAAGCAAGATATAGGGAGAAGGAAGCAGTTGACAGCCAGTTGCTTGGGGGGTCTGATAAGAGCCCTCTGGGTGCCTGATTCGGCCCCTGGACTACATGTTTGACACCCCTGACTGAGCTTCAAAAGGTAACATATACTTTACAAAACAGAACAATAATCAAGAGAGGGACAATTCACCTATGCCAATATTTCTACATACATAAACAGGTAAGTCCTTTGTAATTTTCTTTTCATTTGAGCTCTAGGTGAAAGTCCAAACTCCCGCAGCTCAAGCAGTGGTGAAGACAGACTTCTGCACGCTGAAGTGAAGAGGCTGACTTCATCCTGAGATTAGGCAATCCTTGGATGCACAGTCATATATTTCAAAAATATTTCATAGGAGCTAAATGACACTATCCAGAACATTCAGACCTTGTTTTCACCCAAAGGCTTTCTCTAAGCATCAATTCACAGCAGGGCACTTCAAAAACGATCCACAACTTCAAACTCTTACAAACCAGTCAGAATATATATATATATATATATATATATATATATATATATATATATATATATATATATATATATATATATATATATATATATATATATATATATATATATATATATATATATATATATATATATAAAATATAAGCTTATAGTGTTTGTGAATACCTGTAGCTTTAAGAAGTACCAACTAGATTTCTTTACACAGAAGTGCAGCTTTGTTTCTCCACCACTTCTATCCATGAGACTCACTCTGGTTGCCAAATCCCCAGGTGCGTGCAGAGGATCCCCCAGTTTGGAGACCCTCCCGCACCTCAGGGTCATCAGAAAGTGGGGGGGGTGGAATTCTGTTGGGCACTCTATTATTCCCTATGGAGACCAATTCCAGTAGGGTATAATGGAAGATTGATCTGTGGGTATCTTGGGGGGGGGGGTTGTTTTTTGAGACAGAGGCACCAAATACAGCATAGCATCCAATGCCTCTCCTCAAAATACTCTCCAAGTTTCAGAAAGATTGGACCAAGGAGTCCAATTCTATGAGCTCCCAAAGAAGGTGCCCCTATCCATTATTTCCAATGGAGGGAAGGCATTTAAAAGGTGTGTAGTCCCTTTAAATGTGGTGGCCAGAACTCCCTTTGGAGTTCAATTATGCTAGTCACAACCTTGCTCTTGGTCCCACCCCAGTGTCTCCTGGCTCCACCCCCAAAGTCCCCAGATATGTACTGAATTGGACATGGCAACCCTATACCAAAGTCCTATCTGATACTGGCATCCCTATTACTATCACCCTTACAAAACATTACAGTGCTTCAAGAAGCAAACATTAGTTATTATTTTTTTTTTACTGCTGTTATGTCCATACAAATTATTTCATAGATCAACTACATTTGTGTCCAAGTAGCACCTTAGAGTCACTTAGTCAGATTCTTTTCAGAATCTAGCTGTTCTACTGCAGACCTACACAGTTACCTTTTGAAACTATCTTCTGTAGATTAATTTACAACTGCTGCCATCAAATAAGATGGTTTGATATAAAACAGACTTAGGGAAAAACAGATTTAGGGAAAATCATGTAAGGGGTTGGACGAGATGACCCTTGAGGTTACTTCCAGCTCTATGTTTGTGAGCAAAATTCATATGATCAAAGCCTACAGTGATCATAAAAACAAACACACACGTATACACACACACATATACATATATATTTATGTATATGCATGTGTGTGTGTCTGTCTTTGATATTATTTCTATATTTCTCCTTAGAAATCAAACATTAATCTCTTTAGCTGATTTCTAACTTCTATTTTATAACATAAAATCAGAACTGATCTTACATTAATTCAACTGCTGCTTAATGGGCAGTACTGGTGACCATCCATTACAGCTGACGAGACTGACAGAATAACTATATATATATATATATATATATATATATATATATATATATATATATATATATATACACCCACAGATACAACACACAAAGAAATTAGCCTTCTCTGAGGTCAAATGTATACAGCTTCTTCATTTCAGAATTACCAGTGTCTTTACCTGATTAGAACTGACAGAGTGACTGAGTGGTTCAGTGGATTAGAGTATTTGTCTTTCAAATCCTAAAACCCAGATTCTAATTTGATCACAAACAAAATGTCCGTATGCTAGGAAACGGCTCAAAAACAAATCTATACCTGGTGACATAAGTTTGCTGAATAATTACAGCCCAGACATTTGCATGTATACTCAGAAGTATGTTCTACCAAGTTCAAAAGGACTTACTCTCAGGTAAGTGTGCACTGGATTGCAATCTACGTTTTGCAATAATACTGACTTCCATAAAATTGAGATGAAGAAATGAACCTTCATTAAGACTGATGGAGGTCAATAGATTTTAAGTTATGAGCCATTCCTTTTAATAATTAAAAACACTAAAACCGTGATGAAATGCTTTAGAAACTTCTACCACTATTTTCAATGTGCTAACCGAGCATTGTAACTTCTTTTTTTACCATCAAGTTGCAGCCAACCTATGGTGACCCCACAGGGTTTTCTGCGCAAGAGACATTCAGAGGTGGTTTGCAATTGCCTTGCTCTGTGTAGTAACCCTGATATTCCTTGGTGGACTCCCATCTGAATGCTAACTAGGGCTGACCCTGCTTAGCTTCTGAGATCTAATGAGATCGAGATAGCCTGGGCTATTCAGGTCATGGTGATTGTAACACAGACTATGAGTAAACAGCATTTTATCTTTTACTATTCAGTGTGTGGAGGGAAAATCAATGATTGCAATCCAGTCAAAGTTTAAGCCCCAATTATTTCAGTGTAAGAGACTAAGCATGCATATGACTCTGCCACTGAAAACCAATGGGATTTAAAAGTGCTACATTTTGGCTGGATGATCATTGTGAATTGCATCCTGTCTTTTTCATCTGTACTGGCTTTGGAAAGCATTTGTTTGCTTTTGTTTTTAAGTTTAAAAATCTTGGTATATGTTCCTTTTATAATCTGAAATCAACATTCGGTTGAATTTTCATGTAAAAAGCAAATTAATTCCTTGGGCATAAATCACTACTCATTAATTCTTCTGGAGAGTGTTACCAAGTATTAATAGCTACACCTGCTATTTTCAGCACAAAGGCACTTACAGGGCCAATGTAGCACATCTCTCTGGCCAATCAGCATCTTGTCTTCTGATGCCTGCAACTGCATTACAGAGGGGGAAATCTTCCCTGTGAATAAATCTTAATAGCCCTTCCCAAGAATAGTTTTCTCTATGATTGCTCTCAACAGTCTTGCATATGCCATTGGAAAGTTTTATATTTGTACATCAACAAAAGCTCTTACATCACTTTAACAGATCACCTCTAGTTTACCTTAAATTTAATGAGGCTTATACACTGCTCAGTTTCAGAACTCAAGGGCAGGACTTTATGTACAAAAACAGTGACAAGATAGTCATTATATTTAGTCTATTCTGAACTGAATAACGCACTATGGAAAATAGTCTGTCATAAAACATCTGAGAGACTGATCTCTCAGATATCAATTATAACTCATTTGATTACCTGCAAACTTGTAGGAATTTTCCTCCTGTTACAAAGTCCATGAGACTCCTGAACAGCTGTTTCAAAGTGCATGTGTGCTGAAAATAAATTCAGATTTTTGTGCTTATTTTTCTTACAAAAACGTTCACAAATATACTCAAAAAGATGTAGATTACTGTTTGCCAGCTATATTATACGACTAGTGTGTAAGGGGTATAAAGACTTGAGACCTATTAGAATTGCAGTTGCCAGTGTGGAAAGTGAAAGAATAGATAATACAATTATTCCAAAACAGCTCTGGATTCATCAGCATACCAGCACCAGAGAAACTCATGTTGCTATTGTTCAAGAATCCACTTATAATTACAGACAAGGAACAGCATAGCCAACAAAAATTGTGACAGGGCTAGCAGAAAACTGTAGTGATACAAACTGTAGAATTTTGCTGCCATCTGAAGGGCTGTAATGGCAATACCTAAAATGCAATGAGCAATTCCAGTTCAAAACTGAAACAAAAAATATTTCAGCTGGCACTCAAGAGAGACCAAACTTATAGTGTCATCCTAAGCAGAGTTGCACTATTCTAACTCTATTGAAGCCAGTGAGCTTAGAAGAGTGTGATGGACTATAAGTCCTGGAGGGTGGTCTCCTTTCCCACTGCAAATATCTGGCCTCCTTACGTACAGTAACACACATATGCATTATGTCCAGCCCTTTCCTCCACCCACATCTTTTCATGAACACTCACATAATGTTGATAGTCAAAACAGATTTTCTAAAGATAAGACACTTGAAGTGATATAGATTCTCTATATAGTAACCATGGTCCTGTTGTAATCCTCTTGCAAATGTAAATTAGGTAGCCTACAACTAGGAAATATACCGGTATGTCCTTCTGTGATTTGCAAAAACACCAATTGGCAGGGAACTTTATTACCTCTTATGGCTATCCAGACCAAATGGCCGAGCCACACTGTTTTATCACCGTCAGTTTGCACTCTTAAACAACAAACTGCATGTATTTCAGCCCACAATACCTGATCCCTTCATCTGATGAAGAGTGCTTATAGAGCACTCGAAAGCTTACGTTCTCAATAAAACTTGGTTGGTCTTAAAGGTGCAAATTGACTCTTGGTTTGTTCAGCTGCTTCAGACCAACACGGCTGCCCTCTTAGATCTATCTACACGATCCTGTTGGTTAATGTAGGCTAATATTTAAACAACAGGAAAGCAAGATGACTGAACCATCCATTACATATATTTTGTGGGTTGACAGCTACACCTGGTTGTTGTGAAATAATTAAATAAGGATTAGATAGAGCTGTGACAAATAGTTCTGCACCAGTGTGGCACAGTCAGTGTTTCCACCAAGGTTGGAATTTGGAACAGAAGTCCAGGGCTCTGGCTCACCAATATATCAGAGGGAGGATACAAAAGCAGACTCATCCATCCATCCACTCACACACTTATGCAAGGGCTTCTAAAAGCACATAACTACAGAACAAAGTTTGAGTCCAGTGGCACCTTTAAGACCAATGAAGTTTTATTCATGGTATAAGCTTTTGTGTACAAGCACACTTTGTCAGGTACCAGTACCTAACTACATCACTGAGCGCAGTAGCTGCTACAGTTGTCAGTTGGGATACTGGAAAATCCAAATCCAAAATTCTCCTTAGCTGTAAAGAAAACTAGAATGCCTCACAGAGTTCCTACAAGGCTAAAATGTATTTTGTGCTCCTTGGAGAAAGGATAAGGAACCCATGTAACAAAGTGAATGCACTGAGCACTACAACTCCCATGCTGTATAGTGATCAATGCATTGATTCCAAGTCAAACAGCATTTTTTTTTAGAAAAAGATATGTAAATATTTAAAAAAAGATAAAATACAGCACACCATATTTTTTTAAAAGTTCCATTTCTCCAAATTAAAGTGTCTATTTCACCCTAAAATCAAACTTGTCAGCATGTGGGATATATGTCCGTATGGTATGTATGTGCTTATGCATGTGAATGCTGCTTACCTTCCAGTAGCAGCTCAACACAGTACAGCCAAGCATTTGCTTCTGGAGAAGTTCTTCTCCCAGCCACATTCTACATTGATAGAATGTGGGTAAAGTACCATCAAGTCACAGCAGACGTATTGCAATGCTATAGGTTTTAAATGCAAGAGACATTCAATGGTGGTTCATCATTGCCTTCATCGGAATTAAAACTCTGCAATTCCCTTTTGGCACTGGTCTCCCAGCCAAATACTAACCAGGGCCAACCTTACTTAGCTTCTGAGATCTGACAAAATAGGCTAGCCTGGGAAATCCAGGTCAGGGCTTATAGTTACCAACTACTCATGCATAATTTGAATGAATAAAAACTGGACTGGGGTAAAAGTCTTGCTGGCAGGCAATGAACTCATGGATGAGGCAAGATAGGGAATGCTGACCCAGTTACCTGGACAATAGGGATGTGTCTCTATATTTATGCTATTGTCATGACTGAGATCACACAGCAAGCAAATCCTTTCAAGTTAGAAGAAAAATGCACAACAGCAATCTGAGGAAACTGATTACAAATATGCAAGGAAAATGCACAAAATAAAGGAAAGCTGTTTTTTCACAGACATACATTAGCCCTCTAGAAAGGAAACTTTTGCATGTGAAATCATAACTATGAAAATCTGATGCAGCATTACTTTGTATAATTATATACATCTGAGAAGAAACAAACAGCAATTGCTGCTTCTAATAAGCACCACTACCAAGTTATAGCCTTTCTCAGAAAAAAAACAGCCAACTAAAAATACAGAAATTTATTCTAGAAATGAATGAAAGTATAAGCACAACTCATTTTTATACATGGAGTTCATTCAAGAAAAATTCCAGGTTCTTGGAGAATTCCCATTCATCTTATTGGAAATTTGCCCCAGGCTACAGTTGTATCTACAACTGGTGGAATAAGAAAATATCTGCAGGAAAGTACCTCAAAAAATCATGAATGTCAACATCTAAAATGCTATATTTTTACTATTTAAACAAAAGCAGTCGTCAGAGATATAGGCATTCTTCCATGAACTTGCTGATGTCTCATATAGTCATTAAAGTCATTCTGTAGTGATACTGTCTTTCCTATAGACAACACATTGGTTTTGACTTCCTTGTTGGGTGGTAAGAAAGCCCCATCTATTGGGAATGTGGAGTATTTTAAAGGACTTCAGAACTCACATGAACTCACATTCCACAAAGAGAGTTTCAGGTGGGTGCTGGTCAACAGTAAAAGAGCTAGATTCAAGTCCAGTGGCACCTTAAAAAGAGCTGTCCACAAAGAGCAGTCCTTTGACATTACAGCAGGTACTTCAATATGACTGGAGCAGTATATTTGCCCATGGGATTTGGTAAAAACTTCTGCTTGGCTGTGTGAGAACAATGCAATGTGTTAATTTTTGAATATTTTAAAGTTATAAATTGCTCAAATCCTGGAAGTAAAAGTCATTATCACCTCATCTCCTTGCAGGATGCTCTAAGCTATTTGTATGAAAACATACTGTTGCAGTGAAAGTTAACAATTTGCAGAACAGCAATCAAAATGATTGCATGCAGGATTGATCCTGCAAAAGCAGAAGTCGCATTTTCATTCAAATGGTTGTGCTTAGAACATGTGGTAAGAAGATGAGTGACCTTCCTGGACTTATGCTTGCCTTGAGCCTTCTAGCAAGAGAGGCAAAGTTGAATCCAGAAGACAGGAATATCTAGGAAAATATACAACTCATTTCAATTCACATTGCTCCCACATGCGGATTTCAGCCCATTTGCAATCATGCCTTCTAACTTCCACTTGTCACAATGTGGCTGTCTTTGAAGTATTATATGTCCAGAACTACAGCCTATGCATTCACAGGGACTTGAATGCAGAATTACCTGCTGTAACATCAGGTAACTATGTATGCTTTAAATGTAGATTCATTCCACTCCAAGTGCTATTGTGATCCTTTAAAATTCTCCACAGCTCACAACAGACAGGTGTATTCTTATCATACAGTGGGGAAGTAGTAACCAATGTCCTAGTAGTAGGAAACAAGGAATGGGCAAAAACTATTCTGTGTTTGAGACACTAGCAAATTAAAAACAACGGCTCTCTTATCTCTCTAATTATATAATTTGCACTTTCAGTCTACAGAACGCTGATCTCATCTTTAACCAGTACAGTTAACATTTTCAGTTAGTTTATTCTGTTGAACTGGCCTTGTGAGTGCTCAGTTAAAGTTGCCAGCTTTGGGTTGAGAAATACCAGGAGATTTTGTAGGTGGAGCCTGAAGAAGGCAGGTTTGGGGAAGGGAAGGACTTCAATGGGATATAATGCCATATAAGCACAATAGGAAGTCCGGCACTAAGTAGACCCAATCAAAACCTTGTCAAGGCAATGATACTAGCGGGGAAGGCGGTTATCGCTTTGGGGTGGAAAGATAAAAGTAAATGGTCAATAGAAATCTGGCACAGCTATTTGTTTGATTACATACAGTCTGACATCGTGGCAACAATCAACAAGGATTCCACGTGGGAAGATAAAGTCAAGGAAATCGAGACCAGATGGAATCCTTATTTAGAGTGGATCTCAGGAGAAACAAGGAAGGACATTCAGTGGAAGATCAGGACTTTGTGCCCTTGGCTGAGGGGAAGACTAAGAGAAGATGGGGAGGGTTGGGGGGGGGTTATTTGTAATTCCAACATTCATATGCTGTAATGGCCAATTGTACAAGAGTCAATAAAACATAAAAATATTTATTTAAAAAAAATAATAATGCCATATAGGGCACCTTTCAAAGTGACCATTTTCTCCAGGAAAGCTGATATCTGCCCCCCATAAATGAATCATAATCCCAGGAGATCTTCAGCCAGCACCTGGAAGTTGGCAATCCTACATGCCCAAATCAGAATTAATTTGAAAAACTTCTACTGGCCATTACTTCAAGTGCATGCAGAGACAGCACAAAGGCAATGGTGAGAAGGCCCAGAATAGGGCTTGGGAAGCAAAAGGCCTTCTTGTGTTTTAACTCACAGCAGCCAAAGTTCTGCAATACTGGTACTTCTGCTAGTCGTGGCTTACACTGCGCACTCTCCAATCTTACAAACCTTCAAATGTACATTCTGCCTTCACCGAAACAGTATATCAACATATCTAATTATTAATGTTACCTTATCTGTAGATACTTTAGATTTAAGAGATTGAGGTCACGAATAGACAAGACAGATCTTTCTACAAAGAAAAGCCTCAAGCTTAGGGTTGCCAGGTCTGTGTTAGGGGTATGCATTCGGTTCGGCCGAACCGAATCAACCGCTGAATCACCCCTGATTCAGCTGTATACGGAATCGCATACAGCCGAATCCAATTGGGGCCCATTATGCAGGAGCCGAGTATGGCTCCCCGTATACTTCCGTATAGATATTCGGAAGTATACGGAAATCCATGGAAAAGGCGGGAAAGGGGCTTCTGCAGCCTCAGAGGAGCTGCTTGCCTCCTTTCCCGCCTTTGGTAGCCTTTTCCCGCCTCTCCCATAGCCTCCCTGGGATCAGGGAGGGGGGAGGGGGAAGAGGAGCCCCAGCAGCCAATCCAAAGTATGCATTTGCAAAATGCATTGCGAATGCATGCTTTGCAGGGCTGTTGTGTAGCTGATCCCCCAGCCATCAGCAACATTGTTGTTCTTTTGATCTTTTGCTTACTTGGGTATCCAAGTAAGCACTGTTGTCTGGCCAATCACAGAGCAGTGCTATTTTTTGAAACTGCTCTCTGTAGGGCCAGAGAACCTTTTTAAGGAGTCTGCCTGGCTGGACTCCTCCATTGCTGCTGTGTTGGTGTGAGAGAGAGATTGTGCTGTGCTGGCCCTTGGCCTCAGTTGCTGCTGCTCTCTCTCAGCCTTACCAGACTAGCCTGGAGTAGAGAAGACGTCTAAGGTAAGACAGTCTTGGGGTTATTGTTTTTATTTTAGTTGGTAAAAGGACTTTTTAAGACTCAGAGTCCCTTTACTTATCCAGATTTGGGTGTTGGGTAGCTTATTTGGGGTTAGGGGGTTCTGCTGGGGCAGGGGCCTGGGGTAGCGGGATTTGCCAATTTGTCCATATCTTACTTTAGTGAGAGGACTTTTAAAAGTGCAGTGTCCTTTTACTTTTCCTGATTTGGGTGGCTTGTATTTCTTGGGGTTAGGGTGAAGTGTTTTTTTTTTGGGGGGGAGGGGTTGGTAAAGTTCCTGTATTGTTAAAAGTTAAGTTTTTTACTGTTTTAAAAGGATTCTGTGTTTGATTTGTTGCTGCTGTGTTGTGCTGCTGTTGTTCCTTTTCTCTTCTGGTTCTAGTTCTTGGGGGGGGGGGCTGTTTGTCCTAATTTTCATTGTTTAAAAACCACTTTTTTAACAGTTGAGTTTCTTGGCCTTCTCCTGTTGCCCCTTTTCCTGGTTCTGTTTTTTTTTGGGGGGGGGAAGCTGGCACCTGGGTGAGAGACCCAGAACCAGCAGGCTTGTTGTGCTTAGCCAGCTCTCCCCATGTTGTTTGGGGTAGGGCTGGAGAGCTGGCATCTGTAGACTGTGTGTTCTGTGGCAGGGAAGCTGGCACCTGGGTGAGACACCCAGAGCCAGCATGCTTGTTGTGCTTGGCCAGCTCTCCCTGCGTTCTTTGGGGCAGGCTGTAGAGCTGGCAGCTGTAGATTGTGTGTTCTGTGGCCGGGAAGCTGCCACCTGGGTGAGAGACCCAGAGCCAGCATGCTTGTTGTGCTTGGCCAGTTCTTCCTGCATGCTTTGGGGCAGGGCTGGAGAGCTGGCATCTGGGTTTGCTGCAGCCAGGTCTGCAGAGCAGACCTTGAGCAGGTTGTGTTTTGTGTGGCAGGGTTCATAGAGTAGATAGATGTATATAGTGCATTTGGGTCCTATAGAGATTCTCTGGTGTGAAGTTAGGTTTGGCTTTGGGTGCCCCAGAAATTGGACCCCCTGGCCCAATCTTTTTGGGACTTGGAGGGTTTGTAGGGGAGAGTCCTCTGCAGGTCTCCTGCAAATTTGGGGGCTCTCCCTCAAACCCCCTCCCCTCCAGGCAGCTTCAAATATACCCTATTTGCCATTGATTTCAATGGCCCATAGGGTATAATGAGGCCGTATATTCGGTAATAGCTGCGCATCTACCGTATATGCGGCTATTCCGACTATGGAATTCAGAAATATACGGGATTCCGTATTCCCCCTCCCCCCCGTATATTTCCGAATCCGTGTACTACCGATTTTTTTTTTTTGTACATCCCTAGTCTGTGTTAGAAAATACTTGGAGACCTTAGGAGCCTCCATTTGTTATTATATTCCAGTGATACAAAGATAGCAAAGACTTGGGGAGGGGATGAGCCTCAGCATGGTACAATGCCACCGAGTCCACCCTTCAAAGCAGCCATTTTCTCCAGTGGTGCTGATCTCTGCCAGCTGGGGATCAGTTGTAAAAGTAGGAGATCTCCAGGCCCCATGTGAAAGCTAGCAACCCTAATCAAGCTGCAGAAAAATATGAAATCTAAACAAACAAACAAACAACTGGGAATTTAAAACCCCCAAAATAACAGAAACATCTGTCATTTTAAGAAACCCATGCTCTCAGTGACTGTTGCTGAGCAACCACAACATTATTTCCAGCCTTCAAGTCTTGGTTTCTGTTAGTAAAAGGCACAGGGGAGGGGCCAAGGCCCTTTCCAGAATTATTTGAGGGATGACTAATTGGAGCC
Source organism: Heteronotia binoei (assembly GCF_032191835.1). Lineage (NCBI taxonomy): Eukaryota > Metazoa > Chordata > Lepidosauria > Squamata > Gekkonidae > Heteronotia > Heteronotia binoei. Next base: position 77,351,847 of record NC_083223.1, read on the forward strand.
AAGCCCACCAGTGACCACCAGGCTAGCTGTTGTCATGACTAGGACCTGGCTGCTTGCTAGTGCTCAACAGCAGCTGTCCCATAAAAAGTGTGGCACAGTAATTCCAGACTATGTTCTAGGAGACCAAAGTTCCAATCTCCATTTGGCTATGGAAGCTCACTGTGACCTTTGGCAAGACACACTCTCAGCTTAACCTACTTCAAAGGGTTGTTGTAAGGAAAAATGGAGAGAAGGAGAAACATGTAAGCTTCTTTAGTTCCCTAGTAGAAAGGAAGGTGGCACTCAACCTCACTCAACCATGGAAACCTGCCAGGTGACCTTGGGTCTGTCAAAATCTCTCAGCCTAACCTACCCTCATAAGGTTGTTGCTATGAGGATTAGGTGGAGGAGGGGAGAATAGTGAGAAAAGCTGCTTTGGTCCCCAGTCAGGGAGAAAAGCAGGATATAAATAAAAAATAAGCAAATAAATAAGTATATGTGAAGTAAAATATATAGAATAAAAAAATATAACTATGTAAAAGCAGGTTGGACGGAGAGAAGAAAACAGAGAAGTTGCCAGGAGTGGGGAAAGAGAAAATAGTGTGGAGAGGGGAACACAGTAGAAAGTAAGGTAACGCTCTTCAAGTCCTCACAGGCTACCATGCAACTGGGCCCAGCTTAGCCAGCACCACACAACTCTGCCCAGCCCAGCTGCTGGAACCATGCAACTAGGCCAGACTTTTCCCAGGGAGATGGAAGGAGGGAAAGCTGAAGACGGGGATGGGGTGGGTGGCAGATACAGGTAGGTTTGCTGGTGGATGGGAAGAAGAGAAGGAAGGAGGAAAAGGGCTATGTTAGCTTTCAGAGAAGGGACAGAAGAAATAGTGGGGGGAGAGGAAAATGAGATGCCCCCTGCAAATCCTCCATTTGTTATTATATTCCAGTGATACAAAGATAGCAAAGACTCTGTTCTGTCATTTGTTTAATTCAAGCAACAGCTTCCACACCACAATGAAATATAAAATAGCTGTTTGCTGAACAGTCTTGAGGATCACTTACAGCTAGATTCTGCCACTTCTGCTGTCTTTACAAACTCCCTAGTTTCTCATCATGCCAGCTGGACCAGCACAGAGGACTAGAAATTCAACCAGAGGCTCGAACACTACAATCCTAAACAGAGTTACACCCTTCTAAATCCAGTGAAGTTAATCAGCTTAGAAGGGTGTAACTTTGTTTAGGATTTCATTGCTAATCCCATAAACTGTGAATTTAAGGGCTGCCTCATACATTTTTTGCTACAGTACCTCACCTTCTCTCCCCCTTCCACTGCTTGCTATAGAGGGTCATGAAATTTTCTGGAATAGTATACTACACCTCATGAGTGAAAAATGGTTTACGTGCCTCATGCATGCATATAAGTGCGTTCTGCTCTTTCTTGGGGATCTCTGTGGGCAATAGCAAGGAACCTACAGTACTGTTATACTGTATTCCAGAGTGTAAAATTATCATTTTGAACCTAAACCTAAAGACATACTCATTTTTTTTAACAGTCAACACAATATCTGTCCTTATGAATGCCCCATTGCTTTACAACTATGTGCATAAGCAAACCTAACATTCAAGTCTACCTAGGTAGAAATAGATATGCGTGAAGGACCCATGGGAGGAGAAACAGAAGGACAAATGGAATCTCTGACAAAAAGTCACTACCAAGAAATCACATCACATCAAGGTGATAACAGATGTGTGTGAACTGGGAGTTTCTTACATGATTTGAGTTATGAAGAAAGAATACCAAAAAATTTGAGAATCTGCTTTCAGATACATGGGAGTGCTGGAAACAATGAAGGGAAACTGTGTAGGTGTCATAGCGAGAATAAAATTACTTCATGCATTGAGCAATGTTGCCATGTAGTGATGTTTCAATATGGCGAAATGTCATTCATTGAGCAATATGAGCACTCGGCAAAGACTTTATGATACGATTGCTGGGCAAGGCCACAGCACAGTATAATTTCAAGATGAAATGGATTGAGTAATGATGCTGCAGAGCAATGGAAGTTCTGATTTATCTGTGGAGTGGCATCATCTGTGGAATCAAAACCACACCAATATTTGCATACATATTTTGATTGCAAAAGCTTTGGAAAAACGGGTATGGTGTTTTGCCCCATTATTTTAAAAGGGAAAAGAGGAATCAGTAATGAATAAAGCAGTACCATTTCCTGACCTGTGAAAGACTCATCCAGACCCCTGTTGATTTCTAGAACTTTTCAGTAAAGCAGATAACATAACAAGCATATACTGTGAAGCAACATTAGGTTAGAGAGAATGGATTGTCTTATTCTAGTCTTTTTCCTACTCAAAGTTTAAGCAGAGTTAAAAGAAGAACTGGCACAACAGAGTAAGAGCAACATCTGTGAGCCAGAAGTCCCTGGTTTAATTTTCTGCAAAGTCACGAAATGTTACCAGGTGATGTTAAGCATAGTGTTCAGTCTTACTCCTTTGTAACACTGGTGATAATAATATTGACAGAAATAACTTAAAGAGAGCTGTTGTAATGGTTACATAGATAATGAATGTGAAGGACACTGAATGCCCATGAAAAAATCTATAGGACTGCATCTGAAGGTGCTGTTCTGCTGGCAGACTTCCACTTCCAGGCAGAGAAAGGGAAGCTAATTTTTGCCAATGCCTCCTGCCACTAAAGACCCCCATTGTGCCCCCTACACTATTCCTGAAAGTCTCTTGAGCCAGCCACCACACAAGCAGAATTTTGGGACACTCAGTGGGGGAGGTGCAGAAGTCCCACTCCATATATCAAATCCAAAGCATAACTGGACACAGTGGTAATATTTCAGAAAATTAAGTGAGAAAATTGCATTGTGATGTGGTTATTTGAAGTGATGGGAAACAACAAAGCATTGCCATAGCATAACATCCGTTTTAAATAGGGCTTGGGTGGTGATTCCATAATTTCAGCAGCCAATCAAATGAATGGAGTTATGCAACTAGTGTGTTTGAAGGACTCCTCCCAAGGCATTTATGAGGTGATGATATTGTCATGACATTGCATCACACTAACCTAGTGCCACCGATATAAGTAATTATAAAAAGTTATATACACACCTAAATCACTGAATAAACTCAAGCACCCTAACAGCCTGAGCCTAGCCATATTTACTTGCAAGTAATCCCCATTAATTTAGATATCTAAAGAATACAACGGAAGACTTACATTTCTATCCCCACAACTTGCCCTTACCATGCTCACTGAACGATCTGAAACACTTTAGAGTTACATGAAAAATCCTGCTTGAATTTTTATAAATAAAAAAGAATACTTTGCAATTACAGAAACTCAGCCCATATCATGTGGTTGATAACAGGCTACATAGAGAAGCATTTAAGGGAAAAGAAATTAGGAACAGTTTTCTTAGCAATCAAGATGGCATCTGGTAATCCCTCAGAAAACATCTAAGTGACTTCTGTTAAAAGCACTTACTGTAGAAGTCTTGCTGACAATTTACTCCATGCTACTGGGATGGATTCTCCTCATCTTTCAGAAACTATATTTTGTCTGGTACTATTTATTGTACAGTGAAGTACACAGTAGCAGATCAGATATAAATAACAACTATCAAAACACTTCATCATTGAAATCTTTTCTGGGTTTTTTTTTTAAACCTGTTTGGATGTGACTAGTTTAGCAGTTTGGCATTATCTACATGGGAACAGATAAATTGGGGGGGGGGCCTAGTACCAAAGTAATACTGAACATGTACCAAACTAACATTGAACATGTACTTCTTCTGTATCTTACTCCCCCTTTGGAAGAAGGTACATGTTGCATTCATATATCTGAGATGGTGAAATTGCAAAAGGAGGCAGATATGGGTCTCCCTGAACATGAGATTAAGTTACAACTGAAGAAACAGCAGAAAGAGGTGGTGACAGGAAAGACAAGGAAGCTCATGCAGCCAAGGGTCCTAGAGTCCATAGTCAAGGATGCATCCATCCCATCATTCCACACCATGAAAGTGATTCTGTATCGCAGAATCATGTTGGTTTTTGAAAGAACTGGTTGGTTATCGTTATAACTGGATAAAGTCATCTTCACATACAGGTTTTAATGCACACATGAAACATTTTATGGATTTGGCAAGCATGCATTGATAGCTTTCTCTACAGCACAGTTATAATCCTTGGAGCCAGGCTTGGATTTAGTGAAAAACAAGTTTCCACTGCATAACCTGTCAAGCAACCCTAAGTTGCTGCCCAAGTGTCTCTATTATCAACCTTCATCTGTAATCTGTCTGCAACTATGAAGTTGTTCCACTAATGCCAATCTTAAATGCCACCATTCTGAACTATTTCACAATTCATGATCTGAGTCCATGCCTTCCTGGTTACTGCACCTCCAGCTTCTTCGTGATAGTGTTAATCCCACAATTACTGGATCTCAGCTCAAAAATGAAAGAGAAAAAGCCTGATCGTCGACACCATGAAACTGAAATGAGATCAGGCCCTGCAGTATATTTTGCTTAATACTAAAAAAAAAAGCAGATATATTACATAGCATAGAAGAACAAGAGTCCAGTAACACCCTAAAGACTAACACAATTTGTGGCAGGATATAAGCTTTCATGAGTCAGTGCTCACTTCTTCAGATATCTTTAAAGTACTACTGGACTCTTGCTCTTTTCTACTGCTACAGACAGACTAACAATGCTATTGAGCTATTCTGTACAGCATAAGAGAGGAAAATGGCTCACAACATTTAGTTTGCTTAGGGGGAAAAAAAAAACCAGAATGCACCTGTAACCAGTATTCATCCAACATGCTAAGCAAATGCATTGCCTCAGGGCAATGAAAAAATAAATTTGCAGGATGGCCTCCACATGTGCGGTTGAATCAATGGAAGATAGTATGCGAGTCTGCGGATATGCGAAAATCGCACAATTCTCCTTTTCAATGGCACTTATCTCCCGCTACTGTGAGAAACTGCCCCTGTCCAGCGAGCCAGGTGCTGAGAGTTAAAAAGTGGCTGTCAGGAAGTGAGCAGCCAAGCGAAAACCAACACCTATAAGTGATCCATGTTGCTGCAATTTAGCATCCTTTACAATGCATAAAAAAAAAAAATGTTCAGAATTAGTGGCAGGGATCATAGCATTCCTACCTGACAGGTGGACTAAGCCCAGGGCTCAAATGCTCCCCTGCTGTCAAATTTACCGACCTGGGTATTCTTCCTCAACCTAAACTACCTGGAGGGGGGGGAGCATGAAATGGAGAAGGGGCGCTCGCTCCATGCCAAATAAGCGTGAAAGGCAGACAATGGACGGGAACTTCAGCTTCTCCCTGCCGCTGGAAATGATAAGACTCTGGGGTCTCCCCTTCAGGCAAGAGTCACCGCGATGGCTAGCTCCGTCCGAGGAGAGGCGGTGGCGAAAACCAGGCCCCAAGCGGCCCGCTGGCTTTCAGCCCTGCTGCCTCCGAGAGGCCAACCGGCTTTAGACAAGAAGCACCACGGGGCCATTTTGACCGCTGTGTGACAGTGACAGCAGCAGCAGCAGGGGGGGGGGGGGGCACACAAGCAGGCAGGCGGGCGAGACTCGTCCTTCGGTGGGGAACGACGCAGCCTAAAGACATGGTGGGGTGGGGAGGGGGTGGGAGGTGGCGGCAGCTAGCTGTAGACAGTGGAGAAGAGCTGGCAGGTGCAGCCTAGCATGAAGAAGGCAGGCGGGCGGGCTGCAGCGAGCGGGCTCGGAGGAGACTGCCTGCGGGGAGCTCAGCGCCGCCAAGCCTGGCTGCAGGCGACGCGTCGCCGGCCGGCGCTCTTGGTTACCTCGGATGCTCCAGGACCAGCGGTAGAGCTCGAACGTTTCATTGACCACGTTGGCGAAAAGGCCCGGCCCTCCAACGAAGCGATCCATGGCTGGCTGGCTGGCTGGCGAGCGAGCAGCAGCAGCGGCGGTGGACGAGGAGGGCAGACTCCGCAGGGGTGGGGGGGAGGGCGCGTGAGGTCTGTGGCTCTGCTGCGGGGCTGCTGCTGCTGCCGCTGCTACTCCCCTTCTCGACCTCAGAATGAAATTTAAATCTCTGTCACCGGGTGTCTATCTCCAGGCTCCTCCTCGCATCAGCCGACTCCCGTGCCCAAGGGCAGGGAGGGGACGGAGAGGCAAAAGAACAGGCGCCGAGGCTGCTGCTGCTGCTGCTGTGGCACCTGGGATGGTCCGCAACGCTTAGCTCGGCTTGCGTCACGTGGTCCACGCAGACCATTCTCTTTCTTTGCCCCCCCCCTCCCTTCCCTGTGGCATCCCATAGACCAGGGCGCTTGCCGGGCCGCGCAGGCGCGTGGAAGGGCAATTCGCCGGCTGCGTTGCCAAATGAGGGCGTTCCTGCAACCTTCCCTTCCTTGGTCCTGCACAAGGTTGCGGGTTAGGAGGTTACGCTATTTCGTGCTTTCGCATGGAGAGCTGCCACATCGTGCCTGTGTGTGAATTCTTCCGGCAGTACTCGGAAGCTTCAACCTTACAGAACGTTTCTGTTCTGTAATTTTTTTAAAAAAAATTCATAATCCCTTAACGCCGCCCCCCCCCCTCCATCCTTCTGCTTTCCCTTCGGGCTGCTTTCCTCTGCTCCCCCTTCTATCTTAAGAACAAGAGAAGGCCTGCTGGATCAGGTCAATAACTCCCCTGGTCCAAAAACTTATTTCCAGTTGGTTTCCAATTTGGAGTTTTGTTGGGTGATGCGATATATGTGAATAACTGATACTTTGAATATGTTGTAACATTAAATAAACATAAAAATAGAACTGGGGGGAATCTTATTTCCAGCAATGGTGCAAAGGCTGTTGGTGTCCCCAGACGATTGGAATTGTGCATACTACCACTGAAGGTGGAGGATCCAGTTAGCTAGTAGGTCTACTGCTTGCTAATACACCTGTCCATTAGGAATGTGGCTTATCCTTTAAAGACCTTTGGACAAATGGCCATCCATGATACCTTGTGGCTGCAAATTCTGTAGGTTTAATTACACATTGCTTTAAGTGTTTTCTCTTCCTAGTCTTGAATCTACTGCCAAATCAATTTAATTGTGTGATCCCAAGTTATAATACAGAAGAATGAGGAAATCATTTTCTCCACTTTTTGCACACCATTCATGGTTTTATCAACCTCTTTCCAGGAAACAAGATGGCTCTTGCAGGAAGGTTGCCCAGTTTCTGTGCAGCCTGATGAACTTCTTGTCTTTTCTTCCTCACTTTTCCAGTTCAGCTTTGGAGAAGGAACACATAGCATGGGAAGCAGGGGTCCACCATTCCATCCTCGGCTGGTAAATTTATCAGATATGTGTTGGCACATCCCAAAAGTTTAGCTTGCAAAATTAGAAATGTTGAAACTTTAAGTCTGTCTTGAATCTGTGACTCATAATTCAAGATATGTTGTGACTATTGAGTGTGGTTAGAGTCATTTTATACACTGTACAATTATTATTATTATATTATTAATAAGGTTACATCATAATCATCATCATTGTCATCGTCATCATCAAGTTACAAAAACCAAAGAAGATTACAAAAAGATTGGAATCAAAATTAACTTCGACAATTGGTAACAAAAGCACTTGCATGGGCAATATTTGAAAGATATAGAGAATAACATTGATAATGAAAACTCCTGGAAGTGACTCTAAAATGGCACTTGAAGAAAGAAACAGAAGAACTCATTCTAGTTGCACAAGAACAGGCACTTGAAACAAAAAGTATGAAAGCCAAGATTCAGAAGACCATTGTTGACTTTGCAAGACAAAGGATGAACCAGTTGACCTCATGGTCAGTGCCTGCTGTACAATTGCTCAAACGAACTATAAAAAGTATCATGATAGAGTTGCCGCTGTGTTGCACTGGAATCTTTACAAGAAGTATGGCTTACCACCAGCAAGAAATTCATGGGAACACAAACTAGACAAGAAAATGATGAAACAAAGATTCTTTGGGACTTCTGACTGCAAACAGATAAACACTTGGAAGATAACACCCCTGATATCACAGTGGTAGAAAAACTGAGAACTAGGGTTTGGATCATGAACATTGCAATCCCAGGAGACAGCATACTAGAAAACAACAAAGAAAGAACAGGAGAAGATCGTGAAACACCAAGATCTATAAACAGAGTTAGAGAACCTCTGGGAGAAGAAGGTCACCATCATGCCAGTTGTCATTGGAGCACTGCCTAGAAGTCTCAAGAAATGCCTGGACATCAGCTGAGCAAATAACATCAGCTCAGCTCCAGAAGACAATGTTGCTTGGAACAGCAAGAATCCTATGAAGATACATCTGCAGTACCCAAGAACTTGGCTAGATCTCAAATTGCAAAACACCATCCACTAGTCACATTTGACTGTGACAATTCATCATCATTAATTGTTTATATGGTTCCATAGCCATGTTTTTGTGGCAGTCTACAGAAAATTAGAACAATTTTAAAAGGTAAAGCCATACTTTAAAACATCATAAAACCAAAATGAAAACAGCATCAACATCACAGCAATCCACAGTAAATTGGTGTAGCTTTCATAATATAATCTCAAAAAAAATTCAATGTAGAAAAGGCTAAATCTGCCTTTGAATGAAGCCAAGCTATAGGATAGGGGCATATCACTGTAGCAGATAAAATAGGCATCTTTGTAAAACAGAAAGCAAACAATGGATAAGACATAGTGCACAATGGAACAAGGAAACAAAGAGAACAACTGTGTAAAAAGAAATTATACAATTGTACAAACATTTCACACCTTTTTGAACAATAAAATCAGTATATTTTGAATGTCAACATGTGGGCAACGCTTATTTTCACAATGCTTACTGTAGCATGCAGTCTTATAAACAATAGCACCATGACTTCATCAGTACTAACAATTAAACTGCAATGTTTTAAGCATTCATTCACAAAGTCCAAAAGTTTCAATATTCAAATACATCAACTTGATTCTTGGAGCTGGTCCTTGTGTTTCAATAGCAGTCTTCAGATCTCACTACAAGTTGGTGCACTTATCAGTGCATATGCCGTCAAAGAGTACAATCAGTCAAAACAAGTAGAGGATATATAAAGTGTTTTCAAGGTCAATATGATCCAAACCTAATACAGAGAATCACCACTCTGCAAGGTGCATGTGATACTCAGCCTTCAGCACTTTCCATTGTTGGCGTAGATTCTTGCTAATTACCTCTGTCTTTTACCACAGCTCACTTCAAACTCACTTTCCACTTTGAGTGAATTTACCACTAAGATAAGCATCATAGTATCAAATGGGATAAAGTTCACCTACAGAGCTGATGTTGCCTATGTATTTCTACGTAACTATTTGCAAAAGGCAAAAACAAACAAAATGTCCAAGAGATACAGAAGTTGATTTTGGACCAACAATTGCACAAAACTGGCTTGGTTTATGCATGTCTACCAGATAGAAGATTTCACTGTCCTCTGCGACAATTACACAAGAACACAGGATGTCTCTCCTCTCAGCACATCACAGACCAATGAATACTAATGTCTTCTATAATAATAATAATAATAATTTTTTATTTATATCCCGCCCTTCCTGCCGAGGCAGGCTCAGGGCGGCTCACAGGACATGGCACATACCATGATTACAATAAAATACAGTTAAAATACAGTTAAATTACACATTCATAAATTAAGTAAATAAATTAAAACCAGTATAAATTGAAGGTGCTACAGTTCAATACATATATATAAAGATGGCTAGATGTCATTACCAGGATTCCACCTTGAAAGCAAGTTGGAAGAGGACGGTTTTACAAGCCATGCGGAACTGATTGAGGTCCCACAAGGCTTGCACCGCCTCTGGCAGCTGATTCCACCATTGGGGAGCCATTATCGAGAAGGCCTGCTCCCTCGTTGTTTTTAGCTTGGCCTCCCTTGGTCCAGGGATTTTTAGAAGATTTTGAGAACTAGATCTCAGTGCTCTCTGGGGAACATATGGAGAGAGGCGGTCTCTAAGGTAGGCAGGTCCTCAGCCATATAGGGCTTTAAAGGTAATAACCAGCACTTTGTAACGAACTCGGTACACAATTGGCAGCCAATGCAGTTCCCGCAGCCTAGGCCGTACATGTTCCCACCGAGGTAGTCCCACTAACAGCCTGGCTGCCGCATTCTGATTTGGGAAATAATCTGGAAAATGACATTTGGGCTGTGATCACACACACTAAATAATGCACTTTCAATCCACTTTCCAACTATGTGAACTGGCAAAATCCAGTTGGAAAGTGGATTGAAAGTGCATTATTTAGTGTGTGTGATTGCAGCCTTGAAGCCAGGTGCGGGTCACAAACAATTGAGACCTTAATTGCCTAGTGTTGCCCTTTCACCAGCCCCAGACACATAGAAACCCCAGCCTTTTCTCATTCTCTTTATACTTGCTGGGGGTGTTTTTGGTTAAAACACTGTTTTCATTATGCTTTAAATTTTTAGAAAAAGAGATACATTCATCTGAAATATAGATTATACAAAAGGTAGGCATTCACCAAGGTACCATCAGGTAAGAGCTCTATATTACCAGCTCACATGGGTCCTTATGCTGCAAAAATAATCAGCAAGTTATGTCAGTAACTGCAAGTCAAGCCATATCTTGCAAAAGCCATCCGTCACAGGACACATTTTCAAAGAAGTCGGCGTTCATAAATTGGTGTTGTCACCGTTGTTCAATTATTGTGACATCTTATAGTACCATGTGCAGTACCAATAGGTTGTTTTCTCCTCTTAATTCTGTGTTTATGTTGCCATTTGGCACATCCTCTTGACACGAGCAGGAGTGTTAGGTGCTCTACATGTAAATCAACTATTTTAGCTGCAGTAACATTTTAAGAGTCTTATCTGTGAGGCTTTTCTAGGGGAGTTATTCCAGAATCCACTGTGTCCAAAATAACCTGCATAATGGAGAATTGATTACTTGTATCATGAAACATGCTCCTAATTCCTCCACCAACATTTAGCAATTTTTAATGATGTAGGAGGATGTTCTAGATTTCTTCTGTCACCACAGTGATCATTACTGTAGTATTACCATCTATTGATATTGCTTAATGTCAGCTCTGTAAAATCTCACTTATTCATCTCTTGGTTTCTGACCTGACCTGGCCAGTGTTTCCAGGGCCTAGCTAGATGTGAACACTGAATTAGGTGCTGGGGTTTTTGGGGTTTGTGTGTGTGTGTGTGTGTGTGCTTTAGGACCTCACTGGTTCATATAGGAGGGGCAGGAAGCACAGAAAAATGCATTTATTTTGCTGGCTGCCCAGTGATTGCATTTGTAGTGGCTGAATGGTGTTGTGTGGTGTTTATAGTGTTGGGAAAGCCTAAACTGGGCTTAGCAGTGATTACTTGCATCAAGAGCCTAGCACATCCTTGGGCTGAGACTGATACTTATGAGGGAGGCCACGGGTTGAAGCATGGGCAAACAATTCCTTGTTAAATCCAAAACCAAAAATCCTGTAATACCTTAATGAGGTCCTAATATTCCCTCTAAGCTGCAGGGTTTTGTGAGCAAAAATTCTACTTTATCAGCTACTGGCATTAAGGTTGTGAGCTACTGGCATTAAAGGTGTGAGCTACTGTATAAATTAGTTTGCTCTAGGGCCATTTTTCCTGAGCTGAGACAAAAATATGTGAGTTGGAGGCTAAAAATCGGTGAGCTAACTCACGCTAACTCAGTTTAGAGGGAACAGTGTCCAACCAAAATAACAGAGGCTGATTCCACATGATGAGAATTCTCTGCATTGCTTTCATTGCTGCTGTGAAGGCATATTGGTGACAGAGCTTCCATATGTGGGAAGTGTCTGTGTACTTTTGTCTTTTTATAACTTTCCCCCACAGATGCAACAGTGATCCTGTATTGGCTTTGTAGGGTAGTACCCATGGCTACAGCAGTCACAGCTACAGCATTGCCCTTCTTGTGTTCGTTTCTTCATGCATGCACTGCAGTGTTATAATGGTTCTATTAAAATTAAAGATAAATAAGTGGCATTGATTGCTGCTTACCTACTTTGAATTTTCATAGAACCATTATAGAAATAGATCATTATAATGCTATAGTGCTACATGTGCTATATTGTGGTTACAATCTATTGCCACTTCCATTTCAAGCTTTAATAGAACTGTTATAATGTTATAAATATGTTATAATGCTGTAGCAATTACTGATTTTGAAAAAAAAATCTCAAAACAAAAATACTTGGACAATGCCACTTACGAGGGAGTGACAGTAGGAAAGCAGCACCAACCTGGGCAGAACTTTGCAGGGCAACAAAATTGACACCATTCCTTCCTTCTAGATCAGGAGTGGGGAACAGTGGCTCTCCAGATTTCTTTTGCCTACAACTCCCATCAGCCCCAGCCAGCATGGCCAATGGCTGGGGCTGATGGGAGTTGTAGGCAAAAAACATCTGGAGAGCAACTGTTCCCCACCCCTGTTCTAGATGATGTGTTAGGATGCTTGCACTCAATCTTTTCCAAAAAGCAGGCTTGAGAAAGAATGTGTTGAGGAAAGGGAAATCTAGGAACAGGGTGATTACATCACAATATCATGTGCAAGAGCTAAAAACAGTGTTCCAGATTGGAAGTCAAAGTGGAGAAAAACATCCAAGTGGAAACAGTCACAAAACACTATTTTGTGTTATCTCAGTTGGTTCTAATAAAAAATATTGCAATGCAAAGTCTTTTTTTTTTGCATTGGACTAGCTTGGTTACTGAAACCACAACCTCTTGTTAAGTAAGTCCCCTTTTCTCAGTTGGAGGGAGGTGGGAATGGGGATTCTGTATCACCAGGACTGGATCTACATGTTTTTTGAGGGGAGGCAAAATTAAAAAATGGCACCCTCGTTATGGGCCATTCTATCTTATGGTCCCATAGAATATAATGGACTCCATACCCAATTTGGTGTCCCCCCTCTGCTGGCACCTGGGGTAAGCACTCCTCTTTGCCCCCCTCCCCCCAGATCTGGCCCTGTGTATCACCAGCCCCACTGCCAAACTGACTCCTTGGATAAGCTCACAGATTATGAGGCTTTTTAGATTTTGAAGGCCCAAACTGGGACTAGAGTATTAAGTGCTGTTCCCATTACATCTGTGTGATTTTCCCAGTATATCATTAGACCAACGGATATGAGAAGTGACATATTTGAGCCTGGGCTCAAATAGCAAAAGATGTTCTTTTGGGATGGATAGATTGTTTCCTGGTACAGTAGGAGGTTGATTCTGCTGTATCCCTCAGTGGCTTTTGAAGAGATGGACAGTAAGATCCTTCTGTACTTGCTTGGGCATGTTTGCTTTTCATATGTCTCCCCATACATGAATATTGAGACTGTGCTTTGATCCTCTGCTTCTTGGGGAAGGGGTGCCCCCTAAGAAATTTAAAAGTCCCACAAAATGTGACGTTCTAGCTACAGGCCTAAATGTATAATGTGGTTATATATGTCTAATTTTTACAATTAATGATGCAAATGAATGAGAGGACTGACTTTCTCCTTCACCACCACAGTCTTTTGCTGCTTACACTTTTCTTTCAGTTTGCGTCTGTTATAAACCAGATAAGAAGAAAAATGTCTGATGTTACAGAATACACCAAGTTAAGGTGGGAGGGTTTCACTCCTCTCACCTTTTGTTTTCTATATAACTTCCCACACATCATGCTTTCTACATCAGTGTTTCCCAACCACTGGGTTAAGATACATGTCAATTGCAAAGCCTATGAAGGTGCGTTGCAGGCTCCTGTAGGCTTATGGCAGCTGTTCCCTCCCCCTCCTTGCCTGGTGCCCAGCTGAACTCACACTGAATCTCTGAGGTAAAAGAGAGGGGGGTGTAGCCAGCCTGTTACACCTCAAACAACTTTTTATTGGGGAATATTTCTTAGCTCAAAATGGTAGGCCTACGAGAGGTGAGGTGCATAAGATCTATGTCTTTGTATACGGAGATAGACCACTGAAAATCCTTTGGTTAATAATGGATTTTATTATAGCATAAGTTTTCAAATAGTTACATCGCAGTCAAACAATTTCAAGCATACAAGAGGAATTACAAAGAGTTTAGCTGAATAAGCAGGATGGGGGAAGGTGATACAATACCTAGATCTTTGCAGGGTAGACTCAGTCAGAGGAAATGCAAGGCCTCTGGAGGGAGATTTCTCTTGAGAGGAAGGGGGTGAGGGTAGGAAGGGGGTGGAGGAAGAAGAGGATGAAGGGATTCCCTTTTTCCTTCCTTTTTCTTCTTCTGCAACCAGCTTCCCCTGAACCCGTTCTCCTTCTCTAACCTGACAGGTTGGGTTGTCTGTTTTCTAGGGTAAATTACGTCACATCACTCAATTAACCTACCCAATGAGGGGGTAGAGTGTCACACCAATGGAAAATCGGGGTGTCATATGTGTAATATCCAATCAGAGACCATTCGTATCATAGATCCATACCCCAACCTAGGCATTTTAATTACACTGGCCAAATGACTTTATGGCCTTGTTTTTCCCAAAACTGGTTCCTTTGAAGCTCCCCAAAAGTGATAGATTTCTCCCTTAGTGTCAACCATGGATGGGCATCCATCACGTGGTCAGGGGACTGGCTGACTTTGATGGCCTTAGCAATTAATTAAAGAAAAACAGAAACTTTGTTAAAAGTCAAAATTGTGAGATCAGTTTACAGGTTATACCACACATTCACAACAAGAGGAGTTAGCCTCTAACCTTCGTGTTCCTGCTGTCTTGCTGAGGAATAACAGACGCCATTTATTTGTGTTGGAGGTTTCCTGGGTCAATCTTATTTCCTTATGCTTTGATAACAGGACTTTTAAAGGTTGCCAAAAGTGAAGGAATTTTTATGGCACTGCCCACCAGTCTCTCTGGGCCCAGAACATTTTCATTCCCAGGAGCAGAAAGATGGACGCTTCTCAACCTTTCAGCTGGCCACATGTTTGTCTGGCTTGTGGACCAGAACCACACTATAGACCTGCTTTGGGTCAAGAAGGAACTGGATTTGTCTCCCTTATGTGCAAGAAAGACCATTCCAATTCAAATGGGCATTGCTGTATCCAATTAATATTCTAGTGCTACATTACAATATCACATTCCAGCGGTGCATGGCTTGGGAATAAGTACAGGGGTGTCTTCCTGGATATCAAACCAGTCAGCAGTCTAGTAAGGATGAAGTTGCAGCTATGCAGGAAAGGAGCACACTGACCTTCCTGCCTAGCACAGAAATAGCTACTCTTTTCCCTCTTTGGTATGTAGCTGAGGTGAACTTTGGGGTGTGTTAAATAGTGGTTTTGATGCATGAGGAGACTTGGTTGTGGCCAATCAAAGCTATTTATTGTGATTACAGTATGGCAATGGTTAAACTAAGACTGGTTTACTGGGCCAACTATATACATATCAAAGTTCCCGCGTTAGAACATCATTGGGTCATTTGAACCAGCTGTGGCCAAGAAGTGCTGCCTGTCTATACAGGAACACCCCAAGAACAAGAGAGAGTGGGGCTCCTAGTTCTGAAAACAAAATGGAGTCTGATCACAAACAGGCCAAGGAAATATTCCATTCAAAATGGAGTAGAACCAGCAGTGAGCTCTTGACATGGCCATCTCCCCCACCCAAATGGAATGCATATGGACAATGGGGTCTGCCAGTAAGTATTACTCATGACTTACCGTATTTTTCGGTCCATAAGGCGCTCCGGACCATAGGACGCACCTTCCTCTTGGGGGGCGATCCGCTGCCTCCGCCTCCGATCCCAGTGCTTCCCCCGTGCCTGCCTGGCTCCAGCTTCTTCCAGCAAGCGCTGGGATTGCTCCACGCTGCCCTCACCGCAAACCCAGCGCTTTGCGAGCGCCAGCTGCAGAGGGGGTAGCGTGCTTCCTCCATGCCTGTCTGCCTGGCTCCAGCTCTGACGCTTACAGCAAGTGCCAGGATCGCTCCCTCCGATCCCAGTGCTTGCTTTAAGCATCAGAGCTAGAGCCAGGCAGACAGGCACAGAGGAAGCACGCTGCCCCCTCCACAGCCGGTGCTCGCGAAGCACTGGGTTTGCGGAGGGGGTGGGTGCTTCCTCCGTGCCTGTCTGCCTGGCTCCAGCTCTGATGCTTAAAGCAAGCACCGGGATTGGAGGGCGGAGGGAGCAATCCTGGCGCTTGCTGTAAGCATCAGAGCTGGAGCCAGGCAGACAGGCACGGAGGAAGCACGCCACCCCCTCCACAGCCGGCGCTTGCGAAGCGCTGGGTTTGCGGAAGGGGTGGGTGCTTCCTCCGTGCCTGTCTGCCTGGCTCCAGTTCTGATGCTTAAAGCAAGCGCCGGGATCGGAGGGCAGAGGGAGCGATCCTGGCGCTTGCTGTAAGCATCAGAGCTAGAGCCAGGCAGACAGGCACGGAGGAAGCACGCTGCCCCCTCCGCAGCCGGTGCTCGTGAAGCGCTGGGTTTGCGGTGGGGGCAGCGTGGAGCGATCCCAGCGCTTGCTGGAAGAAGCTGGAGCCAGGCAGGCAGGCGCGGGGGAAGCGCCGAGATCAGAGGCGGAGGCAGCGGATCACCCCCCCCCCCGAGGAAGGTACCTTCACTCCATAAGACACACACACTTCCCCCCACACACTTTTTTTTGGGGGGGGGGAAGTGCATCTTATGGTCCGAAAAATATGGTAATTCTCAACTACTGATCAATGGTCCATCCCTCAGGCTCATTACTTCTACTCAGCTTTTTCTATTTACTTCTATGTTAATGCCTATCACGTTACTCAAGGTCTTTGTCTACTACACTAATTTCCTTCCTGGGTATCAAAACAAAATCAATTTAAACCCATCATCCTGGCCCATCCTCCCAGTGAACACTGTGTAAACGCAATCTATTGTTTTCAACTGGGAATCCATTCAGGTGTCCCATTAAGATCCATAATGGGCCATTCAGGTCCCCATAGTTACTAAAGGGTCTCCACCCCTCAGAACTCTGTATAAATTAGGTAAAAATTCCATTATGGTGTGCATTTTGTAGGATGCCATTTGCAGCCTGTACCCTTCGTTACTCTTTGTAATTAGGTCTATAGGGCATGTCACACTGGTCGTGCATGCCCTTCTCTTATATTTGCCTGCTGAACAAAAGTCTTCTCTTCTGGACCAGGTAGTATCACACCCTTCAATGATCCCATAACCTCTCTATTGATCAACCCTACCCTTCCTAGCCTCTGGATTTCCTGTATTGTGTAGTGTGTGTGCCTTTTTACATATTTTTAAGTAAACATTATAAAAATATATTTGCTCGGAGTCTTCTTTCCTGAAAACTCAACCTCTATATCATTGGAGAAAAGATCTTGCTTACAATTTGCTCTACCTTTATTTTATTTTTTTATTTATTTATTTATTCGGGATTTGTATCCCGCCCTTCCCAGGAGTGGCTCAGGGCGGCTTCCAACAATAACAATTTAACAATTTAAATATAAACAATTAAATACTTCACATTTAAACATTAAAACCAATACATTTCAATTCATAAAAACAATGCAGCTTAAAACCAATAACATATCATTTTATATAAACAGATGGCAGGCCAGTTACGTCAAATTCCATCCCGGCTAGGTGTAAGCTAGCCGGAAGAGGGTCGTCTTACAGGCCCTGCGGAATTGAGCCAAGTCCCGCAGGGCCCTCACCTCTTCCGGCAGCTGATTCCACCAAGTGGGGGCCATAACGGAGAAAGCCCTATCTCGAGTGACTTTCAGGCGGGCTTCTTTTGGCCCGGGGATAGAGAGGAGATTTTGTGTTCCTGACCTCAGTGCTCTCTGGGGAACGTATGGGGAGAGACGGTCCCTCAGGTAGGCAGGTCCCAGGCCATATAGGGCTTTAAAGGTAATAACCAGCACCTTGTACCGGACTCGATACATCACTGGAAGCCAGTGCAGAGTCCGAAGACCCGGCCGAATGTGTCCCCACTTTGGGAGACCCAATAACAGCCGGGCCGCGGCATTCTGCACCAGCTGCAGCTTTCGAGTCCGGGACAGGGGCAGCCCCATGTAGAGGGCATTGCAGTAGTCCAACCTCGAGGTGACCGTAGCATGGATCACTGTTGCTAGGTCGTCGCGCTCCAGGAAGGGGGCCAGCTGCCTTGCCTGCCTAAGATGAAAAAATGCGGACTTGGCAGCGGCTGCTATCTGAGCCTCCATCTTTAAGGAAGGCTCCAACAGCACCCCCAAGCTCCTGACTCTGTCCGCCGCCATCAGCGGCGCACCGTCAAAAGCTGGCAGGGGGATCCCCCCCCCCGGGCCGCGGCGACCCAAGCAAAGGACCTCTGTCTTCGTAGGATTTAGCTTCAGCCCACTCAGTCTGAGCCACTCAGCCACGGCCTGTAATGCCCGGTCCAGATTTTCCGGGGCGCAGACCGGCCGGCCGTCCATCAGTAGATAGAGCTGGGTGTCATCAGCATACTGGTGACACCCCAGCCCATACCTTCGGGCTATCTGGGCAAGAGGCCGCATATAGATATTGAATAACATCGGGGAGAGAACCGCCCCCTGGGGCACACCACAATCAAGTGTGCGCCTCTGGGATAGCTCCCCCCCTACTGCGACCTTTTGTCCCCGACCTTCCAGGAAAGAGGAAAGCCACTGTAAGGCCAACCCCTGAATCCCCGCGTCGGCGAGGCGGCACGTCAGTACCTTAAGTCTCCATCTTGCTAATTTCCCATTTGAAAGAGGAGACATAAGCATTTCTGGTAACACAGTAGGGGGCTGGTGACTGGTCCAGGGAAGCAGAGATTTGGATCCTGCTTCCCATTGTTCCCATGTCCCCAAGCTCAGTCCTAAAGGCTCCAATGAGCCAGGCAGGAACTAACAATCCACATGAAAAACAGAGTCACACATATACAACACGGTGATTATGAAACACATTAAGCAGCAGTTTCTGCTGCAGCAAAACTGTTTTCTATGTCCCCCTTCATTTCACAACTGATAGGAAGAGGCAGAGAGAGAAAGAAAGATGCTGGATGCTGCACTAAGGGCAAGAGTGAGTGGGATATAGTGAACTGCTTGAACCTGGGTTAGGGAAGCTTAGTTATTGTTTTGAAGCCCCTTTCCTATTTTTAAAATATAATTAACTTTGCTCTGTTGATTTATGAGCTATTGACTAGCAACATTAGCTTTTTAAATTGTGTGGAGTTTGTGATCAGTGCAGTGGAGGAATGAAATGATCTTCTGCCTTCTGCTCTCATTAGTATATATTATTTTTCAGTCTAAAAAGTATTTCTTTGATGTGCTCCCCAAGCCTGTACCTCACAGCTTAATATGCCAGCTTCATTTCCTCATTCACACCAGCCACTGACGGAGACAGAATGTATTGCAGACTGCGTCAAGGTTGGAGGGGATCCTCATGGAAAAGAATTAACTTACTGTTGGGGGGCGGGGAGCACCACAATCCTGAAAGAAAGCACATCTCTCTCCACTCACTCCTTCTCCCCCCTGCTCTGCTCTGAAATGGGATCCAGCCCACTGTCTTTCACCAAGGCTCAATCACTTGGCAAAAGCAATGTGGGGGAGGATTCAATCAGCCTCTGGAATGGGGGATGCAGCCCTGAGACCATCAAGCCAAGCTGGGGAAAGCAGAGCTCTTGTGGGTTTCTTCTGACCTGGCTTCCCCACTGGAGAGTCCCACTGCTGCATAGGGCTTGCAGCAGGACTGAGCTCCAGCAGACTGAGGAGGGACCAGAGTCACTTGCTTCAGCCCCATGCTAGGCACAAGCAGGAGCTGCCAGCATGCTCTTCCAAAGCCAGGAGGGAACCCCTTCGCCCATGTGGGCTGGCAGACAGGCTGGGCAGTCCCTTGGTGCCTGATGGCAGAGCCACAGTGTCTCCTCCTTGCCTCAGAAGAGGCCAACTCTTTCCTGTTCCCCCACCAAGAAGCCACAGGCCAGCTGCCCCTGCCTCCCAGAGCCACTTCCCAAGCCAGAGGAGGAGATACCACTGTCAAAGTCCAAACAGAGGCCCACTTGCTTGGTTGACAGCGTTCCCCATCCCTGGATCTTCTAGCCCAGTGGCAGCAGCCTGGCTTGTGCTCGGCTGACCACACAGACGGCGCCTGCCCGCTCCCTCACTGCTAGACTCACCTAGGTCAGAGAAGGCGGTGCAGCTGCTGCTGTTGATATTCGGTGTCCCCCGCACTGCTCCTGCGCCACCCCAGCCTCTGTGAGTTATGTGGGGGACACCCGATTTGGTGCTCCCTCAGGTCGGTACCCTAGGCAAATGCCTAATTTGCCTAGTAGAATTTAATTTGATTTGATTTAATTTAATTTTTCAATTTATACCCTGCCCTATCCCGCAAGTGGGCTCTGGGCGGCTTACAACATTAAAAAACTTTACAAAACAAAACAAACTACATCCAAACTAAATAATCTCATAATTACAGAATTAACAGAAACCGTGATCCACATCATTGGCAACAAGTCATAAACCACACATAGGCTGGTAGTGTTCAGCATAACATAAGCATCTAGATGGTAAGGTGCTGGGGGGAGCGATGATTTCAGGGGACACCCACAGGATCAATTAAAAGCCTGGTGGAAGAGCTCCATCTTACAGGCCCTGTGAAATTTAGATAAGTCCCAAAGGGCTCAGATCTCCAGTGGGAGCTCATTCCATGAGGTGGGGGCAGGGACCGAAAAGGCCCTGGCCATTGTTGAAGCCAGTTGGGTGTCCTTAGGACCAAAGACCACAAGAAGATGTTGTGCAGCTGACCTCAGAACCTGGGGGGGCTTATATGAGGAAAGGCTTTCCTGAAGATATGCAGGCCCAGGCTGTAAAGGGACTTAAAGGTAGGAACCAACACCTTGAAACAGATCTGATACTCAAGGGGTAGCCAGTGCAGTTTGCGCAGAACTGGATGCATCTGCGCCCGTAAAGGCCTCGATGCTAATAACTGGGCTGCCACATTCTGCACTTGCTGGAGTTTCTGGAGCAGAGTCAAGGGTAGCCCCACATAGAGAGAGTTACAATAGTCCAATCTGGAGGTGACCGTTGCATTAATCACTGTGGCTAGATCACGGGGGGATAAGGTAGGGGGCCAACTGTCGGGCCTGCCTCAGATGGAAAAAGTGACCCTTAATGTGGTGGCAACCTGGGCCTCCATAGATAGAGGTATCCAGGAATGCCCCCAAGCTCTTTACCTCTGTCGACGGCACTAATTGAGTACCATCAAAGGGTGGGAGCCTGATCTCATTTCCTGCCCCTCCCCCACACCAATTAAGACACAGTACTTCAGTCTTAGATGGATTTAACTTCAGTCAGCTCTGGTGCAACTAACCAGCCATGACTTGCAGGTCCTCACCCAGTTCATCAGGGGCAGAGTCCATAAATAGATAGAGTTGGGTGCCATCAGCATACTGGTGACAACCCAGCCCATATCTCCGGACCATCCGGGCGCATATAGATATTAAATAGCATCGGGAAAAAGATTTCCCCCTGCAGCACACCACATTCAAGTGAGTGTCGCTGGGACAATTACCCCCCCACCGAGGGCCACCCTCTGTCCCCAACCATGGAGAAAGGTGGTCAGCCACTGTAGGGCTATCCCCGAATCCCCGTGTCAGCGAGGCAGTGGACTAACAACTCATGGTCGACAATATGAAATGCTGCCAATAGATCTAGAAGTATCAGCAGCACTGATCTACCATGATCCAGATGTCTCCAGAGATCATCCATCAGGGCGACGAGCACCATCTCTGTTCCATGGGCAGGGCGGAAGCCAGACTGGAAGGGGTCCAGGATGTCAGTTTCCTTCCAGAAGGCCCGGAAGGTTGCTACCGCCTTTTCCACCATCTTGCCTAGGAATGGTAAATTCGATACTGGCTGGTAGTTAGTAAGGATTATTGAGTCCAAAGATTTTTTTTTTCAGAAGCAGGCGAACCACTGCCTCCTTCAAAGCCCCTGGGAACACCCCTGATAACAGGGATGCGTTAACAATCTCACGCAGGGGAGTCCCAACTTCATCACAACTGGCTTTTACCAGCCATGATGGGCATCAAGGGGGCAAGTGGTTGTTTTCACAGCCACCAGGATCTTGTCAACTTCCTCCTGAGAGAGTGGGCTGAAGTGGTTCAAGACCGGACCCATGGATGAACAAGAGGCCTCCAGTTCACATATTGTATCAAACATGGCTGGGAGGTCGTGGCGGAGCACCAAGATTTTATCTGCAATATGGATCACAAAATGGCTGGCCCTGGGGATTCTAGATAGGGTTTACTAGTCTAAGTTAATCATCACAAGGAAACAGAAGGTGTTTAATGTTCAGAAGCAGATGTGTTTCCCAGAAGGATAAATGCTCCATTGGCATTAAATGGAATAGGGGGGTGGAAAAATCCTTCATTTCTAAAACAGAGGAGCTTCCGGTACTTGCAGCTAAATAGGAAGCAACCCAAGTAAACCCAACTTCTTTCTAATGTGGTTTTTTTTTTTTTTTTTGCTATCTCAGTCTCTGCTTTAGAGAAGTAACTGAGTTGACTGGGGATGGAACTCTGGCTCTGAATGCCCAGGTGAGGCCAAGTCCCTACTGCTTCTATGTGTTTTCTCTGAAGTAAATCCCAGTACTGGGTCTGATGCTTTTTAACTTGTTCATTAATTATTTGGAATTGGGAATAAGCAGTGAAGTGGCTAAATTTGCAGATGTTCAGGGTGGTGAAAACCAGAGAGGATTGTGAGGCACTCCAAAGGAATCTGTTGAGGCTGGGTGAATGGGCATCAACATGGCAAATGAGGTTCAACATGGCCAAGTGCAAAGTAATGCACATTGGAGTCAAAAATTCTAACTATAAATACAAGTTGATCAGGTGTGAACTGGCAGAGACTTACCAAGAGAGAGATCTTGGGTTGTGGTAGATAAGTCACTGAAAATGTCGAGTCAGTGTGCAACTGCAATAAAAAGGCCAACGCCATACTGGGAATTATTAGGAAGGGAATTGAAAACAAATCAGCCAGTATCATAATGCCCCTGTATAAATTGAAGGTGCAGCCTCATTTGGTGAACTGTGTACAGTTCTAATCACTGCACCTCGAAAAAGATATTAAAGCAGGGGTGGCCAACAATAGCTCTCCAAATGTTTTTTGCCTGCAACTCCCATCAGCCCCAGTCACCATGGCCAATGGCTGGGGCTGATGGGAGTTGTATGCAAAAAACATCTGGAGAGTTACCATTGGCCACCCCTGTATTATAGCATTGGAAAAAGTGCAGAAAAGGGCAACTAGAATGATTAAAGAGTTGGAACACTTTCCCTGTGAAGAAAACTTAAAACACTTGGGGCTCTTTAGCTTGGAGAAACATCAACTGAGGGGTGACATTGTAGAGGTTTACAAGATTATACATGGAATAGAGAAAGTAGAGAAAGAAGTACTTTTCTCCCTTTCTCACAATACGAGAACTCATGGACATTCAATGAAATTGCTGAGCAGTCAGGTTAGAATGGATAAAAGGAAGTACTTCTTCACCCAAAAGGTGATTAACACATGGAATTCACTGCCACAGAAGGTGGTGATGGTTGCTAGCATAGACAGCTTAAAGAGGGGACTGGATAAACATATGGAGCAGTGGCTATTAGCCACAGCATAATGATGGAACTCTCTGGGGCAATGATGCTCTTTATTCTTGGTGCTGGGGGGGGGGGCAACAGTGGGAGGGCTTCTAGTGTCCTGGCCCCACTGATGGACCTCCTGATGGCACCTGGGTTTTTTCGGCCACTGTGTGACACAGAGTGTTGGACTGGATGGGCCATTGGCCTAATCCAACATGGCTTCTCTTATGTTTTTATGTTTTTGTGTATTATTAAATATAAATGCAAAAATATTTGTAAGTATATAAATTAAGTTTGGGTTGGAGCATTGGGCATAATGAGGACAGAGGGTTGTGTCTCCCCCTTATAGCCTCTCAAACAGGAGGAAGGGCAATCCCCCCTCTGCCGAGTTCTCTCAGCTCCTAGAAATGATAGGAAGCCATTTGGTTTTCTTTTACTTTTAATCTTGGTGAAGCTGACTTCTTGGAAGGCAAATAGATGGGGAAAGTGTGATAATAGACAGTGAAGGAAAGTTTAATCTAGAAGATACGAAGGTAATCAGGTTGATATGAGTACTGTTATTACGGTGAATACGATAAAAAGAAATTGGGAAACTGAATGGAATAGAGGAAACGGGTGATATAAGATAATAAGATTCAGAATAGAAAATGATTCTTAGCTAGTAAATAGGTGTATTAAGTTCTTGTGGACTGATTGGAGAATGTTTTCTATTGTAAAAATGGGAATGAACATATAGCAGATTGATGGAATATTGAGGTTGATAATTTCTATTAATGTTCACTGTAGAATTTATTAAATTGGGAATGGGAATGGGGGCAGGAAGTAAGAGGAGGGTCAGTCTGAGGAAGAGGGATCTAATCCCTTAGAAAGGACACTTTCCTTGGGTGACAGACTAATATCTTTTCATACTGAGGATACCCCAGGGTAGGGATGTGCCTATTCAGATTTGGGTGCTTGGGACCTGAATATTCCTGAATACCAGTATCAGTATTGTACTGATATTTGGGAAACCCGAATAAATTCAGCTTCATTATACCTCTTGGGGATCCTTCTCATAGGGTATAATGGATAATTTCACTTGCCATGTTATGCAGAGCTGACTCAGCAAGTCAAGTCATTTAAACTTTAAACCCCCTCCCTTCCTGGAGTCAGGGCACAACTGCAGCATGACTCCAGAAAGAAGGGATGGGGTTTACAGTTTAAACCCCTCCTTTCCTGGAGTTGGGCCACAGCTGCAGTGTGACTCCATAGAGAAGGAAAGAGGTTTAAAGTATAAACCCCCTCTCCTCCAGAAGTAGGGCTGCAGTTGTGGTGCAATGCCAGAAAAAAACAGAAGGGGGTTAAACTTTAAACCCCCTCCCCTCCTGGATTCAAGCCACAGCTGTGGTGTGACTCCAGATATAAGGAAAGGGATGTCCTGTCATCATGGCTTCTGCAAAGGGAAGGCACCTTACAGTAACTAACATTGAACTTGAAGCCATGCTGATTTTCTCCCAGGACTAGACTTCTAGTCTAGTTTTGTTTTGATGTGCAAACTATACTTTTGATAAGAGGTTACAATTAGGACAGAATATGGAGAAACAACAGTTTCCAACTGGCAAATGTGTCAGACAAGAATGTATTTTATCTCCGTTCATTCAATCTATATGCAGAGCATATAATAAAGAAGGCTGGCTTGGGTGGAGAAGGAATATTAACAATTTGAGATATGCAGATGATATCACATCAATGGCAGAAAATAGTAAAGACTTGAAACAACTGCTGCTGATGGTTAAAGCAGAAAGTGCCAAAGCAGGATTACAGCTGAACATCAAGAAGACAAATGCAGTGACTACTGGGGAATTTCATAACAGTCAAGATGATGAAATTGAAATTGTTTAATCAAAATGCAGACAGCAGCCAAGAAATCAGGAGGAGCTTGACACTGGGAAGGGCAACCATGAAGGAGTTAGAAAAGATTCTTAAATGTACGGATGTGTCACTAGTGACCAAGATCAAGATAATTCATGCCATAGTATTCCCCATTACTACATATAGGTATTGGACAGTGAAGAAAGCTGACAGGAAGAAAGCTGATTCTTTTGAAATGTGGTGGTGGAGGAATATTTTGTGAATAGACTGCCAAAAAGGCATACCAGTGAGTTCTAGATCAATTCAAGCCTGAGTTTTCCTTAGAAACAGTTACTTTACTTTATTGTTACAATCTTAGATCAGAATAACATAAGAATGCCAGTAGCAAAAAGTTAAAATACAGTAAAACATGTTGGTACAAAACCAGAGTAGTAATACATCCTTATATAAATTAATCAACTTGTTGCTATAAAATTCTTACATATTTGGTAAGCAGCTGTAAGAAATTTTGCACAATTAGTAGTTAGTTGAGAATTGTTCCCTTTCGGTAAACTCTCTGTAATTACTTTGTCTGAGCATCTAGGATAAAATTGTTGGTTATAATAAACTTCTCATGAACATCTACATACATATTGCAGCATAATAGAATATGATCAATGGATTCAATCTCATTAGATCTGCACATACATAATCTTTTATCCAGGCTAAAATGACTAAACTTAAGGTACCATACCTTGATTAGTAAACGACAATATTGATGCTGATGAACTGCTGACCTCTTTAAGGAAGCATAGGCAACTTTACGCAATTAGAGTCTCTGCTTATTATAGCATTACTCTCTGGAAAGAGTCTAGTTTTAAAAAGGGATCTTTCAAGAATTGTTCCTATTTCTGATTGGGTGCATATAGTGAAAACAATGTGTATTTTGTACCATTTAGCATACCTTTCAAGAAAAGCTGGCGACCGTTTGGATCAATTATTTTGTTATGACATTGAAAGCAAACATTTTTGGAGAAAATGACTGCTACACCTTGGGGTTTTGAGGTGCCTGCCACTTGGTATTGGTCAGAGAACCATTTTGTTTTAAAAATTAAATGATCTGTGTTCTTGACGTGCATTTCCTATAAAAATAGTATATTTGGTTGTAACCTAGATAAGGAGGTAGCCGTTTTTTTTAGTCTTAATCCTATTTTGTAAACCTCCACAGTTCAAATAAATTACTTTGATTTTATTTCCCATTACTAAGTAAGGAAAACAATGTTTGCAAGAAAATATTCATTTTCATATCTAGAGTATATCCTTGTACTTTAAGATCAAAGGTACAGAGAATGGAATGACAAAAGTAAAATATACCAAAGGACATATATCTGTCAAGGAAAAGTTGATTTCCTTATTGCCCCCCCAGTCGGAAGAAACGAGACAACACGGTATAATGGGTAATAAAACAGGGCAACTTTATTGAACAAAACAGCCTGGGGCAAACTAAACTCCCGGACAGGCGAAGGAAAACCGTACGGATAGGGCGAGCCACCCAGCCCCCAGCAGTAGCCAGTTTAAACCGGCTGCTGCCAGGCCGGCAAAGGCCTGGTATACCCCCCAGTGGCAACGCCGCCCACCCAGGAATGGCCCGCCAAAGGAGGGAACCCTGTAGCGGGCAACACAGCAGAGAGCCGTGCAGCCCAGCTGCCATCCCATCCCACTACTTCCCTTGAAACAGGAAAGCCGAGGGTGCTCACCATATACCTAAATACCTAACTAAACTCCAGCCACCACAATGCCAAGCCTCAGCTTAGGCACTTGGGCTCACCGGCTGGCCTAAAGCCAGCCAAAGCCCCAGCTGCAGTTCAAATAAGAAAGCCCTGTTACCAGTCACGGACAGGTGGACACCGTCCTGCCGATACAGGTCCGCCATATCCGACCTTATGGCTGGGTGAGGCAAATATACGCCAAGGCCACCACCGAGCACCTTCTTAATTGCCCTGTTGGCCTTGCATCGAGCCCTCTCGATCCCCGCAGGATCCCAAGCCGCTCTCCAAACCATTGATAAAATACGTCTAAGATACTCAGCAAAGAGATGTCAGAAAGATAAGTTAGCAACCTACAACTGAATGATTCGGCGGCAGCAACAGTTGAATATGTGCTTGCTGTGGTGTTTCCATCATGACTTACGCTGCTACATTCTGGACCTGCTGGAGTTTCTGGGTCAGTCTCAAGGGAAGGCCAGTTTAGAGTGAGTTACAGTTGTCTAATCTAGATTACTGTGGCCAGGTCAGAACATGATAGGAGATGAGCCAATATGTTTCTATTGAATTGCTTAAATATTTTATATATACCTTATGTTAAATATCTTTAATATTTTATTATATATTTATATATACCTTATACTAAGTGCTGCTTTAATGTTTTAAACATTTTAATGTTTTGATGTTCACCATCTTGGGTGGAAATGCAGCATAGAAATATTTTAAATAAATAAAATATAGTTTCAGGCCTCTTTACTGAACATCCTTATTCCATCCAACAGTTGGCAAAAGCTATTGGCTCCCCCCCTTCACTTCACCTTAACTCTCATCTGAAATAGCTGCATTTAGAAGTCACTGGAGTTCAATCTCTCATATGCAGGTTGGGATAGACATTATACTACCTTTTTTAAAACATCATTTAAGACCCCAACCTTCACACTGCCGCTATCCTTATGAAGTTACCATGACACCAGGGAACATAGCTCATCAAGGAAGTGTGCTTCTAAGCAGTGCAGGCTGTAAGGGCTAGTGGGCAGGGACACTCAGTCAAACCAAATGGCATATGCTTCGCAGTTCTTCTCTTGGTGGTGAAGAGAGATGCTGGACAAAAAAAAAGCAAACACTAAATAGAATTCTGATCTGGACAGCACAGGCCTACATCATAGGTTACTTGAATACAGTAGTACAGCTGTAGGAAGAACCACTATAGCTTTTAATGAGAAGACATTTGAGAACCAGATTCCTTATCTCATTGCCATTGTTGCAACTCATGTGGTAAGAAGAGGGAGACACACACACACACTTGAAGCTGAGACTAGAGAAATGGAGACATGATTATGACCTTTATCTCCATTTTATGCGGGAGACCCAGATACCATTTACTGAAATTAAATGTGGAACTTGCAAAAGTGTCCAGCATATGACTCTAGGACCAGTTCAGACTTATGATACAGCTATCTACAGGAGCAAACAGAACAAATCTGCTTGGCACTAACAGAATCATCCTAAGCAGAGGTACACCCTTCTAAGTCCTTTGAAGTCAATGGCCTTCAAAAGGTGCTACTGTGCTTAGGAGGCACTGTGAAACCAATGCTGGCTGGAACTACTAACTGGCAAAGCAGATCCATTTACAAAATAACTAAGGTTTCAAGTCAGAAGAATCTAGGGTTGCCAAGTCCAATTTAAGAAATATCTGGGGACTTTGGGGGTAGAGGCAGGAGACTTTGGGGGTGCAGCCAGGAGACATTAGGGGTGGAGCCAAGGTCAAGGCTGTGAAAAGCATAATTGAACTCCAAAGAGAGCTCTGGCCATCACATTTAAAGGGATGGCAAACCTTTTCAATGCCTTCCTTCCATAGGAAATAATGAAGGATAGGGGCACCTTCTAGAGCCCAACTATGGATCAAGCTAGGTTACCTGGGAATGGACCCTCGTTTGCTGTTTCTCCTGAGGAAACTTCATTCTAATACCTTTTGCCAAGTGAAATTTTCTTCTAGCGGTGACTTGACTAGTAAAATCCCAGTGTTAAAGGGGGTAAAACAAGGTTGTGTGCTGGCCCCACATCTTTTTAATTTATTTTTAACTGACCTGGCACAATTTTTGACCCCTATCAATGGTCATCCGCCTAAACTTGCAGGCCGAGCGGTCCCCTTATTACTTTATGCCGATGACACTACCATCCTCTCTTGTACAAGAGTGGGCCTGCAAAGGTATTTGAACGCCTTTTATGACTACTGTAATTGTAATTCACTTACTATCAATTATACCAAATCTAAAGTAGTTGTCTTTTCAAATTGCTGGGGCCCACAGAGATGGTTTATTGGCAATTCAACAATCGAGCAAACAAAAAATTTTAAATACTTGGGGATCACTTTTAACCACAAGTTAAGCTGGGTTTCACATCGTAACAACACCATCAACTTGGCTAAGTGTTCAGCTGCTCAAATTAAACAGTTTTTCTTTGCAAGGGGCAACCAATTATTTCCAGCAGCTATTAAAGTATTCAAAGCCAAAACGCTTGCCCAAATCCTCTATGGTATCCCTATATGGATCTCAGCTTTTACCAGGAAAGTGGAGGGCATTCAAGCCTCATTCTTTAGACAAATTCTTGGTTTGCCAAAATGTGTGTCCTACTTTGCTCTCTGCTCTGAAGTGGGTCAGTCTTTGGTGGAGACAAAAGCCTGGATTGCAGTGTTTAAATTCTGGCTCAAAATTCATTTTAGAACAGATCCCAACAGCCTTCTTGATTGTATGAAAAGAGACCCATATATTTCGTCCTGGACAGCAGTGCTTCTGTCTAAACTCAATCAATTGGGGTTAGAGGTAGATGATTTTTCTACCTCTGAAGAGTCATATATCTTCAGATGTATTAAACTGAGACTGTGGGAATTGGAGGAAACGAAATTACGGCCAACTCTCCCTTATACTTGCTCTCCAGCTTCCTTAGGTCTTTATGCTTTTTGTGGCAAAATGCCCAATTATCTATCAGACCTAACCACTCCAAGTCATCGCAGGGCATTTATGTTGGCCAGACTAAATGCGTTTCCCTCCAAAGTTTTACAAGGGAGATATCAGCGAGTCCCTTTAGCCGACAGACTTTGCTCCTGTGGAGCGAATACCCCTGACTCAATCCAGCATATATTGCTTGACTGTTCTTTTTACCATAACCTCCGTAAAGATTTATTTGGCAAGCTTTCTTTTTCTCCAGATTTGTCTATTCTGCCACCCTGTTATTATTTATTGAGTGATACTGAGGGGGTGGTTAGTGAGGCTGTGGCAAAATTTCTGGCTGACATCCTTAAATTTAATTCTGACCATGTTTGAATGTATCTGTAAGCTCGGTTTTATTTTGATTTTATCTCCAATGTTTAAATTTTTATATTCTGTGTAATTTTATCTGAATCTATTATGCCATTAAAGGTTTGGTATGGTATGGTATGGATAGGGGCACTTTTTGGGGGCTCATAGAATTGGACTGTTAGGAAATTAATAATGTTCGTTTGAATGTTCATTTATTCAATCATGGTCTCTGACATTTGTTCAATCATTTATTCAACATAGGATGAGACTTGGAAGAGGCCAGGCCCCCACACTTTCTCAGCGCAGCGCACCTGTTTGATAGTTGGGTTGGTGTTTAGCATGGATAGTTGAATGGAGCATAAAACAGGCACTTGGTTAAGTTCTGAGTGTTTTTCTCTGCTACTGGTTTCCTGCCTTCTTCGAAAATGCTTCTTTCTTTTTATATGTGGCTTGGTGGTCAGCCTATTTCCTATTGAAGCTTCTCAAAAGCTTGCTAGTATTGCCACTCCCCCTCCCTGCTAGTTTTCCTATACATCAGCCTCTTAAGCCTGCAAAAGTAAAATGCTTCTTTCTTTTTATATATGCTAACAAGACAACTGTTATAAGTATAGTGATTTATAATATTCAGCATAAATAGTGAGTAGAGTGCACAACAAAGAATTAATCAATCATAAGGGCAAAATTGGTTTCATAAGAGATGTCAGAACTGGAAATTTCAAAGGAGCATCTGCAGATGTTTGCGAGTGGTTATCTGTCACCTTTCAGTGGTTAGTGGTTGTTTGAAATGCAGAATCACAGGGTTAATGAAGTTCACAAATATGGAGTCTGTTGTGCTAACTACCATTATAGCTAAGCATATAGATAAAGAAGTTACAAGTTCTGACAAGAGGAAGTGTTGCTGGGCGGAGATATTTATAACTTTTACCTTATATGGCTAAGCCCTCAGCCTAAATCGGCCAGTTAAGGTAGACTGTGAGCTCTGACCAATGGCAAACAGCCACAGGGCAAGAGAGGGATGTGACGTCCGGGAGGTTTTATAAGGCAAGGGGCTTGGCTGATTCAGGTAGAGAGGCGGTCTCATGGCTGGCCTCTCTCCACTCTCTGCAGAAGTGAAAATAAAATGGTTTTCTCTGAACAACATGTCTCTGCCTGTAATTGGTATCTGGAAGAAGGGGCAATGCCCCCAAAACCGGTTGACAATTTCTGGTGTCAGAAGTGGGATAAATATAGGCCCCTTTTGGGGTTGGGCCTCTGGTCCATTGGAGAGCAGGGCGAACACTCCTCTCCTGTGATTTTGGAGGGCGCCCCAGCTAAGTTCAGCTGCCAACTCACTGTTTGAGGCGTGGCACTCTGCTCCCCAAGAACCCACAACGAGACGTTCAGTTGAAAACAGCCCACCGGAGGAGTCTGCTGTGTGGAACCGGTGAGTAGAAAATAAAATTGGGCAGAAGAAATTAAAATTAGTTTTGGGTATTGAAAGTGTTTGTTGGTGTGAATGGTGTGTGTGAATGGGATGGACAATAAGACGTCACAGGTGAAAAAGGTACCAAAGGTAGGGAATTCCGTTGGGGACGCCCAGATCTCAGGAAAGGAATGGCCGAGATCAGGAATTTCCGGAAACAGCCCACCAGGGAGGCTGATTTCCCATTGGGTTAGGGTCTCTACAGGACATGAGACAAAGGAGCAGGAGCCCTCGGGAGCCCTGTGAAACTCCGCCAGATAGATACATCGCCTGTATCAGGAACAGGAGCCCAGTCCTATAGTGGGCAAGGAGGCACTTAACACTTCGTTATGGGTGTACTTCATAGGGAAGAGAATTGATATTCCCCCATTTAAAGGCAGTTAGACAAAAAGAAACCTATGAGAAGTATACCCGTAGAGGACAGAATGTCTGTCCACTTTTGGTCCTCTATGCTGTGTCATTTTCACTGCTCCCCCCCCTTACCAACCTGGCCAACCTGGGGAAGGTCAGGTGCGAGAGGGTCAGAGGGACCCGTCGCCCCTGGTACTACCTGACCGACCTGGGGAGGGTCAGGTGCGAGAGGGTCAGAGGGACCCGTCGCCCCTGGAAAAAGGAAGGAATGGGGAGAGCAGTGAGGAGGACATAGAGGAGGATTCACAGAAGGTACTCCCCTCCAGCAAATTGGAGAGAGAGGTGAATAGACTAAACACAACACTTAAAAATTGGACCCCCCCCCCTTCGCTCTCCTGTGGGCGAGATAGTGGCCGCCTTAAGTGGAGAAAGGCAGAGTCATCGCCTCTCTTACAAAGAGGCGGAGACTGAAAAGAGTTAAAAATTATTTTTTTTACAAAAGGAGAGAAAGCCCCGGCAATCATTGAAGCCGGAGGGAAAAAAAAAATATTAAGAATTAAAGGCCCCCTTGGGTAAGTGCCTATGGGAGAAATCTGGAGGGAGAGAGATCAATAGAACAGCGGCAGAGGCAGAAGCCGCTTTCCCAGATGCAACACCGGCTGACTGGGATTTACAAACACCCCAGGGAGGGAAGGGTGTGAAACTTTCTCGTAGTTTATGTTGCAGAGGTTTGAGTGGAGAATCATCTTTAGGAACGTAAACACTTAAAGGGTTTTTGAGTATGGTAAGAGAAAGACAAGGGAGAGGTAGAGAAAGATAAGAAAGAAATTAGTGAAGAAAAATCAGAAGTTAAGCAGAAGACTGATAGTGGTGTAGAAACTGCAAGTCAGGAGGAAGAGGGGGTGTGTGTGAAAAGACAGCCCTCTTACAGCTTGCAGTTTGTGAACGGTGGGTGTGAGAGTACATTCAGGAATGCAAATGCTGTCTTGGCATAAAAATCTGACTGGAGATAGAAAGAAAAAAAAAAGAGGCTGCAAGAATCATTACTTTATATAGAGGTAATTTTTTGTTGATATTAGTGGTTGCTTAAAAGGATTAGACAAAATTTGGGAGGATAATTATATTTATGGCTTGAATTCAGTGCAGAATTTCAGCTGCACTGGGTCTCTGTGTCATTTTATTGATTACATTGGTTTCCACTGTGTAATCTTAAGAAAGATGAACTTAAATATATATATATTAGTAGTTATTGAGTCATGCTTGTGGCATCCTCACTTGAGTTTTTGATTGCACAGGGTCTTGTACAATCAATTTCTGGTTATTGTAATTATGTGCTTTGCTGGATCAAAGCCAAGGTTTGTTGGGTTTAGTTAATAGGTAGATTTCTATTGTGTATTAGAAGCATCTGTTTGACCAGTGTTGGAGAGCAGATGCCCGAATACACCAACTCTCTTGCCATTAAATAATGTTATTAAAAACTAAAGCTGACACTTTTAGTGTCTGAAAGGGGTTTTGATATGAGGAGGTTTAAATGCGTGTCAGAGTTTGATATGAAGGGCTTTTGAATGTAGTCATGAGACAGGGGTTGCAAAACCCAGGTTTGCAGAGATAAAATGAGAGAAGAGAGAGGGGTGAATCGTGAAGAGGGGAGCAAGGACGGGGTTGAAACAGAAGAATTGGTGAGGCAGGCAAGGTGTTATGAGGATTTGGCATGGAGGGGGTTCAGAGTTGTCTGGTATTTAGCCCCCCCCCCTCCCTTAATTGAGCCTGTGTTAACTTTAAGGATGGGCGAGTTAGGTATAGATGTGGAATTTTTGGTGGATTCAGGAGTAAGGAGTGGAGAATGTATAAGGAATGTTGGGGGCAGGGAAATTTGAAACTCTGGAAAATTGTGTGGGAAGGCATTGTAGAATTGTGAAAATAGAAAATTGTGAGGGCTCAGTGCCCATTTTAAAACCCCTTCAAGTTCAATGCAAGGGGAGGGCAGGTGTGTGGAGCTGCGTGGTTCTTTTGGATGTTTAAAACAGGCATTTGCCTGTTGGGAGTTAAAGATGTAATGTGCAAATTGGGTCTGTGCAGTCAGGATGGCTGTGCTGAAAGAAGTGCATGAAACATAAAAAAATTGACCCCAAGGTTTGGGCGTGCCCAGACAATTTAGGACTGTTACAGAAGTCCCCCAGTAAAATAAGTGTATACTGTGATTGATTTGAAACTTTTTTTTGTGTTCCCCTGGCCAGTGAGTGGCCTTATACTGACACTGGCCATTTGACCAGGTTTCAATGGAAAGTACTGCCCCAGGGGTACACAGAATCCCCCACAATTTTGGAGAAAGCATTGGCTTTTGTATTACAAGAATAAAAAAATGTAGATGACTTGTTGATAAGTGGGGTTGTACATGTGTTTGGGGAACTATGGTGTGAAAAAGGTCTGCTAACATCCCAGGGAAAGAACCTTGCCCACCATAATCTAGTTAAGAAGACCCTGCAGACCCTGTCATTGCCTGCACAGGTTGCTGTCATACATGTACAAGGGCATCAGAAAAACGGGGGGGGGGGGGGTTTCCCTGGGCATAGGGCCCTCCCCTCCATTTACTTATCAGAAAAAGGAAATGAAAATAGCAAAAAGCAGGGGGGCAGACTTAAAACAGGGAGTGTTAATTCTGCTAGACGGCTGGCAATGCTTGCCAGAAGGACTTGTCAGAGAGGTTTTAAAAGCTTTGCATGAGGACCTTTCTAGAAAAATTTGTGGGACTATGGGTGTGGTCCCAGGCCAATGCTCTGGTGGCCAGATGTACTCCTTGCCAGCGGGCAAACAAAACATTACTTTTAGAAAATTGAGATGGGTGGGAGACAGTTGGCAGTGCATCCCTTTGAATGTCATTAATTTGCCTCAGGTGGGAAGGGTTAAACACTGCCTGGTCCTCACTGACTAATTGACTGGGTGAGTAGAAGCTTTCCCCACAACCAGAGCAACTTTTAATGTGGTGACTAAAATATTATTGGAACAGATTATCCCACGTTTTGGTCTTTTTTCAAAATTTTAAATTCTGGTAGTGGCTCTCCATTCTCCCAGAAGGTTCTGCACCAAGTTATGGAGGCTCTGGGAGTAAAATGGAAGCTCCAACCCCCTGGCAACCCCAGAATTCAGGAAAAAACCAAATGTATGAACCAGAATGTAAAATGTTATTTTTAGTATTATTTGATATCCAGACAAGGCCTCATCAGTTTACTGGCCTTTCACCATTTGAGTGTTTGTATGGCATGGAAGTTTGGGACGTGATCCCTGGAAATCCCAACTTGCACCTTCTTAAGGATGCCTATTTAAGAAAACATTTGCTGGCACCGTTTCTCATTCTCTCTTGCAACAGGGAGGCTGGCGTGACCGTTCAGAGGGCACCACTTGAGACCCCGGTCCATTCCTATCTGCCAGGCCAATGGGCATACATCAAGGCGTGGAAGAGTCCCTGGTTCCGCCAAATCCTTCTAATTACGGAGACAGCAATCCGGACGAAAGAAGCAGGGTGGAACTCAGTACACCAGGGCAAAGCACGCGGTTTCCCCAGAGGCTGAGTGGGAATCGAATCCAGTACCTGGAAAAGACTTAAAAATTACTTTCAAACGGCGAGCAGATAAATAAATCCCCGGACAAGTATTTGTTTTGTAAACCTGTGGGTGGACCGGGTCCTGTGGGAGATCATTGGCAGTTTAAACTCGTGTACTTTCCTACAGAAAAGAAGGGTGAAAAGGAAAGGTGGGAGGTTTGGGTAAATTTAATTGAAATAACGCTGTGGAAAGGAAAGTGGTGTGCACCTTTAGATTTACTTTTTATTGGACAGGCATCCCCAGAACCATTTACTGCAGGATTTAAGGATTTCATAGCTGGTGTTTTATGAATAAGAAACCCTATCTTGAAGAAGTATAGAAAGAAGGTCCAATTTGTAAAAGGGGTCGCTAGAGGAGAAACCACAAGACTGGAAGGAGTGGGAGGCCAGTAAGTGGGACCCAGAGAGAACATTGGACATAGATTCAGAAGTATACTACAAAGAAATGGCCCAATAAGGTTTTTTTATTATTTATTTGATGCCTGTAAAGCAATTAATGCCAAAGGAAATAGATGTGGGGGATGTAAATGGAAGAATGAGAAACTTGGCCTATATTCCTGTTCAGAAATGGAAAAGAATTCTAGATTTTGGGGGATGGTTGGGAGGTGTGTTTTTTTTAAATGGAAGCAAAGTCTGTTCTTCCTGGGGATACTACTACTGGGTATGATAACACTCCCTTGCATAATACCACTTATCAGAGGGCTAGTAAATTCTGCAGTGTAGGGTGACCATAATGTCTGAAGGCCAGCCAGGGACATGTTGGGGGGGGGGGAGGTAGGGGTGCGCGCGCGCCGCCGGAAACAGGAAGTGACGTCACTTCCGGTGACGTCACTTCCGGTGACGGCATGCCACCACAGGAAACAGGAAGTGACATCACTTCCTGTGACATCATTTCCCCGCGTCACCTGCCGGAAATGGGAAGTGACATCACTTCCTGTGACATCATTTCCCCCAAATGACATCATTTCCCCCAAATGCCACTGTCGGAAACAGGAAGTGACTTCACAGCACTTCCTGTGACATCCCCAAAAATCCCCCAAATATCACCGCCGAAAACAATTTTGTTCTGAAATCCTGTATATACTTCATCAGTATATGGGATAAGGCACTTTCTCAACTGTGCTGCATAATGCAGCCTATTTATTTTGTCCTGTTTGCTCTGTTGGCTCTATCTGCGCCACCTTCATCACTTTCGGGGTGTGGATCCCCCAGTGGGGTGCTCTCCCGACTCCCTCCGCCGGCTGTTTCTGATAGCCCTGCGCCCCCTCTTTCATTTGATATGTGTCCCGTGCGGGTGCCACCCTCCCGCCGGGAGATGCCGCAAAATGAGCCCCCTTGAGGCTTATGGCGGCAGGGCTCGGGGGAAGCGAGCTAGACTGCTGTTCTTTTGAGGGGTTATAGAGTGTTTCGAGCCCGTCCCTGTGGCATCGGTCCCATCGTTGTGGGGCCCAGGGGGCCGGCGCAGCGGCACGCCGAAGCAGCCTGTCACTAATAACACAGGTCGAGATGCAGGACAGGAACCCGGAAGTGACCGACAGCCCTACCCCACCTTCCTGAGTAGTTATAAAATATTTGCCTACCATCTTCTTCTCACTTCTCACAGAGAGAACTCTAGCCTTCTGTGTTATACTTCTGAAGATGCCAGTCACAGATGCTGGCAAAACATCAGGTTCTACAATGCCAAGACCACAGCCATACAGCCTGAAAAATCTACAACTAAAGACAATAATGCTGGGAAAAGATGAAGACCAAGCATGTGATGGGTTGATTCAATGAAGAAACCCATGGCCCTCAGCTTGCAAGACCTGAGCAAGGTTGTTAACAATAGGAAGTTCTTAGGGTTGCCGTAAGTGGGAAGTAACTTAATGGAAGTTAACACAGAGACAGAAATATCTGGCAGGGAAGCCAACTCAGCCTAGCCAACTCTTGAATCAGCATTTTATGCCATTAAAGGTTTTTTGAATTTGAATCAGCTCATCTGGCCATGCCACAGTGACACTGAGACTAGACTACTGTAGTGCACTGTGCATTGCTCTCCCCACCAAACCAATTCAGAAATCCAGCTGGTGCAGAGTGCCATGTCGTGGCTCTTATAGGCAGCTAGATGGGGCATGCATATTACTGCCATTCTGCAGTCCTTCCAATGGCTGGCCTGTACGTGTGCCTTCTCCATTCTGGACCCTGCATATGGTGTGCCTGAGGTCAGAAGGCACCTACACTCCTGGCTTTCCACAAGCTAAGCTAAACTAAATTATTCCAGAGGGCTTTTCTATGCAAGCAATAGAATAGCACAGTTCAAAAGGCTTCACAAAGATACTTTGAAAAAGATTCCTTCCCTTCCCAGAACAAAATAGGGGTCAATTACACCTTTAAGATCAACTTAATTTTATTCAGAACGTAACATAGTAAAATTTCACTATTCTGCTATTGGGTTTTAATTTTGTACCACCTGGCATTCCAAACCCCACCAGCTATATGTGTCTGCTTACTGCACCTCATTCCGCGTCTGAAGAAGTGTGCATGCACACGAAAGCTTACGTTCTGAATAAAACGAAGTTGGTCTTAAAGGTGGAATTGACTCCTATTTTGTTCCACTACTTCAGACCAACACTGCTGCCTGTATGGATCTGCCCTTCCCAGAAAGAGCGGTGTCCAGACCTAACCGGGCTGGACTTCAGCCGGGCTGCAGTTAGTGACGTCCTGTAA
This sequence comes from Heteronotia binoei, assembly GCF_032191835.1. Lineage (NCBI taxonomy): Eukaryota > Metazoa > Chordata > Lepidosauria > Squamata > Gekkonidae > Heteronotia > Heteronotia binoei. The sequence continues at coordinate 77,390,413 of NC_083223.1, forward strand.
TGCAGCTCGACAGGGCTTCTCTGGAGTAACTCCGAGCAGGGCTGTACTCCCACTGGGAGGAGAGGCAAACTGCTCTGGCTGGTCTCCAGAAAGCATTCTTCCTGATCGATTTGGAGTTCCCCATGAAGATAGCAACAGCAAGCCTTACCTCTGCCTGAAACAGCACCTGTGCTGAAAAGTCTGCTTTGCTCCCTCTCGGGTGAGGCTGATTCTAAGGTCGACTCGCTACTTTTCCGCCACGCTCATTCGCTGCAGCCCCTCCCGGAAGACGCGAGGAAACTCGAGGTGCTGGGCCTTACACTGGGGCCTAGGGTTGCCAAGTCCAATTCAAGAAATATCTGGGGACTTTGGGGTGGAGCCAGGAGACATTAGGGGTGGAGCCAAGATCAAGGCTGTGACAAGCATAATTGAACTCCAAAGGGAGTTCTGGTCATCACATTTAAAGGGACGGCACTCTTTTTAACTGCCTTCCTTCCATTTTAAGTAATGGAGAATGGAAGCACCTTCTTTTAGGGCTCTTAGAATTGGACCCCTTGGTTCAATCTTTTTGAAACTGGGAGGTGTTTAAGGAGAGACACCAGCTGCTATGCCAAAAATTTGGTGCATCTACCTCAAAAAACAGGTGCCCCCAAGCCCCAGATACCCATAGATCGATTCTCCATTATACTCATTATACTCCATTATGGGAACCAGTGTCCACAGGGCATAATACAATGCCCAGCAGACATTTCCCTCCTCCCCCCTTTCTCATAGCCCTGAAGCAGGGGATGGTCCTCAAACCAGGAGATCCCCTGCCCTCAACTGGGGATTGGCAACCCTACATTTCTTCCAGGGGAAACCAATCTCTATAGTTTGGAGATGGGAGCTCTCCAGGCCACACCTGGAGTTAGGCAACTCTATAAGAACCATACCACTGCAGTCTTGTTCCACCTATACTGGCTCTCAGTTTCCTTCCAGGGCCAATCAAATGCGCTGGTATTGATCTTTAAAGCCCTATATGACATGAGGCTGGTATGCCTTAAGGACTGTTTATTCCCACGCAAATCCCACACAAGTTGAATAATCACACAAGTAGCTGTGTCTCTCTTATTTAAGGGGAAAGGGTACTGACTTAGCCTCTGTTTTGTTAAAATATGTAACTTTGGAAAAATTATTACAGTTGGTTATACAGCATGTGCTTATGCAGTAGCAGGAGAATAAGTTAGCAGGATGCAGCCTGTGAAAAAACAATAGTCTGTGGGTCATGGGTGGAAAACTAATCCTTTCATAGAAATCAAACAAGAACAAACAAATATGCTACACCTTCATTCTCTGACATGAATATATCTAGAGTATACTATGCCCTAAGTATTTGCTTCACTTAGACACCCCTCCCCCCAAAAAAAGGGGGGGAGATTTGCATCTAAAGGCTGTGGAAACATAACTGATAATTGATGGCCTCACTCACCTCACCTATGCTAAGTGCTTGACTGCACAAATTCTATTTAAGCCAATTGGGGGGAAAAGAAAAAGAAAACAGCTTATTTACCTCATTACCTTTCTCTTTTAAGTTCCAGAACACAAGGGACAGCTCCAGGAAGCTGCCCTCAGAAGGTGGCACCAAAGGGAATGCAAACATTTTAAATGGACAGCTAGATCACCAAGGAGGTGGAAAGGATAAGAAAAAGCTGGGGGAGGGGGTGGTCAGCTAGGGAATCCGAAAGAGTGGGAGGGTGGTGGAAAACAGCGTCCCAAAACGAGGTCAAAAAGAGGCTTCTAACAGGGAGGGGAAAGAAAACAAGAGCCTCTGTGCTGCCGGGATGGAAGGACAGACAAGATAAACGGATTCTGACCGGTGGGCAGAAAAAGCCAGTCACGGAAGTGCAGGACTGCCAAAAAAACAAAGGGGGGGGGGAAGCTCTCATTACACACGAAGGATGGCTGAGATTGAGGGAACGCGATTTTGGAGGAGGTAAATAAAGAGTTTTAAAGGGGGAAGACACAAATTGCAAGCATGAAGAGGGGCCCGTGAGCAAGGCGAAGGGAATGAATGCACCTCAGCTGCTTTCCCTTCCCTTCCGTGCTGCCGTTACCTTACTCCTGGGTCATCAGCTGAGATTTTCCACTGGTTTCCCCCCCCCCTCTCTCTCTTAAAGGTTTTTTTTTTTAAAAAAATGTGTAATGCTCCCCCCCCTTCCTTTCCTCCCCCGAGGCCACAAGCAGAGATGCATCAAAGGGAATGGAACTATTCCAGGGAAGTGGTCGGCATAGCAGAGCTTGGCTGGCAAGCCTGGCCTGAGATCTAGAAAGCAGCCGCGACAGCGCGGCTGGGCCCTGCAAGCCAGGCTGGCGACTGGGGCTCTGGTAAGTGACTGCTGCAGGGAGGCTCAGCCGGCAAGCGCGCTCTACGACCTGGGCTCTGGGAACTGGCCGCTACAGCGCGGCTGGGCTCCGTGAGCCTGGCAAGCAGCTGCTTATAGGGAGGCTTGGTGCTGCGAGTCTGCCCTGCACGGGGGGGGGGGGGAGCGGGCAGGGAAGGGTATGCGAGGCCGCGGATTGCTCGGCGGCCTGGGCCGCGGCGCCCAGCCGCCCAGCAGGTGAGCGGGGGAGGGGGGAGGGCAGGGAAGGGCAGGCGAGGCCGCGGATTGCTCGGCGGGCCCAGCCGCCCAGCAGGCTTCGGCAAATGGGGGGAAGGGGGGAAGGCCACACTTACTGTAGTGTAGGGTTTTCCTCTTCTTCTCCTCTCTTTCTTCTTCTCTCTCTTTCTTTCTCTCTCTCTCTCTCTGCAATGGGCAAGGAAAGCAGATCGAGCTCCTCGTCTGCTGCCCAGCCCAGATCAGAGTAGGAGGAAGAGAAAGTACAGCGCGGGAAGCGGGGGTGGGCAGCCACGTCCCACGGACCAATGGTGAGGGCCCCTAGCTGCCTGCCACGCCCCCAGACCACTTCAAGACTGCTCCCTAGTGGCTGGGCAGGCTGGCAGGTAACGTGGAGCCCTCACCATTGGATCCATTTTAGCTAAACCGGGACTTTTAATGGTCCCGGTATAGCTAAGCCGGGAGGCGGGATTTGGGGCGCGGGGGAGGGACAATCCCGGGAGCCCGGGACGGTCTGGTCACCCTACTGCAGTGCAGGCTGCATTTCCTTCTAGTAAGATGACAGTGACGTTAATAGATTACCAACCACTAACAGATTACTACCCTAAATATAAAATAATACACACGACCCGAGTGTAGAGGAATGAGGTGTGAATAAATGAAGAGTTTATAAAATAAAAGGGGGGATTGTTAGGAAATTAATAATGTTCGTTTGAATGTTCATTTATTCAATCATGGTCTCTGACATTTGTTCAATCATTTATTCAACATAGGATGAGACTTGGAAGAGGCCAGGCCCCCACACTTTCTCAGCGCAGCGCACCTGTTTGATAGTTGGGTTGGTGTTTAGCATGGATAGTTGAATGGAGCATAAAACAGGCACTTGGTTAAGTTCTGAGTGTTTTTCTCTGCTACTGGTTTCCTGCCTTCTTCGAAAATGCTTCTTTCTTTTTATATGTGGCTTGGTGGTCAGCCTATTTCCTATTGAAGCTTCTCAAAAGCTTGCTAGTATTGCCACTCCCCCTCCCTGCTAGTTTTCCTATACATCAGCCTCTTAAGCCTGCAAAAGTAAAATGCTTCTTTCTTTTTATATATGCTAACAAGACAACTGTTATAAGTATAGTGATTTATAATATTCAGCATAAATAGTGAGTAGAGTGCACAACAAAGAATTAATCAATCATAAGGGCAAAATTGGTTTCATAAGAGATGTCAGAACTGGAAATTTCAAAGGAGCATCTGCAGATGTTTGCGAGTGGTTATCTGTCACCTTTCAGTGGTTAGTGGTTGTTTGAAATGCAGAATCACAGGGTTAATGAAGTTCACAAATATGGAGTCTGTTGTGCTAACTACCATTATAGCTAAGGATATAAATAAAGAAGTTACAAGTTCTGACAAGAGGAAGTGTTGCTGGGCGGAGATATTTATAACTTTTACCTTATATGGCTAAGCCCTCAGCCTAAATCGGCCAGTTAAGGTAGACTGTGAGCTCTGACCAATGGCAAACAGCCACAGGGCAAGAGAGGGATGTGACGTCCGGGAGGTTTTATAAGGCAAGGGGCTTGGCTGATTCAGGTAGAGAGGCGGTCTCATGGCTGGCCTCTCTCCACTCTCTGCAGAAGTGAAAATAAAATGGTTTTCTCTGAACAACATGTCTCTGCCTGTAATTGGTATCTGGAAGAAGGGGCAATGCCCCCAAAACCGGTTGACAGGACCCCCTGGTCCAATCGTTTTGAAACTTGGGGGAGAGGCACTAGATGCTGTACTGAAAATTCGGTGCCTCTACCTCAAAAAACAGCCCCCCTAGAGTCCCAGATACCCGCGGATCAATTCTCCATTATTTTCTATGGGAATAAATCTCCATTGGGAATAACAGAGTTTCCAGCAGACATTTCCCTCCCCTCCCCCCGCTTTCTGATGACCCTGAAGTGGGGGGAGGGCCTCCAAACTGGGGGATCCCCTGCCCCCACCTGGGGATTGGCAACTCTATGTACTATGGATGCCTGTTGCCTCAACCAAAGGCCTGGCAGAACAGCTCTGTTTTACAGGCCCTACAGAAAGGTAGTTGGTGTGATTGGGCCCTGATCTCTAAGGGGAATAGGGCTGCCAAGTCCAATTCAAGAAATATCTGGGGATTTTGGGGGTGGAGCCAGAAGACTTTGGGGGCGGAGCCAGGAACAAGGGTGTGGCAAGCATAATTGAACTCCAAGGGAGTTCTGGCCATCACATTTAAAGGAACTGCACACCTTTTTAAACGTCTTCCTTCCATAGGAAATAATGAAGGATAGGGGCACCTTCTTTTGGGGCTCTTAGAATTAGACCCCATGGTCCAATCGTTTTGAAACTTGGGGGATACTTTGGGGAGAGTCACTAGATACTATACTGAAAATATGGTGCCTCTACCTTAAAAAACAGCTCCCCCAGAGCCCCCGAAACCTCCAGATCAATTCCCCATTATACCCTATGAGAATCAATCTCCACATAGAGAATAATGAAGTGCTCAGCAGACTCCGCCCCCCCCCCCATTTCTGGCCACTCTGAAGCGAGGGATTAGCCTCTCTACTCATGAGTTGCTGCCAACTTCTTCAAAGTAACACAGACACACCATACCAAGAGGAAGACTTTTAATTAGCGATTGAAGCCTCCGGAGGTAGAAATGCACATGGTCCTGTGGGGGTGGAGCTCCCCCCTCCCGCCGGCCAGACTCCCCGAGGAGACGCCACCCGGCAGCTGGAGAGGACGCAAGGACTACGAGTCCCAGCATGCACCTCATGAAGGGAGGCTGGACTGGAGCGAATAGCAGGCCGGCGGTGGGCAGGTCTTTGTGACCCGGAGGAAGGGAGAAGCCTGAAGCCTGCGAGGGAGGCAGGCAGGGAAAGAGACACGGCGCCGTTCCCCCCCCGCCCCCTGCTTCTGGATTTTTGGAGAGCGGGGGAGGAGGCTGCTAATTCGGGGGTCCCTCGGCAGGGCGGGAGTTTTGGGAAGCCTAGAAGAATCAGAACTGTTATAGTACAAATTCTAATAAGCAGTCAAAGACTTAAATAAGGGGCAGAGTGATATTATACTATTATATATAATACTGTATATTAAACATAAATAAATGGCTTTTTTTAAAAAGGAAAGCAGTCCGGTAGCAGGAACCCAAGTGTTATGTGAATAAATGCAGAGAGTGTTAGCAGCATACAAGCAGTAAGTTGCAGACTAAGATAGAGATAAGCAATCCCTGGCATGCATGTTGAACAACAGCACACCACACTGTTTTCCTCAGTGCACAAGGCCAGTTCTTTGCCCAGGCAATCAATATGAGCTCCTGAGCTGTCGGTAGCTGTAGTGAGGAAAGCACCTTGGAAAAAGGCAACAAACTTGACTTTTGACCATAATCACCTCCCAACCTGCTTATTCACCAGCTAGGTCCAAGAGGAGTCTTGAGGCACTGCTAGACTTTGTCCCAATATATATGGCCAAATTGTTTGTTTCCCCCCTTTTGTTTGTCTGCTTATCAGCATCTTTACAAATCTAAATTCTCTCCCTCTGTCACTCACCACTCTTTGAATGAGAGAACTCTTCTGCTGCAGCTACTCTCCAGCTCAGTTTTTCCAGAACCTCCTCCCTCTCTAACTAGGCCTTTTTATTCTTTCCTTTCAGATCCCACCCCTCTGTTCTTCACTGGGCAACTTTTCCCTCCAAAAACTTCTGATCACCCAGTCAGAGGGACAGAAGGGATTATGGGAGATATAGGCCCACTAGCAACTCCAAAGTAAAATTCTCCAGGCCTTCTAGGCCTCATGGCCTAGGCCCAGAGCATGACATCCTCTGAGATACTATAAACCAGAGTCCCTGATCTTGTTGAAGCTATGGGCACTTTGGGAGTTTTAAGAATGGGGAGTGGGCACCACCACAGAATAACTGTCATTCACAAAATGGTTGTCATGGCATTCTTGTGTCAATCATAGAATGTTAAAAAGTTGTAAGCCAAGCCAAGCATGCTTTTTTAAAAAAAATAAAAAATTGATGACTCCCTCTTGAGTTCTTGCATATCTAGAGAAAGATTTGTTCCTAGACTCTTCACTGCCTCTCACCGCCAGTCCCTGCTACCCTGCCAGTGGAGGAGAGGCCAGCAGAGGCTGCAGGAGTTCCAGCCCCATACTCACTGTATGGCTGACTGAAGTATGGGAAGGAGCCAGAAGTCCAGTCCAGGAAGGGGGTGAAGCAACCACACAAGATGGCAGCCACTAACCTGTTGTTCTCCCATCTCTTCCCCCCTCCATTAAAAACCTGATGATTCAACTTACATCAATAATACTCTCCAACATATGAAGAACTTGAGCGGGGCAAGGTGGGGGACCAAAACAATGAAAAATCAGATGGTAAGCAGCTCCCCAGGCCCCAAACCACAGTGAAATAGAGAATAGGGAAAACTGTTGCTTAAAAACAAAATGGCGGACACAAAGGCATTGGAACAAGAAGAGACCGAAATGGAGGTTTCTTCTGTACAAAATCTAGAGGATACTCTGTAAAATTAATGTCTTCTTTTGAGAAGTTAAAAGAGGAACTTTAAATATTATGTCAGAAAATATAGTGCAGTTATTACAACCAGCTTTAATGCAATTGAAGGAAATGGCTGACACTCTAAGCAAAACAGCTAAAGTTGTTGACTCTGCAATGTCTCTGGGACAAAAACTGAAGGAAGAAAATAAGCAAACTCAAAAAGATGTTAAACAATTGAAAGATATAGACTGTCAATTGCAGAGACGACTATGAAGCAAAATCATTTGAAATTTCGTGGGATGGCTGAAAATATTGAAGGAACTGCAGATCTCAGCTACTTTATGAGTCAATGGCTCACAGCAGAAATGAACTTACAAGATGACTTTTCACAAAGCATTATTCAAGCATATAGAATTGGTTCCTTACAAAAATACATCCATATGATATTTTAGTGGCTTTTCTGGACTTGAGAGAAAGAAAGATGGTACTAAAGAAAGCAAGAGAAAATGGATACTTAACTTATAATGAAGAAAGAATAATTGTGGTTCCAGATATTCCTTCAGAAGCTCTGCATTTACGTAAGTCTTTGAAGTTCGTTACAGTAAAACTACAGGCTGCAGACATCAGATATCGTTGGTCTATGACAGGAAGACTAACTGTACACCATAAAGGCAAAACTCTGCAAGCATTTGACTCTGATATAGGACTATCTCTTTTGAGAGAACTTAAATTGGACACGTTAACTGATGCTTCCACAAAAACAAACAAAAGAAAATTATCTTTTACAGCTTCACCAATGAAAATGAGCAAGATTCTGGTTCCAGATGCTGAAAAGAAAATGAAAACACTAAGATGCTGACTGAAAACAAAAACTGTTATCAGATGTGTAGTAAAGTTAAACTTAATTTACAATATTGATGTTAAAAAATACATAAATAAACAGAAGTTGGGGGGAGAACTAAAAAGAAAGGCATAGCTTCAGAAACAAAAGTTGAAAGTTAGTACAAAGATTAATAACTTGTCAGGTCTGTAAATCTGATAACAGATCAAAGTTTGGTTAAAGTTTATATTAGATTGTTAAGAGAGTAGGCTATTGTATTACATAGGTGAAAGATTTTTTTAAAAAAACATAAGAGACCATCATATATAAAAAAATCATAAGTCATGGTAAAAACATGGTCATGGAATGTCGGAGGTCTTAATAATAAAATCAAGAAAAGGAGGATAAAATCCTAAAATATAAGCTGGAAGTAGTACTATTACATGAAACACATTTAAGGAAAAATGAGCAAACTGTGTTACCAACTGGTATACACAACAATATGTTTCAGCAGGCTCATCAAAAGCAAGGGGCACAGCATTTCTGATTTCACAGAATTTACAGATATCATTAGAGATACAGGGCCATTATGTTTTTGTAAAAGGCAAACTAGAAGGTGTAGAAATTACAGTGGGATTGATATATGCCCCAAATAGTAATCAGGTAAAATTCCTAGAAGAAACACTACAAATTTTGAAAAAAAAAATTATACAGGAGAAATTTTGCTTGGTGATGATTTTAATTATCTCTTAGACACGTACTGGGATAGGTCAAAATACACACACACAAAACAATACCCAGAAAGATACCTCTTCACCACTGCAATACTTAAATAGATGGTTAGGCCTATGTGATATATGGAGACTAATGCATCAAAGGTGAATGAAATTATACATAGTATTCATCTAGGTATAATACATACGAACGTATAGATTACATATTGACATCATATAAATTGGCAACACAAATTAAGAATTCAGCTATTGAAATTAGACATTGGTCCAATCACGCCCCTGTTTCGTGTAATGTACAAATATTTGAAGAAAGTAAAATAGACAAAAATGGGTTTTAAATAAGAATTGTATTAAAGCAACAGATAAGAGAACAAATAGCACAGGATAGGAGTAATTATTTTCAAGGAAACAAAGTGGAAAACACATCTCATCAAATTACTTGGGATGCTATGGTCGTTTTCGCACTTAGCGTTTGCTCCCCTTATTCCGCGGCGCAATTATGTCCGGATCATTTTTCTCGTTTTCGCACATTGCCTCTTTAGTGGAGTCGCTTTCCATGAAGCCCCGGCTCAAATCGTTTTCGCACTAGCATCGACTTGAGTTCGATGCCCTGTCAATCATTTTTTTTTAAGCGCAAGTCTGGTTGCGTAACTACGTAACAACGTAACAAGAGCGTCACGTGTGCCGCTTCTGCTTATGGATTGGCTGCAGCTGTAGCATCCTCCACAGCCCTTTATGTGTTAACAGAAGCATTCACAGTGGAGAATCTGGATGTCAACTTCCCGCCACTGATGGTGATTGGCGGGTGCTCAGCGCGCTCCGCAGAGTCGTCTGGGTGTCCCCAGTCGCCTCCGCTGGCTGCGTGGACTAACGCTATTTCGTTATAACGAAATGGTTGCACCATAATGAAATGGTTATGGCGACACACTACACGTTGTTCAAACTGGAGAAAGCTTTTACATTTAAGCCTCCCAGCACTAGTGTGTGTGTGTGTGGCAGGTTCTTCCCTTCCCAGCCTCGCTCCCTCCCAGGTGGCAAAGCTGGGATTTCCTCCACGCTCTTCCCCCTCCCCGGCTGGCGCTTGCAGCTGCAACAGCGACCTAACGAACTAATGAAATGGTTGCGCCATAATGAAATGGTTGCGTTATAACGAAATGGTTATGGCGACACACTACACGTTGTTCAAACTGGAGAAAGCTTTTACATTTAAGCCTCCCAGCACTAGTGTGTGTGTGTGTGGCAGGTTCTTCCCTTCCCAGCCTCGCTCCCTCCCGGGTGGCGAAGCTGGGATTTCCTCCGCGCTCTTCCCCCTCCCCGGCTGGCGCTTGCAGCTGCAACGGGGACCTAACGAACTAACGAAATAACGCAACAGCGGAAAAGCAATAATATCGCTATTATGCAAGAAATATGAAGTTTTTTTTAAAAAATGGCCGTGCGGGCACTTTTGGGAAGCGCCGCGAACGGCTGATGATTGGCCAAGGGGGTGGATGGGGTGGGAGGACGGAAAGGGAGAGGGTGACGCCCACAAAGCAGTCGATCCGGCGTGGATGGATTTCCCACAGCAAACTCCGCGGAGTGGATCCGGAGGTTTTCAAAAACTCCGGAAGCAGGTGGATCAAGATACTCGGGCGTGAAACCCCTGCAGCACCGGAGCAAACCACAGCGCCGGAGCAACAGGTGCGAAAACCAGGAAAAGATCCGGAGGTAAATGGGGTGCTACGCCGGAGTAAACGCTAGTGCGAAAACGGCCTATGAAAGTGGTAATTTGTGGTCAAAGAATTGCAAAACCAGCAGCTCTGAAAAAAGAAAAAGAAAATACAATTAATAATCTTTCAAAAAGAATAAAACAATTGGAATTGGAACATAAACAAACAAGTAGCCCAACACTTTTAAAAAAACTGAATGCTGAAAGAAAAATCTTTGAATGGACCTTAACAGAAAAAATACAAAAAGACCTATTATATTTAAAGTAATGAAATTGGCTGAAAACTCCAAAAACATTTAGACTTTTATTTTATAAAGTTAAGGAAAAACAAAATGCTAGACATATACATTCAGTTAGAGACTCAAATGGAAAACTATATAGCAAAACTAACAACATAGTGCAATGATTTCAAAAATATTATGAAGAGTTATATGACCTCAAAATAGTGGCAGAAGGAAATCTAATGAATTACTTACAAAACAATAATGTGAACAATAAATTATCAGAAAATCATAAAAATTATCTAGATCAATTAATAACAGAAGAAGTTATAGATGCAGTAAATCAATAAAAATAATAAAGCAGTAGAAAATGATGGTTTTCCATCAGAATTTAAAAAAATAATTTAAAAGTGAATTGTGTAAACCTTTACTGAATTATGTAATAATATTTTAGAAACAGGTAAATTATGTCAATCTTGGACTCAATCAAATATTGTACTTATACCAAAACCCAATAAAGATGCTACACTGGTTCCACCATATTGACCAATAACACTTCTTAATGCAAATATAAAAATTTCTGCGACCATATTGGCAAAAAGACTGAAATTGATCATACCACATTACATAAGAGCAGATCAGTCAGATCTTATTCCACGTCGAAACATAATAGATAATATATGTAAAACCCTAATAATGAATTATGGAGAAAAATATAACCAACAATTATTGTTGGGTTCATTTGATGTTGAAAAAATATTTGATACGGTTAATATAAATTATTCACATGATTTATTAGAATCGATGGGTTTTGGACAACATTTCAGAACAGTAATAAAAGCGTTATACTTAAATCCTTCAGCCAAATTAAAAATAAATGGTTCAATATCTACCGTAATTCAATTCCTTTAAGACGAGGTACAAGACAAGGATGTCCACTGACAAAACTCTTCTGTTTATTTTAGCCTTGGAGCCACTAGCTGAACATATAAGGAAAAACAACAAAATTAAAGGAATACAACTAGGTAAAGATGTACAAAAGATTGCATTTTATGCTGATGACATGATATTATATTTAACAGATCCACTTGAGTCTTTTGCTGAACTAAGATGTACAATTAAATTATTTAGCTTACAATAAGGTCTTAAATTTAATGAGGACAAAGCTATAATACATCCAATAAATACAGAACAAACAGAAATAAACAATATGCAACAGACATATGGATACAAGGGATCAATAAATCCATGGAGATACTTGGGTATCTATAGTCCAAAAAATATCAAAGCTTTGTATCAAAAATTGGAATATGAAATTACTTAAGATTAAGCTTAATAAAATCATATATTTTGCTTAGATATTTATTTTTAATCAGAGCCATACCTATTTTAATACCACAAGAACCATTACAGCAATGGCAAAGCACAATAAAGAAATTATTTTGAAATTATAAAAGATCAAGGATCAACCTTAATACTTTAGTTAGAAGTGCAGATAGAGGGGGTATCGATTTTCCAAATCTGAGATTATATTATGAATCTGTACACATTTCATTATTACTAAGAGCAGCTACAGACAAAGTTATTCCTGTTTGGGTAGTAATAGAGATGCAAAATATAAAACATAGGTCATTATATGATTTACTTTGGGACAAAGAAAGCATAAAAGAGGAATTTTAAAAGGAAATCATTTCTTTAAAAATGCACTACATATATGGTTTAATAGGAAAACAAAATTAGCCCCTGGTATATCTTATTAGGCTACATTCACACATCAAAGATGGTTCCCACCGGAACTATACCATTCAAATTTGGAATCATGGAGAGAAAAAGACATAACAAAAATTATTCATTTATTAAATAAACAAAATATTTTAGATAAAAGTCAATTGGAACAAAAATTAGAACAGTCTATTCCATGGCATACTTACTTACAACTGAAGCATTTTTTGGAATCATCTTCCGTACAAATCACTAGGAAAAGACAAATGACATCATTAGAACAATTATTACAAAGTAAAGGTGAGCAAAAACCTGGCCTAATTACTCATATATACAAAATTTTGAACAATTTAGAAGCTGAAAAACTAACTCTTTTTCAAAAACAATAGCATGCTGATCTAAAAACTGAAATATCAAATCAGGAATGGGATCAAATTTGGGCTTCACCAAATTATACGTTTAGTATCTTTGCAGTTTGCTTACAATCTATAAAATTACTAATCAGGTGGTATTTAACACCATACACTTTAAATAGAATAGACTCCACATATTCTCCGTTGTATTATAAGAGATGTGGGCACATAGCAAATTACCTACATTGTTGGTGGTTATGCCCGGTATTGCAGGTATACTGGACTAATATTATCGCAAAAAAAAATACTGATGATAAATATTCCATTTACACCAAAAGCAATTTTATTGGACCTCTGGAAATTTTCAGACATGGATAAGTCAAAGAAGGACATTAGTTTAATATTTATTAATATTGCTAAGTCATTAATAGCATTAAAGTGGAAAGAAGACAAGGTACCAACTATACAAATATGGATAGATACAATTTGGGACTACTTTATGCTTACCAAAATGGCTTTTCTGATGTCAAATTACTCTCCTGAAAAGTATGAAAAAAAGTAATAGGACCATGGTTTATAGTACTTAGTTATTTGTTGCAAAATGAGTATATACCAAATAAACCTTTCTATGGAAAACTGATTTTTTTAAAAAATATACAAAATAAGTGCAGAAAGTTACAAAATGCTACTCTGTATTTCAAAATTATAGATTTTTTATTTTGGTTTTAGGTATATATTAAAAATTAATTAAAATTTAAATGGAAAAAAGAGAAGTCCAGTCCAACAGAGGAGATGGCAGCACCAGCCAATATGACACCATACCTCCAGGAGGATCAGTCAGCCAGCAAGAAGCAGGTTGAGTCGTTGGCGTCAGCAGTCTTGGAGAAAGGGTGATCCTGCGGGATGCTGGCTTGGGCCAGCTGGTCGGGAGACTTCATCCTCCTGGGGTAGCCAGTTGGAGGTTGGAAAGAGATCAAAGGGAAGGGCATATCATGGGAGGAGGCTATTCTTCCCTTCTGTAATAGGCCATACCATTGGGAAGAGCAGGAAATTGAGAGCTGTTGGGAAAAAGGTAGAGCTAACCCCAACCCATAAAAGACAGATCTCACAACAGGCCAAGGAGGAAGTATTGGATCCTATTTCAGGGCTGTGAGAGCAGGAGTTTGGTTGAAAGAGAGAAACCAGAGGTGCAATCCCTTCCTTTCCCCATCCTGAAGCCTGGAAATCTTGAGAATGACTCCAAGGTTGGATGCTGGGGGTGGGGGGGTGGACCTGGCCTGGGTGGAATATCATATTTTGTGTGCTTGTGTGTGTGTGTGTGTAAGTATGGTTTGCCTTTCTTACTGGGACTTACAGTGGTTCTGAATACTTTCTGCTTAAATGAGGTGAAAGTAAGCTAAGAACGGGGGTCATTTAATAGAAAAATGCACAACTCATTTGCATAACTCATTTCCATATGCCACACACCCTTGATGTCACCGGAAGGTGTACTAAATTATATCAAACTTAGCATCTACCTTAAGATGCTTCTTGAATTATAATTGTCATAACAAAACCTTACTGCCATCATAATTTTAAAATTACTTTATCATTTATTTTGTGCATCATTCTGGTCACAGTGGCATGATGAAGGTTTCCATATGTCTGCTTTATATGTTTTGGTTATTTTTCCTTTTTTGTGGGGAAAAATATTAGAAAGTTTGTCAAATCTTCAGCAGAATTCTCACAAGGGGTTTGAACAATGGAGCCCAGAAGCAAGGTTTTTTTGGGGTGTGGGGGGGTGGGGGTGTTTAAGAAAGAAAAAGCATAATTAAATCGACGGACTTGAACAAGCTAAAGAGCTAATTAAACACAGAATTGAGGACATAGAGTGACTGTCTGATATTTCTAGTGCATCCAAACTTGGGGTGTTGTTAAATATTAAAAGCACTATTGAGCTGGCATCATATCTGACATAATTGGAAGGAAGAAATTTTAGAAGGGCATTTGCTCTAGCTAGATGTTTTGCCCTTCCATCTGCAGTTATGCAAGGCAGGTACAATAAAATCCCCTATTCTGAAAGGCTATGCTCATGCCCTCTAAATCAGGTTGAATCTGTAGAGCATATGTTTTTCAGCTGCCCATATTATAGGGAGGCTCGTTTTAGAATTATTACTCCATTAGTAGATAGGACACCTGTTTATATTGATATAAACAAAGTAAGACTTAATTGGTTCCTGTCAGATAAGAAGTCAGAGATTACGCATTCAGTTGCTGAGTTTTGTGCATTAATTCTTAGACTGCGGGAATTGCATTTTAAAAGTTCTTAAATGTTGATCTCTATTTTAGTATACTATGTCTGTTTTTATTTTTTCATATTATGTTTATGCTGTATTCTGGTCATGAGACTGTAATAAACTATGATGATGAGGCTTGGCTAAGAATAACTGCTTTAGGGAAAAGCAGCTTTGTCAACGGAAGGGAAAGCCACAAGGAAACTCACTGGCACCCACAGACACCATGAGGCACTGCTATAAGATTTTAGGGGCTTGAATAGGCCATCTCCTTTGTATTCCCCCCCTTTTTTTGTTGTTCAACTTGTCCTGAACCTAAAGGTCACTGAACATTCTCATACCTCAGTGGGTGGTATGTGTGTGAGGAGGTTCTTTTTAATTAACATTTTTTCTGCATAGCCCCAAGTATGCAGAAACCCATCTTGCATGTAGATTACTCTTTTTTTACCAGGGCTGGATCTAGGGGGGAACAGAGGGAGCGCTTGCCCCAGGCACTGCTGGAGGGGGGGGGACAAATTGGTATGGAGTCCATTCTATTCTATGGGCCCATAAGATAGCATGGGCCCATAAGAAGGCATCATTTTTTAAATTTTGCCCCCCCCCCCCCAAAAAAAAGCATTTAGATCCGGTCCTGGTTTGTTTGGGTTTTTTTTTTTTACAGATAACTATTACTTAGTAGACGTTTGATCATGAGAGGAATGGCCTAAAAATTACACAAATGGAATTTGATTTCTTTTAAACAAAAGTATTATTTTTCTATACATTAGTGGAATCCTTCAAGCAAGCAGAATCTTCTGTCTTCTGTGGAGCAGCCCTATTTCACAGCCTTACAGATACGTACTCAGTCCAGCTTCAGAATGAGAAGGGATGATGATGTATGCATTAGGATTGCTGTGCCTAACAAATACAGCTTTATACAGGCTGCCTCATTGCAGGTGTGTTCTATTGTTACAACATCCATTTTAACAGGTTTGTCAGCTACCTTAAGGTGTGTGTTTGTTGGCACATATGATTTTGCGTTCTGACTTCTGTACTAATATTTACTTAATGTAGGGCATCTTCCTCTACAGGAGTTGCTTGTGGCAATACAGTCAGGGAGATGGGTGTTGATTGTGCAAACTACATGCTGTATTACATTTGTGCTGCATTTTGAAATAAGTTGGATAAGGGTGGCAATTTAAGTATTTGTATGATGTGGTGGGAACAAAGTTGTGGAATTAGTGCAATATGTTGCCTGTGGGGGTACCTTAGAACCTGGGTAACCTTTTCTGCCATCTGTGTGTGACTCCAGAGAGAGGGATCAACCATGATTGTCAATCATGGACATAATTTCACAGACCTTCTTAATAGATAGATAGTATTGAAATTTAATGATTAGACCATGTGTATTATAAGCCTTTATTATAACTTCCACTATACAAATGAGGTCACTGGATCCATGAACAGAAGAGAGGGATATCCTGATACAAGCCAGTGCTATATTTTTCCAGGAGACAGGGAATTGCCTGCGGAGAATTTCACCTGTGGCAGGGAAGTACACAGATGGGATACTCAAGGATTCCAGCAGATATTAGGTCCAAATGAAATGTGACATGGGAGTTCTGTGATCAGGATCTCTTTTTTTAAACTTCAAAGCAATCACAGCAGCCTCCTAATTTGACTGGGAATGCAGTGCTGGGGTGGATGTGTTTATTGCTTTTCTCCTGTGCCCTTTTTCTGATCTAAATTCCCTGTCCTACACAAAGCTAATAGTAGCTTTATGCAGAGTTGATTTGGATCAGGGAAACACATCCTGCCCAGGAATGCTCCCTCATCAAAGTAGCAATCCAACATGGCACTTTGAAGTCATTTGGTTGTTAGTATAGCACTCAGGCCCATCTGGTATCATCAGGGCTCTTTGGGTAGAAAAAGCCCAGCAGGAACTTGTTTGCATATTAGGCCACACCCCTGACATCACCATTGTTTTGCACAGGGCTTTTAAAAACCCAGCAGGAACTCATTTGCATATTAGGCCACACATCCTGACACCAAGCCGGCCAGAATTGCATCCCTGTGTGTTCCTGCTCAAGAAAGCCCTGGGTACAATTGTTGGGTTTAATATAAACCACAGTGATGTTACTTTGAGTTTACATCATAGTTAAGGAGTTTGAGCCAGATCAGTTTTGGGAAATTATGAGAGATTTTTGAGGTCAGATATGAAATTGTGGTTTATCATGAGCCCAGTTACTTTATAGCTATGGGGAGAGTCAGAAGGTTAATTGAACCTTCTCCTAATGTGACACAAAAATAATCCACATCTCAGAAAGTTTTTTGTTCAATGGAGCTAAGACTGAATGGGGAAAGGAAAAAACCTTATCCTAGCACTGTGGCTTCTTCTTGTAGAAGAAACACAAGCGGCCCTTGAAGGCTAAGCTTTAAAAGAATGCTTGTGAAAATAAAGACTTTCTGCTGATATAGCTAAAGCTTAACAAGCTTGGTGCCATGTGAACCAAGGCAAGGAAGGAACTCTCAAAACAAGGCATCACCCCCAATAAGGCCCTGTTTCTGTCCATTATTCACTCTGAACATAGGATAATATTGCAGGACCACTATAGAATTTCCAGCGTTTTCATAGGTATCTAGCTCTACATTGCTAATCCAGATTTGTCAGTCAGGGCCCCCCAAGTACCAAGAATACAGAGCATCACTGCCCCAGAACGAGTTCCATCAATGCCATACAAAATAATAATAATAATAATAATAATAATAATAATAATAATAATAATAATAATAATAATAATAATAATAATAATAATAAAGAGACTTGGGGGGCCCTGGAAGCCTGCTCCTTTGAATCATCTGGCATTCTAGGAAGGCCATCCATTACTGTTGATTTTGCATTGTAATCCAAAACCAGGAGAACTGACATATGAGCTTTACCCAGGTATTCTTGAAGGTTAAGTAGCTGTTCACTGACACATTATGAGATTCCCTTGTCACTTGGTCACAGAAGTTCTGGTATATAACAGACTGGGAGATTAGAAGTCCCAGTTGTTCATTTTCCATCAACATGTACAGGACACCATGCTGTTTCTCATCTGCGGACAGGGTAGGTAGTACTGTGGTGATCAAAAGTATAGTACAGTCTTGCTCTACTAGACTGATAAATTCAGCTGTTCCTCAATGGCTGCCAGCGGCCATCCTCGACTATGTGTTTGGCAGCCAGTTCTTGGAATATAGATCAATATTTCCCAATAAACTAATAATTGAGACACAAAGGGAATCATCTTTATTCTGAGGATATGCTCCTTTGTTTTCATTGATGAGATGCATTATGTGTACTTTTAATCATCAAGTTTTACTTTCTGGGGGCTTCTTTCAGGGTCTCTGACAAAAGGGTCAGCCTCAACTCCAATCAATCTTGGTTTAGTACTTGTATCTGGATGGAGGCCGCAGCAGGATGGGCATTGGAGCACCCGAGGCTTTTGATTCTGGGTGACTTCAATGTTCATGCCGATGATGTGACCTCCAATCAGGCGATGGACCTAGTGTCTTCCATGGCGACACTAGGACTCTCCCAAGTAGTTACGACACCCACTCACCAGGCCGGTCACATGTTAGACTTGATCTTCGCGTCGGGAGTTTTAGTGAACGATCTTGCTTCTATAGAAGTGCCATGGTCGGATCACTATGCCCTCAAGGCTCGTGTGGACGTCCCACCCCAACCCCGTTTGGGCGGCGAGCTTATTTTAGCTCGCCCGCGGAGCCTGATGGACCCGGAACGGTTCCTGACGGCTCTGCGGGATCCCTGGCCCCCTGGCGATTCCCTCGATGACCTGGTGGAGTCTTGGAATAATAGGCTCACCGGGGCCATCGATGAGATCGCGCCTAGGCGTCCTCTGCGCCCTCGTTCAAGGCTGACACCCTGGTATAACCAGGGGTTGCGGCGGTTGAAACGAGGACTCAGACGACTAGAGAGGCAATGGCGGCGTACCCGAGACGAAGCGACTCGAACATCTTATAGAGAGGTTATGAAGTCCTATGAGATGGCAGTCAAGGCCGCAAAGAAAACTTACTTTGCGGCAGAGATTGCGTCCGCAATTTCGCGCCCGGCACAACTGTTCAATACAATTCGGACCCTTACAACGCTGCCACAGGGCAGACCAAATTTTAATGAATTGGAAATTGGCTGTGAGGCTTTTGCGGATTTTTTTGCGGATAAAATTGCATCGTTCCGTTCCGACTTCCCTGCCACATTAGATACAGCTAGTGAACCCGAGGCTCCGTGCCTGTCTTCGGGTTGTGTCCTGGACGGCTTCGGCGCGCTCAGCCTGGAAGAAGTTGACAGGATCCTCCTATCTGCACGCCCAACAACTTGTAAATTGGACCCATGCCCCTCCTGGCTTATTAAGACCTGCCAGAGGGAGCTAAGATATCCTATACGGGATATCATAAATAGATCCCTACTGGAGGGACATTTTCCATCAGCGCTCAAAGAGGCGGTGGTCCGTCCCCTCTTGAAGAAAACAACGTTAGATCCGACCGAATTGGCACACTATCGGCCGGTATCGAATTTGCCCTTTTTGGGCAAACTTATAGAGAGGGCAGCGGCGTTGCAGCTACAGAGCTTCCTGGAGGATGCTTCTGTCCTTGACCCCTACCAGTCTGGTTTCCGCCCGGGCCACGGGACGGAGACGGTGCTGGTCGCCCTGGTAGATGACCTTCGGCGACATCTGGATCAAGGCGGCTCGGCGGTGCTGATGTTGCTGGACCTATCGGCAGCGTTCGATATGGTCGACCATCGGCTTCTGGCGTGCCGCCTTGCCGACGCAGGGATTCAGGGGTTGGCCTTGCAATGGCTTTCCTCTTTCCTTGACGGTCGGGGACAAAGGGTGGCGATTGGGGAGGAACTGTCCCGGAGACACACGCTTGATTGTGGGGTGCCTCAAGGGGCGGTGCTTTCCCCGATGTTATTTAACATCTATATGCGCCCCCTTGCCCAGATGGCCCGAGGGTATGGGCTGGGTTGCCATCAATATGCTGATGACACCCAGCTCTATCTGCTTATGGACGGCCGGCCCGCCTGCGCCCCAGAAAATCTGGACCGGGTGTTACAGGCAGTGGCTAGGTGGCTTAGGCTGAGCGGGCTGAAGCTGAACCCGGCGAAGACAGAGGTCCTTTGCTTGGGTCGCTGCAGCCCGGGAAGGGAAATCCCCCTGCCAGTTTTTGACGGCGCTCCGTTAACAGCGTCGGGCAGGGTCAAGAGCCTGGGGGTGCTGTTGGAGCCTTCATTGACGATGGAGGCTCAGATAGCAGCCACTGCCAAGTCCGCTTTTTTTCATCTTAGGCGGGCGAGGCAGTTGGCCCCCTTCCTGGAACGTGACGACCTGGCAACAGTGATTCATGCTACGGTCACCTCGAGGCTGGACTACTGTAATGCCCTCTACATGGGGCTACCCTTGTGCCGGACCCGGAAACTGCAGTTAGTGCAGAACGCTGCTGCCCGGCTGTTATTAGGGCTCCCAAGACGGGAGCACATTCGGCCGGGGCTCCAGGGTCTGCACTGGCTGCCAGTAATATTCCGAGTCCAGTACAAGGTGTTGGTTATTACCTTTAAAGCCCTATATGGCCTAGGACCTGCCTACCTTAGGGACCGTCTCTCCCCACACGTTCCCCAGAGAGTACTACGCTCAGGTTCACAAAACCTGTTGGTAGTCCCCGGGCCAAAGGAGGCCCGTCTAAAATCCACCAGGGATCGGGCCTACTCAATAACGGCACCTTATTGGTGGAACCAGCTGCCGGAAGAGGTGCGGGCCCTGCAGGATCTAGGGCAATTCCGCAGGGCCTGTAAGACAGTCCTCTTCCGGCAGGCCTATGACATTAACTGACAATGTAAAATATCTTGGATGGAACAAAATGTATCTATAGGCCGCCGGTTTTATTCTATCTTGTTTTTATTAATCTATGGTTTAATTGTATTTTAAATGTTTTAAACTGAAGTTGTTTCAATTATTATGTTGTAAGCCGCCCTGAGACACTTAGGTGAGAAGGGCGGGGTAGAAATCTTAATATAAATAAATAATAAATAAATAAGAGTGGGTTCACCCACAGCCATCCCTTAAAAGTGAATTTTGATGTGCCCTGTTAGCTTTCAATTGTGGCATCCTCATGTCTCCTCTCCTTCCATCACTAGGCTTGGGACCTGATAAATGCTAGAATTAGCTGTCATAAAATCTTCCATTGGAAGGATCATTAGTATCTCGAGCAAGTTGCAAAGACTTGAGTTTAATGCAGTGGAAAAAAGGATGTAATTTAACTGCTCAATAAACTCTATAATCTCTTTGGTAGGGCTTGAAAATGAAAAAAGGAAAGGGGGACTTAACCAGTGTTATCTCTAAGCTGAGTTAGTGTGAGCTGGCTCAGAGTATTTTAGCCTCTGGCTCACACATTTTTGTCTTAGCTCATGAAAAATGGCCCCAGAGGAAACTAATTTATGCAGTAGCTCACAACTTTAATACCAGTAGCTCGCAAAGTATAATTTCTGCTCACAAGACTCCACATCTTAGAGGGAGTATTGGACTTAACTCAAACCAAACTGAATTAATAGAACAAAGTTGGAGTCCAGTGACACCTTTAAGACCAACAAAGTTTAATTCTGGGTATAAACATCTGTGTATGCATATGAAAACTTATACTCAGAATTCTAGTATGTATGCACATGAAAACTAGATTAATGCAACAAAGTTTAATTCTGGGTATTAGCTTTCATGTATACACATGAATGCTTATACCCAAAATTCTGGTATGTATGTATGCACATGAAAGTCAGAATTAAACTTTATTGGTCCTAAAAGTGCCACTGGACTCAAATTTTGTTCTCTTGCTTCAAATCAACATGGGCACCCAACTGAATCTATCTGAATTGAATTAAGAACTAAAAGTTAAAAAGATCTGAATGTATAGTCCCAATAATTCTGTTAGTCAGATTAAAAACATTAAATATTGAGACATACAATTAAATAGACATATGTTTTGTATTTATTATAAAAATTATAAAAATAGATATTGGCCCTGGTGATAGCCTCAATGAAGAATCAAATTGTACAGTGATAACCAAAAATGATCATTATTGACTCTGACTATACATGTTTCAGGCAATTGGCCTTCCAATGCATAGTGCGTCACTTGAGCCAACATATGCAGCTAGTGTAGATGTTCTTGCTCACTCTTTTTTGTTTTTAAATTGATATTTCAAATACACAGTTTAAAATATATAGACAACTATAGCATTATAAAAATAATATTAACAACTTTAAAAATAGAAACTTTAAAAACTATGATCAAAATCTATAGCATAGTTAGTACAAGTAACTCATCACTTTGAATAAAATTGCATACTTTTAAAATATTTATGATTTCTAAAGGAGTTTGTACCCTGTGTAGTTTGGTCTAGTTTCTCTATTATGGGTGCCCATTCTGTTATAAATTTAAGGTATTCCTGATATGGGTCTGCTTGGGAGATACCCACAGTGATCTCATCCATAATGTAGTGGCCCCAAATAATTGAGTACCATTGAGTTCTTGCTCACTCTTTAGAAGTTAGCATCCAGTGAGTAGCTAGCACACCTGAGGCAGCAACTATAGGCTATTTGGGGTGTTGGAGACTGTTGGTTTCATTTTCTTCCGTGATCTGTCAAAGGCTTTGTGGGTTGGACTTGTTGGACAGGGAGTTTGTGCTACCAGCCTGAAGATGTTTAAATAAGCCGTAAATGAATGCAATATAATGTAATGGGATAATGTAGCAATACCAACAGAACAGCAACAGCATCCATTGAAAATCTGCTGCCACCCACCAATTAGCTTTTGTCATGCCATCATTGCCTACGTATTCACCATCCACAGCAGAAAGCAATCCGTGCTTTGTGATGGCACAATACCTCTATATCATCACTGTATAATACTTAAGATACAAAACACAATCCCATGGCAGTGTCTCTAACAGTGTAAACCACTATGGTGTAACCAGTATGAGCCTTCCTATGAGCCTTGGAAGAGTTGGTAGATTGATGCTATCCATGTTTTTCAGCCTCTGCATCCTTTCATCTCCTGTTGACCAGTGTGTTCCTCCAAACAAATCCTTCCCGCAGATCCTTTTTTGTATAGGTGTTTGTGAAATATATGCTGGATCTAGCAGGGCAAGAAAGTAAAGCAATATGGCCACTGGAACGGGATATGCAGCTGAAGTTGCAGAGATCAGCTCAAGCTGCAGAACAGCTGATCAGGATCAGCTGATCATGTCTTTGGGGGTAAAGGAGACATTTGTTCTCATCCCTAAAGATGAGAGCAGAAAATTTATGTTGATAGGAGCTTAATCAAAAGGAAAAATAAGTGCAGTGACTGTAAGGCAAAACACCTTAATTTTCCTCAAGGGCTAATGTGATTATTAGTAGGCCTTCTCTGACTCACAGGTGTCCATAGTTTGGGCCTTCCTTCAGATGCCATCCTTGTCTCTTTCAAGGCTGGAGTCAAGAATGAAGTAACAGGTTAATCACAAGAAGCTGTGCTCATCCAAATAATCAGCTGGGAGGGGGGAATGAGGAGCAGACCTTGAAGTCCTTTGAAAAGTTCAATTCAAAGGGATTCCTGATTGGATTCAAAGGACCACATGATGCTGGAGAACAAAAGGCTATAATAAGGATACTGACCAAAGGGAAGGTATGCCAACTTTATGCTTATGGGTTGCTAGTATGCTTTGATGTTATGCAATGTCATGATGGACTGCAATATAGGCTTTAGGCTACAGCTTGGATTCTTATGCTGCAAGAAGGTTTGTCATCTAATACCAGGTACTAAATGCATTAGATAGAAAAGGTAGCTTTTAAAATTTCTCTGTTGCTAAACTATAGAGATTATACTGTGTAGAGATATATTTTAAAACTTTGAATAAACCTGACAATGATGTAACCTGATTTTAAGACTTGAAAGGATTATATAAAGCAAAAGAGCATCCTTGTTCTTCAGTTTTTGAGTAGCAGCACAGTTCATACATAGGTGTTGCCCTTAATCAAAAGAAGACGATGTCAGAAATTCTGGAGAATCGTAGGTTAGGGGCATAAGTAGTAAAATGACTGTTTTAGTAGGGTTGCCAACCTTCAGGTAGGGTCTGGTGCTCAGAATTACAACAGATCTTCAGACTGCAAAGATCAGCAATCTTGGAGGAAATGACTGCTTTGGCAAGTGAATTCTATGGTCTTATACCTGATAAGCTCCCTCCCCACGTGAAACCCAACCATCCCTAGGCTCCAATGGGTGCTTCTTGGTTCACTGGGTTAGGGTGCTGTTCTGGAGCCTAGTTGGGGTGCAGCTGGTCCAAACAGGTCATGAGGCACTGCCCCATGAGGAGTTCCACTAGGACAGGGATGGCCAACGGTAGCTCTCCAGATGTTTTTTGCCTACAACTCCCATCAGCCCCAGCCATTGGCCATGTTGGCTGGGGCTGACGGGAGTTGTAGGAAAAAAACATCTGGAGAGCTACTGTTGGCCATCCCTGTGCTAGGCTATGGCCGGTGGCTGTGCTTGGAGTTATTCAGTGGCCGAACAAGAAAGTGGCAATCCTGTGGTCCCAGTCCCTGTAGATGATTCTGCTTAGGGACTCCTTGGTCATGTGCACCATTCTCTCAGCCTGCCCATTAGTGGTGGGGTGGAAAGGAGTGGACTGAATGCGGTGAATTAGTGTCCCAAGAATTCCTGAAACTTCCTGGATGTGAAAGCAGTTCTATTGTCTGGTATGACCATGTTGGGCAGGCCGTGGGTGCCAAAAACCCATCTAAGGGCCTGGATGGCAGAAGTGGAGGCAATGGGTATCACCTCCAACCATTTGGTGTAGAAGTCCACCAATATGAAAAATATCTGGCCGTGGAAGGGGCTGGCAAAGTCTAAGTGTAGCCTCGCCCAGGGGATGTGTGTGGACTCCCATCTGTGTACGGGGGGTCCGGTTGCATTACCTGGCAGGGCTGGCGCCTCTTCACCCGTGTCTCGATCTCCTCATCCAGTCTGGGACACCACATGTAGCTCCTGGTGATGGCCTTAATGCACATGATCCCCGGGTGTGTCTCGAGTAGGCCCTCTAAGACTTGCTTTCGCAGTGCTGGGGGAACAACTATGCAGCTTCCCCAGAGTAGGCACCCCTTGTGAGCTGACAGTTCATCATTTCGGGAAGCAAAAGTTGTAAAGAAAGGGCCCACCCGGCTGTTTGGCCATCCCCTCCCCATCCAGTCCAGAACTCAGGAGAAGACGTGGTCCTGAGCCATGTGTTTGGCAACATCCAAAGCGTGCAGGGGTTGGTCAGACAGGGCCTTAATCAGCAAGATCTGTTGTGTCAGGGCCCGGTCTGAGTCAATGCAGCTGAGCGGAAAGTGGCTGCATGGCCTATTGACTTCCCAGGGTGGTAGACTAGGTTGTATCTGTAGGCGCCGAGGAAGATATTCCAGTGTACGACCTGGGGCAAAAGGATCTGCGGGATTTGCCTGTCAAGGGTGAGCAGTCCAAGTAGCGGCTTGTGGTCAGTAGCAATGGTGAAGGGCAGCTCATACAAATCATCGTGAAATTTCTTCACCCCTGCTACAATGGCAAGCACTTCCTTGTCGATTTGAGAGTAGTTACACTCCGCTGGTGACAAGGTGCATGAATAATAGACCACTGGTACCTCCTGGCTATCTGGCAACTGATGGCCCAGGACAGTCCCAACACCATAGGGAGAAGCATTGCATGCAAGGACCATGGGCAATGTTTCAACAAAATGGTACAGGATCTCGTTGAAAACAAGAATGTCCTTGATGGCTGGACTTCTGGGGTAAGAAAATGCCGAGCTGAGCTGCTTCTCATAAAGGGAGCAGGCTGGAACTTCTGTTCGGGGTAGTGGAAGGCAAATTAATGCCTACTGCCTACTTTTTTCAGTCAGAGATTATTCTAAGATATGCACAGAAGACTTTAAGGTGATTTACCTTGGCTAAAAGGGAGTCCTGGGGGGGGGCTCCTTTGAGGCTTTGAGGGGTCTCTAGAGAAGAGTTGCATTTTCATCATCTGCAGAAGTTTCCAGAGTCATTTATTTGACATAAGCTCGACAGAATCCTAACCTTCTTGGACATTACTAAACATCTAAACCTACACAAGACCGGTGTGGATCTGGATAATTTGCAGAAAAGGTACATATTACTATCTTTCATTCCGGGACTATTTAAAGTTAAACAGAATAAATTCAAAAGGTAGGAAATGGAAATCTAGAAAGCTTGGAAGAAGAAGGGATGAAGAGGTGAAATTTGGACTTTGAATGTGAAAAATGGGTAGTCTGGGACTACCATATCAGAAGTTCTCACTGGGAATTCACAAGTCTATCAGATATGTGCTGGAAGCTCCTCTGTTGGAAATACAATTTTCTGGAATCCAATTCAAATTGGGACAGGCACAATTCCCCACATTTTGAAAGTGTACCTTGAAGGATGACCAGGGATAGGGCTGAGGTTGTTAATTCTTTTCTGCATTTTCTGTATAATGAAAATGCATACATACTTAGTCCTTGTGATTAGTTACCAATCTGCATGGAATAAACACACAGTTGAAACATTTAGGAGAATATCATGTTAATGACCAATCAGTGCTAAGGTCATTTCCTTACTGCTCAGAGTTCACTGGATCCATCCAAGAGTATCTGGTTTCCTTTAAGACTTCAGTCAGTTTAAAATCTCAAACATATCATCAGGTTTGATACATTGTGGGGCAGTTTAACCATCATATGTTCTGTCATATGTCCTTTGGTACAAGCTTGGGAAAGCCATTACTGCAGATCTTTCTGTAGTTAACATGCTCCAGACATCCCTGTATATGAAATAATTTACATCAATATAGGAAATTCTCAACATGGCCCAATTTGGAGATACTTAAATCCTTAGATCAGAGCCATGTTGACAGCAAGGAGATTTTCCTCCAAATTTGGTGCCCCCACTCTGGTTTGCAGAGAAATCTGAAGCTTTAAAAAAAAGGCAGAGCAGTTTTTACGCTTGCACAGACAACTATTTCCTGGGAACTGCCTCTTCTACCTGCTGCTAAGGAGGCTTTGCTGGATATGTGTGGGTGGCTTGGTAAAAAGGAGGGGGAGTCTGTACTCCCCACCAAAATAGTGCTATGGTGGATGGGAACTTCTGCTGCCCCACCACTGCCACCAAAACCACCGCTAAGATAGCAGCTTTGGAAGGTGGGTTGAAGCTTCCACAGCTGCCAATTATTCCTCAAATCACCACTAAGGCACAACACTGAAGGTGGGTGGGAGCATCCTCTACTTCCCTCTATCATCCCTCCTCCTGCTAAGATGGCAATGCTGGGGTGAGGTCAGATGTTCAGAAAATCCCGCTACGGGCATGAGTGGAGTCCGGAAGCATGTCAGATTTTAAGCGGTTGTCCAAACATCAGCATCTGTGAATGATGGTTAGCTCGTTCGAGTCCCGCGTTGAGACGACTGGGGCGCGGACTAATTTGATACTGCTTTAAATCCGGAACAAAATTGTTCTGACGGTTCCTGAGCAGAATTTCTGTGTTTGAACGCTCCATCGTTGGCAACTCGTTGGAAGCGCACCACTGCTTCCCGTCCAAAGTCCCCTGCAAGTGATATCACTGTGCCAGTGAATGAGCGAGCGAATGTTGGCTCGATAAATCGTTTACCTGCCCCTAAGTCTGGAAACAAAACTCACTTTTGAAACTAGATGTGAACTAGATGTGAACTGATTTGAATTCCTGGGTTTTTTTCTGCACGCGTAGTGCTCGTGCTGGAAAAGTAGTGCCAACAGACTAGCAAAACTGTTAGTGATCTGACCCATTTAAAAGCGACGCGCATCCCGCCCTCAAGAACGAGGTCATGGTGGGTGCACAAGGTCTCTCGTGGAGAAGGGAGGAGATGCTGGATCTGCTCGATAGTGCAGACAGCGGGCATCACTGCGCCTGCGCTAATGCAGATTGACGTCTCATGAAACGAGGTCTGGTAGAGCACTCTGATCGACCAGCAATGGGACCCACATGGGATAGAACGGGAGCCTGGCTGTTGTCTGATCAGGAAATTGGTTGTGCGGATTATAATAGAGGTGCGTTGCAGATGGATTTAATGGTGAGTGTGACCGCACTCCTGGAGGTGTTTGAGGGAGGGTAAAGAAGGGGGGGCTCCATCCACCCTCAGTTGCTGGACCTGGGAAAGTTGATGGGAAAGGAGACAGCTGAATAACCCCCTCCCCTCAATTTTTTTTTTTTTTTTGTGGCAGGGTAGGGGAAAGGAACAGCAAGCTGTCTGGCAATCCAACACACCAGTCCTTAGTGACTGAGTGGTACACAACCATGAGAAGTCCAGCCAGTACAGCAGTTAGGGGTTTTTTTTGGCGGGGGGGGGAATCAAGCACCCTTTATATTCACATGCCATCAGTTCACTACACCTGCAGGCAACATGATTCACAGAGTGAGAAGTAGAGTAGGCAGCATGTCTTGCCACCCTCATGCATGATGAAACTTCCTATGGAGTTCATGAAAGGAAAGCTGAGTCAACAACCAAGCATCTGGACAGAATGCTCACTGCTTGCTGATCACAGCTTACCTCACAAATAGGGAGGGCTGGAGACAAAGTGCTGGGGCAGGCACTCAGCATCATCTCTCCCCACAAACCTGCAATTGGTTGTCTACAAATAATTAAATAAAAGTTCTGCATGATGGTTTAGTCCAGGGTGGGGAACCTTTTTTCTGCCAAGGGTCATTTGGATATTTATAGCATCATTCGCAGGCCATACAAAATTATCAACTTAAAAAACAGTGCTTCGCTGAGGGAGAATGATTCAGGCTGGCAAAATTAATGCAAATAATTGTTTTTCTATTTGAAGTCACATGGGGAGAGCCTAATTCAGCACACACACACACACACACCGGCCTGCCACCCTAGGCAAATGCCTAGGTCCAGGCATATTAGACCACATCCCTTAATATTAGGTAACACACTCATTAGCATATTAGGCCACACCATATGAGATGTGCAAACTGAACTGGCAGTAGCTAGCTCCCATCCCCCACCTCTGCCACCCCTCCCTCCCTCCATTTGGAAACTGCAGCTACTCCCAGCAGACCTTTAAAGGCACCCACATGCCCCAGCAGCAGTCCTTCACAATGCACACCATTCAGGTTCCACAGAGAGGGGAGGGAGAAAGGCGTGGAGGGGGGAAAAGATAAAGAAAGAAATGGGGGGAAAGAAAGAGTAATAAAGGAAAATAAAGAAATGAGAAGAGAAAGAAAGAGAAAGAAAGAAATGGGGGAAAGGGGGGAATAAAGGGAAATAAAGAAATGGGGGAAGAAATGAGAATAAAGGGAAATGAAGAAATGGGAATAAAGGGGGATAAAGGGAAATAAATGAGGGGAAGAAATGGAACAAAAGGAAAATAAAGAAATGGGGGGAAGAAAGAGTAATAAAGGAAAATAAAGGAGGAAGAAAAGGAAATAAAGAAAGGGGGAAGGGGGAATTAAAAGGAACAAAAGAATAAGGGGAAGAAATAGAAAGAAAGGGAAATAAAGAAATGAGGGGGAAACTTACCTGAATGGTGACAATGACTTTTCCAGGTCCTGCAGCGATCCTGGTTGGGCCTCGGGATCCCTGCCAGTCAGCCAGGACTTGGGGAGGCCACTGCACAGCGCAGCTGGGCCCCACAATCCTCGTTGGCCAGCTGGGCCCCAGGTAAGCCACTACCTGGCTCAGCTCAGCCCAGGAATCCCTGAGGGCCAGACCAAGTGATTTTGAGGATCAACAGCCCTTGGGCCTGAGATTCCCCACCCCTGGTTAAGTCCATGGATTAAAGAGAGCCAGTTGGTGTAGTGGTTAAGTGTGCAGACTTTTATCTGGGAGAACCAGGTTTGATTCCACACTCCTCCATTTGTACCTGCTAGAATGGCCATGGGTTAGCCATAGCTCTTGCAGGAGTTGTCCTTGAAAGGACAGCTGCTGTGAGAGCTCTCTCAGCCCCACCCACCTCTCAGGGTGTCTGTTGTGAGGGAAGAAGATATAGGAGATTGTAAACTGCTCTGAGTCTCTAAATCAGAGAGAAGGGTGGGGTATAAATCTGCAGTCATCTTCTTCTTAAAGAAGCTGATGAAGCAGGTTGGCAAACAGAATGAACTATGCTAATGAAGATAATGGGTTCAAACGTCATCTCGCTCACTTCAGGCAAAGAACTCTGTCTTAGTCTTGGTTGCCCTGCCCCCAGGAGTCATTTTGTAAAAAAAAAAAATAGGTGGCAGAGCTCATTAGCATAACTCATTAGTGTATGCTCCGCCCCCCAGCCAAATGCAACCCAGTGTGAGAAAGAAGAGCCCCAGGTGAGGCCTGCATGGGCTAGCCCAAATAGGTCTCACTCACTTGGGGCTCTCCGGGGCCGCCCCCACAGTCAAAAGGCCAGCAAGCCACCTGCCACCCAAAATCACATAAGAAGTGGAGAAAGGGTGGTGTGGGTTTCTCCAAGGGTTAATGAGGGCTGCTGAGGGTGTGGCAAAGCTCCTGATGGCTGGCTGTCCACTTTCCTAATCCAGGGATTGTTATGCAGCTGCATCTACTATTCAATGGACAAGGTAGATGGGGAGGAAGAGGGGGAACAATCAAAAAGTTTCAGGAGCTGTGCTCCTGTGAGCTCCTACTGAATCTGAGGCCTGCCCTCCTCCACTGCAATATGGGAATTACTACACTGGTCCAATTTATAGGCTTGCTGTGAAGGTTAATATGATCATGTATGTGAAGCATTCTGAATAGTAAAAGTACTCATATAATTACAGGGGACTCCCAAAAAGGGAGCAATTAATATCTTATTTCATGCTTGGGATTTATTATATCATAGACTTGTCACTGTATCCTGATCAAGTTCACAAGTCCATTTCCACATAAATTTGTGAATTTTTAAATGCAAAGTGAGACATATTCTGTACAAAGTGAGATGCTGTTGACCATTCTTATCCACCACCTGGAATATGGATTGGATGTTAAGGGAGTAGGTTTTAGTACTTTGGGGTTTTTTTCTGTCTGATCAGGCATAATGATTTTCCACTAGAGATGCAGAATCAACTGGGCTTTCAAAATCTATATGAAGCTATTGGCTGAGACCATTTGTAATTTTGTGATTGGGTGTTATCAGTATGCCAGCTCTGCATTTTATTATTCAGGCCTCCAGATGTGCCCATCCTGGTTCTGAACCAGTGCTTTGAGGTGGTAGTTAGGTGGCTAATGCATAACAAGCTGAAGATGAATTCAGGCTAGAGGTAACGCTAGTCTGGAAAGCTGATATTATAGAATGAGATCTTCTTGTCCTGGATGGAGTGAAGTTGGCTTTCTGGGAGCAAGTTAAGAGCTTGGGGGTACTCATGGACCCAGCCTTGCTGTTTGGAAAGCAGATTAATGCAATGGCTAAGGGTTCCTTCTATCACCGTCATCTGGTTTGCCAACTCTTTCCTTTCTTAAACTCTGCCAATCTGCCCATACTGATCCATGTTTCTGTAACCTCACAGTTGGATTACTCTAAAGTGCTCATCACTGGGCTGCCCTTGAAAATAACTCAGAAACTGCAGCTGGTAAATGCAACAGCCGTGTTATTGTCAGGGACTAGCCAATGGGAATATATATTGACCATTTTGAAACAGATACACCAGCTGCCAGTTTGTTCCCAAGTTCAATTTTTCAGTCTTGGGTCCACATACTGTCTCCTCTCATATGTTCCCAAGTGCAGACTACAGTCTTCTGGTTGCCGCCTTCTGGTTGTTCCTGAACTGGAGCATGGCAAGAGCCAGAGCCTGGACCTTTTCCATCAGGGCTCCAAGTCTGTGGGAATGGGGTCCCTGAACAGGTGCTGTAAAGCTTTGTTTATTCCCCAGGAGTTTTGATTGGTTTTCAACAGCAGACATCATTTATGGCAGAGGGAGGTATTTGGGGTATTTTGGTTTTATATATAATTTACTGTAAGCTGCCTTGAACCAAGAGGAAAAGTGGATATACATGTTTTAATAATAAATATTTTAATTTAATAAATAAATGTATCAGGCAAAGTTGCTACAAGTGAGAATTGGGTTGATTGATTTCTGTACACAACCAATATTATGGGACAGGGTTTGGATGACATAGGCCGTGGTCACGCTCACCATTAAATCCATCCCTAATGTCGCTATTATACCCCGCAGCTTTTTTACAATGAATTTCCTGATCAGACATCCCTCCATCCTTCAGTTCTAAGCAGCGTTGGTCCCATTGTTGGTTGATCAGAAATCTCAACTGGACCTCATTTTTTGAGATGGCATTCCGCACTTGCGCAAGCGCAGTACTGTGGGATATCGTGCTTGGCTTTTTTTTTTTAAAGGAGCCATAAAAGGTGGGCGATCTGCCCCTCCATTTAAACACCTGGAAAGGAAGGGGAAGCCCAGGAGTTCTCTTTGCTGTTTCTCCGCCTGGCGGGGAGACAGCAAACGTGGGTCATCTTCTCCCCCCCCCCATTTAAACACCCCGTCATGGTGTTTAAATTGTGGAGGGAGCACGGCAACTCTCTTTGCTGTCTCTCCGCCTGGTGGGGAGACAGCAAAGGTGGGGGATCCTCCTCCCCTGGCAGGGAGACAGCAAAGGTGGGCGATCTGCCCCCCCCCTCATTTAGGAAAGGTCCCCTGCCTCATCCAGGAAGACTTGAAGCTATCTAGTCACCACCCAATCAATTACTTTGCTCTAGAATGAAATATTTGAGAGTCTGTTCAATAATTATTGTGATTTCTTGGGTCAAGAGTAAGCCTCTTTATAAATGAATACACCATAGAATGTTTCTAGGCTGGAGTGATCACCTCCTCTCTTAAGGAAGCATCGACTGTTTCTTGTACACAGTAAGTCAGTAACTAGGAAGTAACTAGCAAGGGTCATACAAGCAGGTGGTAGGCCTCAAACTCTGGGTTACTGCAATTCTTAACTGCAATTTGTTTTGTATGAGTGGGGAGAAGGTTAGTATGAAGTCCCATATTTCAAGAGAATAGGCCAGTTCTTACCATTTGAATAAGAACTGCAGACAAACAATCACTGCAGACAATCATGTGACAATCAAATTTGATTAGGGTTTGTAGAATCTTTTGGGCTCAAGTACTACTGGAGAAAGTTTTCCTTCCAGACGTTTCGTTCTCAGCTGCGGAGAACATCCTCGGTGGCGTTGCAGCCGGAGCAGGTGCTCTGACCTTCTTGGCTGCTGTGCATCACTCAATGCTCTGGAAGGAAAACTTTCTCCTGTAGAACACGGCACTTGAGCTCGAAAGATTCTACAAACCCTAATGATGTTACCAGCCATGAAAATCTGAAATCTTTGATAATCAAATTTGAGTTCTCTCTAGAATATTCTTGAGAATATACAGTATTCTGTAGACCAGAAGGACCAGTAAAATATTTTGATGTTTGACTTAGTATTCAGTAGAAGCATTATAATAGGCAACTGAAAAGAATTCAGGTTGCTCTGTCTCTCATATACTGAGAATTTTTTTGTTATACAAGATTTACAGGGCAGTCTTAATACTTTCCTAGGAGTAAACCCCATTAAAACTTTCCTAAGAGTAAGCCCAAGGTTTTTTTTTTTCTGCTGGAGCCTTAGGAGCAGAGCTCTGCCTGGGCTAGCTAGGCCTCTGGCTGGCCTGACCCACCATGTGGCAGTCACATGCTCCCAGGCCAGGCAGAGTGGACCAATATGCAAATGAGCTCCTGCTGGGCTTTTTCCGCACAAAAAAGCACTGCGTAAGCCCTATTAAACAGATCTGGACAGGATTTTGAGTAAACCTTCTAGGGTTGCTCTTAATGCCTCTTTTTCTCTATACAGCCAACTTACTCTCTGATTATCAGCAGATGCATGACAATGCCATACAAAATTATTACTATTCTTATATATTTATTATTAATTTATTCACGAGGGGGGTAAGAGCCCAAGTTGTCAATGAGCACTTGTGACTATTCATTCTGTAAAATTCCAGAGTATTCCATAGTAAGGCTGGAGAGTAATTTTTTTCTTGTATGCAGAAACTCATCAATGTAAATCTAGCAATCTTATTTCAATCTGATTACTATCCACATCAGGCTTGTAAATATAGTAAATTACTTTGTCACCTGTGGTTTACAAGAATTGCCTCTTGGCAACTAGGTAAAGAAGATTTGCAAGAGTTAGTTTTGTTTTTCCTTTTGGACTACAAATGGCTAATATACATTTGTGTGGGCAGCAAATTAATAGGAATGTTGTGGGATAGTAAGTTCCATCTTCCATGGATTTGTTTGTGAAGCTGATCTACATATACATAAGAGCTGAAGTCAGGCTTGCCATTTTAAGATGATGGAAAAGAGATATGAAGCAGGTGGCTAGTGCAGCAGAAGACTGCAGAACTGGCTGATGCAGCAGAAGTCACATCTGGATAGTTTTTCTCAGTATGTCTCTCCTTTTGAACCAGACATTTACCCCTGGTTGATACCCTAATCTCCCCTTCACTCACTTATTTCATAATAGTCTACATGTGTTCCTATTACTGTAAACTAATAGTACAATAAAACATCCAAATTGTTGCTCAACTGTAGTTAATCCAATCTAAATCCATGGTTGCTTCATATCATCACTGCTAAGAATTAAACAAAATGCATATGAATAATACAGGTCTGGTATCCAGCTATCATGAGGGGCTTAACATTCTGATTTTTTAAATTTCATTTTTAAGCCATATACTCTCTTGGTCTATCTTCATAAATGTCTGATGTAAGGTTCTGCCAGTTATCGACTCCACAAATTCATGCTCATTAGGATTTATTAAAGTCAGATACAAGAGTTAATCTTCTGCTAAAAAGCTGTTGCCAAGAATGACCCAATAGGCCAAGTGATTACAACTATACACAGTGAAAAGTACAGGCTAACATTTTTCCCACCCCAATGGTCCATTGGTTCCCATAGAGGTTGGTACTTCAAGGTGTGAGGCATCTTCCGAGTCTTCCCACCTCCAAGGTCACAGTTGCATTCTGAGACCAAATGGGCCCATCATAACAACTAGATAAGTAAGCTCGTTACAATGGTGATATCTGTTAACACGACTCAGATGGGGGTGCCACCTGACGCTGCCACCTCTCTGGACTTAGGGTCCCCTGGGAAGGCCCAGAGTACTCTCCCAAGCCCTTCAGATTTCCGTTGTCTTGACCAATAAAAATAGGCATGAGGACCAGGCAGAGTAACAAGAATAAAAGGTTTATTTAAACAGGGGATTAATACAGCAAGTTACAGATAAGGTGCTTAAACTATACAGTAACGTGGGTGAAGGAAAAACAAAAAGAAAGACCCTAACAGGACTAGACTCAACAGTCCGTAGTCTGTTAACTTACCAGGCCTCGGCCTGCTCACTCTTCTCCTCAGAGAGGGGGCCCCATACCTGCAGCAGCCCATCTTGCCTGCTCGGCTTCCCAGGGAGAAATGAACACAATTTTTCTCCTCACAGATCTCTTGAGCAATCTCCTTACAGCCTAAATGGAATCTGATCTGCTAAAAATGGTGCCAACTCTTTGCAGGGCATTCTGGGGTTTGTAGGCTGTCTTTCATACCACTACACAGGCCTCACGGGCTCTCTGAGCCCCTTAGGCGTCCGTTGTATAACACAAATCATGATAACACCCCACCAGATGAAATCATGGGGTCCAGCCAGAGGCGTCACTAGGGCAGGGCCAAGGGGGCCATTGGCCCCCCCTAGAGCATTCTCATTGGCCCCCTAGGGCTCTTTGAAGGCAGCAGGCGGCAAGCAATCACAGTCTTTATTGGCGGGAGACGCGGGGAGGCTCTTTCAAGGCAGTGGCGAAGCGAGAGAAGGCCGGGAGGGAAGAGGAAAGCGCAGCTCTCCGCAGGCAGGCATCAGAGGGCGAGCAGGCAAACCAGGGAAGGGAGGACGTTGCGAGCTAACCAGCGAGGGAAAGGAGGCTTTAGACGCGCGGGGCGCAGGAGGGAAGGGAAGGGGGCAGGCAGGCAGAGAGCGAGGGAGTCCCTCACGCAGGAGGAAAACAGGCGGCATCGGCCGCGCTCGCAGCAGCAAGAGGAGGAGCGGGTGAGGGGTAGCGCAGGAGCATTGCCGGCAGTGCGCATGAGCGCCAGTGCTGAAGACTCCGCACCGCAGGCGCTGCTGCTGGCGGCGGGGGAGGAGGGGGCAGGCGACGAGGACCCGAAGCGGGCTTCTTTCTCGCTGGTTCTCGCCAGGTGCGCTGAGCTCCCCCAGCCGCCGCTCTCGGCTAGCAACTGGTCTTGCACAAGCCCGCGCCGCCGCCAGCGCCTTGGGAGGGACGGACTGATGGAAGAAGTAGTTTGCAGGACGAGCAGCGCCTCTCCTCAAGTTTCGGGACGGTTACCGTCCCCAAATCTTTCGGCTTCTCCAGGCGGAGGCTTCCTTTGTTCGAACGCGAGGGATTTAGCACCTCTGGGCAGCGCACGAGGACTGCTGCTCTTCCCTCCGAGTCCGGCACACTTGGCCCCAGGGTGCAACCGACTTGGCCCCAGGGTGCAACCCACGCACTTGGCCCCAGGGTGCAACCCACCCCAGTGACGCCACTGGCCAGCCATCAGGATCCACATTGATGCAGTCTGCCCACCAGTGATTTGTGCCATCCTGACACTTTCAAACACAGCAAAAATAAAACGGTAGCTCAAGAACAGGTACAGCCACATTGGATTCTTGTATGTTAGATTTATAATTCTGTTATTTATTTTCCCTATGTTCTCTATGTCCCCCTTGTATTGGATTAGATTCATAAAAAAAAAGAACAGCAGCTTGCATTTCCTGCTTGGGAAGTGCAGGTTTCACTTCACAGTGATGTCCATTTATGGTGTGATACCTCTGAAAAGCAATTTTGTTAACTGCATCATAATCATCAAACACCACAAAAGCAAACCCTCTTTTCTTCCCACTCTGCCTATCTTCTATTACTTGTATGCTTTTGATCAGACCATATTTCCCAAAATAGTCCCTTAAATTACATTCTTCCAGGTTTCTAGTTCCCCCGACAAATCCCTCCCCCCCCTTAAGTGGGCACCAGGTATCACAGAACCTTCCCTAGGAACTGCTCTTTCTTGTCCCACCACCCTGCCATCCACCTTATGTGGCTGAGCTGCAATTGCAGCATTTGCCTCTTCCTGGCAAGAATAGGTCACAAAATCAAACCCACGGGAACGTTTTGTCTGTGGATCCCTCACCACCACATAGTCAGTAAATGTGCCCCAGGTTTCAAAGTGCTCCCTCAAATGGCCATCAGTAGTCTCAAAGCTCAGGCCACCAACAAACAGTTTTCTCAGTTGTTCTGGTTCCTTAGAACTAGGGCCGGCCCTAGACTATCTTGCGCCCTAGGCAAATCTAACTTCTGGCGTGCACCCCCCCCCCAAAAAAAACAAAAGTTTTCAAAAACAGATGAATTGCTCCTTGATCTGGATAGCCCAGGCAAGCCTGATCTTGCCAGATCTTGGAAGCTGAGCAGGGCCAACTCTGGCAAGTATCTGGATGGGAGATCTGGAAATAATGAAGTTGGGAGGACAGGCTCTATTCAGCCACCTCTGAATATCCTCCAGGTCCCCTGTATAGGTCAGTCACCAGAGGTTGACATGATTTCCAAGTGAGTGCATGTACACACACAAAAAAAAACCCCCCAAAGAAACCCAACTTGAAAATAATACTTTTAAAAAATAATTGTGAGAACAAGTAATACAACAATCTTTCAAGAAAGCAGTTTTAACTCATAGATCACAAGGTGCTGGTGGATTTGCTATTCCCTGTAACTTGGGATCCTGAACACACTTATGTGGAAGCAAATGCTCCAGAAATTAATGAGTCTCCCAAGCTGGTTAGGAATGTGTGTATTTATACATCCATTTGTCTGCATTGAGCCTTACACTGCATTCTCTTTACAGCACTTCACCCCGAAGACAGTGATCTACATACCCATCAAAGATAAAATGCACACATCACTAGACAGGAATTTAAAATTACATTTCAACATCTTTCAGTACTGCACTGTCATTTTCTATGCTTCAACAGAAGTACTTCTTAAGTAAGTCCAAACACCCTGATTTCTTCCCTTGATCACCTAACATTTCAAAGCCACTGTGAAGATTATAACTTCTCTAACAAAGCAGAATTATATACCCTTCTAAAGCCAATGAGGGTTTAACGCTGCTTAGAATGGAACTGTCATTCTCAAGCAAGAGCATACTCCAGCAAGCAGTTTTCCACAATGCACCTGCCGCAATTTCTCCTTGCCTTGGTGGGTTATGTAGTAGACTGCCCATCCATTATTTACTCAGAATGAAGTGGGGGAATGTGTGAGCAAAGGTAACCACAGCTTCCCTCTGATTATGATTATTTAACAATGTCACTCTGTCATTTTTAAAATATCTAATCACCGACACATTAATCTTGGAGTTTCTGAATCCATCTCTTTTGACTGTTGCTGTTTAAAATACGTCATGGATGCTATACACAAGACCTTTCCCCTTGGAATGCATATTTTTTGACCTCAAACGTGGGAGGAAAATTGCTATGTAAATTGAA
This sequence comes from Heteronotia binoei, assembly GCF_032191835.1. Taxonomy (NCBI): domain Eukaryota; kingdom Metazoa; phylum Chordata; class Lepidosauria; order Squamata; family Gekkonidae; genus Heteronotia; species Heteronotia binoei. The sequence goes on from NC_083223.1 coordinate 77,428,897, forward strand.
GAATCTGAGTTGCCAAGGAAAGGAGTCAAGGACCTAAAGATCTGGAAAGTGCCAACTAGTGTTTCCTCTAAGCTTAGTGTGAAGAAGTTCACAGTTTTTTAGCCTTTGGCTCACACATTTTTGTCTTAGCTCATGAAAAATGGCCCCAGAGGAAACTAGTTTATGCAGTAGCTCACAATATTAGTGCTAGTAACTCACACAATAGAATTTCTGCTCACAAGACTCCACAGCTTAGAGGGAATATTGGTGCCAACAATTAAACTTATTAGAGAAAAGCTGCCCCTTTGGGAATTCAGGGTTAAATATATAGAAGGAAAAAAGATGAGATTCACACACATGCTTTTCGAGATATGGGGTTTTTTTTGGGGGGGGGGCTATAGCTATAAATGATTCCGTTGACAGAAATGTTATCAGCACTGTTTTACTCAGGTCTCCCTTGGCACCTCGAAGTCACAATGGCTGCCACATTTCCAAGTGCATTTTATGAAGTGAGCTCTGACTCAGGAAAGCTTATGCTGAAATGTCTTTTTAAGGAGTCACCAGCTTCAGTCCCTGTAGGCAGATTAACAGGCTGACCCACATCTGTATTATTTCACATTTCTCATAATGGAATCCTGTTGGTGTAAATGGGACTTGGGATTCAGCCCTGGCTCAAGTGCCAGTTTGCAACTGTAGATGACTGGGGATTACAGGGTTGGGGGGAGAAAACAACTTGTCCCAGTTTTTCCAAACCCTTAACCCAAAAAGGCTGCTTTAAAAAGTGTTACCTGGCCCACTTTCGTCAAGTTGCTTTCGTCAGTAGGTGACTCTTCCTTACTCGGGGGCAGCTGGACTGGAGGCTAGCAACTCCCCCCCCCGCCCCAGCCAGTGGAAAAAGAGGGAAGCCGGCTGGGTCTCCAGCATGGCGAGGGGGGGAAAGCACTGTGCTGCATTAGAGGTAGCCTCCCAGCAGCACAGGGAAGGGGGCCGGGTCTCCGGGGGAGGTGAAATCACCAAGGAGCATTAGAGGCAAGCTTCTGGCAGCAGGGTCTGCATGCATGTGTGCTCACACACACGGCCCTGCCTCCTCTTTGTCCCACACTGCACCTTTTATGCGCTCTCTCACACACAGACATCCCTGCTGCTTCCTTGCCCCATGCCGCACCTCTCATGCTCCTCTCTCTCACACAAACACATGGCCCCACTGCCTCCTTGTGCCACACTGCTCCTCCAGCCACCGCCCTGCAGCCCACCTGGAATGCCTTGGCCACCGCAGACTGGATTGGGTGGTTAGAGAGAGAGGCAACTAGGCAAGGCGATCCCAGCAACAGCCAGCAACCGCACGAGGCTCAGTTTCTGGCTGCTGAGCACTCAGGCTAAGTGAGAGGGCTGCGGCCGCTGGCAGCATGTGCTCTGTGTCAGACCAGTCCTGCCAGCGCAGCACCCTCTTCGGTGGTAGGGGAAAAGGCAAGCAGGGGGGAAAAGTCACCAGATCCGGCCTCACATCCAAGAATCCGCCACCACAGCACACTACACGCCGGCTCGCCGATGCGGGGATTGGGGGATTGGCCTTACAGTGGCTTTCCTCCTTCCTCGAAGGACGGGGACAAAGGGTGGCCATTGGGGGGGAGCGATCCCGGAGGCACCCACTAGTATGTGGGGTGCCACAAGGGGCAGTTCTCTCCCCGATGTTGTTTAACATCTATATGCGCCCCCTTGCCCAGATTGCTCGGAGGTTCGGGCTTGGGTGCCATCAATACGCTGATGACACCCAGCTCTATCTACTAATGGATGGCCGGCCTGGCTCCGTCCCAGAAAGCCTGGAGTTAGCATTGCAAGCCGTGGCAGGTTGGCTCAGACTGAGCGGGCTGAAGTTGAATGCAACGAAGACAGAGGTCCTTTGCTTGGGTCGCGGTGCCCTGGGAAGGGAAATCCCCTTGCCGGTCCTTGACGGTGTGCAGCTTAAAGCGGCAAATAAGGTGAAGAGCCTGGGGGTTCTTCTGGAGCCTTCATTATCAATGGAGGCACAGATAGCGGCCGCTGCCAAATCCGCGTTTTTTCATCTCCGACGGGTGAAACAGTTGGCCCCCTTCCTGGAGCGCCGTGACCTAGCAATGGTGATCCATGCTACGGTCACCTCGAGACTGGACTACTGCAACGCCCTCTACATGGGGCTGCCCTTGTGCCGAACTCGGAGGCTACAGCTGGTGCAGAATGCGGCAGCTAGGCTGTTGCTGGGGCTCCCAAGGTGGGAGCACATACAGCCGGGGCTGCGTGGGCTGCACTGGCTGCCAGTGACATACCGAGTTCGCTACAAAGTGCTGGTTATTACCTTTAAAGCCCTATATGGCCGAGGACCTACCTACCTGAGGGACCGTCTCTCCCCATATGAGCCCCAGAGGGCACTGAGGTCATCTGGGAAAAACCAGTTGAATATCCCTGGGCCAAGGGAGGCCAGACTGAAGGCCACCCGGGATCGGGCCTTCTCTGTCACCGCTCCACTACTGTGGAATCAACTCCCTGAGGAGGTGAGGGCCCTAAGATGTTTAGATCGATTCTGTAGGGCCTGTAAGACCCACCTTTTCAAAATGGCCTTCAACTAGTGACAAAACTAGTGATAAAGCTAGGTATGCTGCTGGAAATGCCTTTATTTTCTGAATTCCACTAAAAATCTAATGTTTATAACGCCATATTGTTTTGTTAATTTTAATAATTTATAACTGTTTTAACCATGTTTTTATAAGTATAATGGATGTAACGTGTATTTTATGTTGTGAGCCGCCCTGAGCCTGCCTCGGCGGGGAGGGCGGGATAGAAATAAAAAAATTATTATTATTATTATTACCTGCAAGACTGTGTTCGCAGTCACGTGGGGGGCAGCCAATTTGGTGCTCCTGGAATTCCAGCGCTCTAGGCAATTGCCTAAATTGTCTAGTAGCAGGGCCGGCCCTGCTTAGAATCTTATCTCTGTGATGATCTGCTGTTGCAATCTGCAGCTTTCTCTCCTCTTTGCAGTCCACTTTGGAAAAGTGTTCTGATTCGATTGCTCTCTTCTGCCATTGAAGTACATGTTCAGCCAAATCCTCTCCTATGAACATAGTCACAGGTGTGTTGTCATACACAGCAACCTTCCAGTTTCCACTCTATCTCTCATACTGGATAGATATCTTGGCCACTGGGAGGGTAACTCCTTCAGCCTCATAGATGTGCAGCACCTTCCTTCCTTCACCTGGGATGAAATACTTTGGATCAACAAGGGAATGATGGACAGAAGTCAAAAGAGAAGCAGTGTCTTACCAGGCTGTAACACTATGCCCATCCGCAGTAGCTTCCCTACGACGATGCTGAGGGATGCACTCAGGGTCCAGATCAGAAGTGGGTTCAGGGTCCACTGGCATTATATGACATGTCACTGTAGTGATAGACCTCAGGCACTTACTTCGGGTATGCCCCAACTTGCTGCAGACATAACAGTGGGGTATCTTCTGATCTCCTGTTGGCAGATCCTCACCAGTACCTGTAGAACTAGGAGGCTCTTGCTTGAGCAGTCCTCCCTTCACTTCTGGCTGCTCCCCAGGACCATGGCTAGGAGGGAGCTTCAGATTTTCTGTCGGGCGCCCTCCATATGCCTCAGTCAAGTGGTCTGCCCACTGTCCAGCTTCCTGGAGAGTGTAGAGAGTCTTTGTAGGTGACAATTTCCAAACATCCTGAAGGGATCTGATCCTGTTACTGCTACTGCTACGTCTGCCTTCTTCCATTTGAGATAGATCAGGCAGTTGGTCTTGTATCTTGCCCCTCCCCAATGACCTGGCTACAGTGACCCATACAATGGTCACTTCCAGGTTGGATTATTGTGATCATGGCTTTTTTTGAGCAGGAATGCACAGGAACACAGTTTCAGATCGTTTGGCATCAGGGGGGGTTTCCTAATATGCAAATATAATCCGTATTGAGCCCGCTCACGGGATAGGGTGAACTAGAAATTTACATAAATAAAATGAATGAATGAGTTCCTGTGTGAAACAATGATGATGTCAGGGGGTATGGCCTAAGATGCAAATCAGTCTCTGCTGGGCTTTTTCTACAAAAAAGCCCTGATTATAACTCTCTCTGTGGGGCTGCCCTTGACTCTGCTCTGGAAGCTGCAGTTGGTGCAGAATGCAGCAACATTGTTGTTGACTTCATTACCTATGCATACACATATCCACCCTGTGTTGCATGAATTGCACTAGCTGCCTATTTGTTACCATTCCGGAGGGCCTGTAAGATGGAGCTGTTCTGCCAGGCCTATGGTTGAAGCAAGCAGGCATCCTTATTTTATTATACCATCTAACTGGCCTCCCAGCCATTTTTGGCATGAATCATGATTTGTGGTTTGCATCATGCCAATCCTTAGTTACCAACCTGGAGTTCTTCTGGAATTGCAATGGATGTCCAGACCAAAAAGAACAATTCTCCATAATGAAAGGGCAATTAGGCAGAGTGGGCTCTTTGGCATAGCATCCACACTGAGTTCCATTCCCTCCTCAAGCTCCACTGCCCCCAAGCACTGCCCTGGAATTTTCCAAACCCTAGTTGTCATAGTCATGGACAATTCAGTTTTTCTAGCAGTAGATTGACTCTTTCCTTTCATTTCAATAGCTGCCTATTGAGTACCAGATCTGATTCAAGGTACCGTCAAAGCCCCATACAGCCAGGGGCCAGCATATCTTCTGGACTGCCTTTTCCCAAATGAGCCCCACAGGATTCCTTTATCTGGGAACCAGCACCTCTTAGTGGTCCCTAGCTCTAGGGACGTCCAACTTACCTTGACTAGGGCCAGGGCTTTTTTGGCCCTGGCCCCTGCCTCGTGGAATGGACTTCAATTACAGATCAGGGCCCTGTGTGACCTACCACAGTTCCATAGGACCTTAAAACAGAGTTCTTCCGCCAAGCCTTTAGTTGAGGCAGTGGGTGTCTTCTTTCTACCAGGCGTCCCCCACAGTAACTCTAGGACCCCAAATGACCATCTGTATTTATCAGCTGTATTTGCTGAGGCGTGGACTATTGCTCTGAATTTTAGAGGTCTTTTAATCTGTACATTTTAAATGCTGTGGTTTTCAGTGTTATTGACTTGTGATGGAACCTGTCCTGAGCCTTCTTTCAGGAAGAGTGGGATACAAATGCAACAAAATAAATGAATATGCCTTCATTTTCAGTTTTCTTTTTGACTAATTCTTCCATTTCCCTGCTCTATTCAAATGTTATGTTGAACTTTGGGGGTAGCCTTCTATTTCCATAAATGCAAAATATTTCTAAAGGTTTCCCACTACCACAACACCCTGTCCCTTTTAGAGATAACCTTGGTATAAAAAGATACCTGTTCAACACATGAGAAACAGTCCCTTCTAAGCATTAACACGCCCCCCCCCCCCCCCACAGCTCCAGCTTGAAATCCCATCCTGCAAACCTCACTCTACCTGGTGACAGAGAAAGCCACAACTGTGGGAGCGGGATGCTTCTAGCAAGTCCCGGAAAGCCTCATATACATACCTTTTTGCATCTCTCAGCTTGTACAGTCAGAACCTTAGCCTCAAGGGGATGAATTCATTACAGCTCAGCACACATTTGTTAGTTTCTCCCTAGTAGGCATACATTCAACAGTATATTCAATAGACTGGATAGGTCCCACCCTCCCTTCTGGGTTTTTTTAAAAGTCTTTGAATGCCTTTAAACTTGAATCTAAGGTTTTTAGTTGTAGCTATGCAGTTATTCACTAACAAGCAGAACAGACTCTAAGCAAGGGTGTCAAACTCATTTGGCATGAGGGCCGGATCTGACATTTAGAGACCTTGTTGGGCCGGGCCATGTGTGTCATAAAATGTAATGCCAGGTAGCAGAGATACAAACTTTATAAAGGACACAGACACAATTAAAGATGTATTAAAACTTAAAATAAAACATGCTTAAAACATTAGCACTTGTTGGTCTTAAAGGTGCTTTCTTTGTATCTCGCCTGTGTGATCCAGAAAACTGGGCAAGGGAAGCTCTGGCTCTTTCCTTCCTTCCCCCGGGGACCAGGAGGGGAAAGATCCTCAGCCAACAGAATGAAGAGAGGCTTGGCTCAGTAGCTCTGCTGTGTGACTGAGCAAGCCTGCCAAAGCAAGCTGTGCTATAGAAGGAAGCAAGAGAGAGGGAGAAGGAAGCAGACAACAGCCAGTTGCTCAGGGGCCTGATAGGAGCCCTCCAGGTGCCTGATTCTCCCCCAGGCCACATGTTTGACACCCCTGCTCTACTGCTTTGATGTCATCCTCCCGTTACTGAACCCACACAGTTGTTTTCTTGTGAAATATTTTCTCTCTTGAAGCTTGTTTCCAAGCCCTTCATAAAAAGGTAACAGTAGTCCCCTGTGCAAGCACTAGCTGTTTTCGATTCTGGGGTGATGTTGCTAGCTATGGCCAAAATCTCACTTGCCCACTGTAGCCAATCACAGTAGCTAACAATCTTGCAATTAGTATCTGTAACCATTTCTCAGCTGTTCAAAATTTTCTTTTCTTTTTTTAACAACTAGAACACGGTGGTCTGAACTGAACCAAATAAAATAAAAATCTTGCATCTCAAACTCAGAAATCTCTCATTAGAGCCAGGAGAGCCAGTTTGGTGTAGTGGTTAAGTGCGCGGACTCTTATCTGAGAGAACCGGGTTTGATTCCCCACTCCTCCATTTGCACCTGCTGGAATGGCCTTGGGTCAGCCATGGCTCCGGCAGAGGTTGTCCTTGAAAGGGCAGCTGCTGTGAGAGCCCTCTCCAGCCCCATCCACCTCACAGGGTGTCTGTTGTGGGGGAGGGAGATAAAGGAGATTGTGAGCCGCTTTGAGACTCTTCGGAGTGGAGGGCGGGATATAAATCCAATATCTTCATCTTCTTCTTCTCATTATTGTGTCAAACTGCATTCCTTTCTTCTGTTCTACATATTGAGCCACATGAATCAATCGTATCAATGTTTAAATGGAAGTGATTCCCACTTAAGTCTGCTTGAGAGCATCCTCTTAATCGTACCAAGTGAATAACAACAATAGAAAGAATCTTGGCTCTGGTTCATGGAAATACCATAAGCCACATGTTAATCTTTAAGGTGCCACAAGACTCTCCTGTTATTTTGGCCACAGCTGACTAATGTAATTCTGGAATTCATCACATTCAGTGACGGAAACCTGCCTGTCTTAAATCTCTCTAAACGACCTTATTTTCTATAGACTTTAAAACTGCTTTCTGGTTTGGCTCTCTTCTCCCGCCATTCCCCTCACAGAATTCATGTTTACATAAAATTCCCAGGCGGTTTCCCACCAAGTCACCAACAACATTCAGACTGATTTTGTTTGTTAAGAACTGCATCACTCTTCTTACCAATTTAACTTATTCTTCCTTAAACTGACATTGTTTTTCCTCCAGGCTTCATGTGATATATGTTAGGCTAAGAGAAAATGACTCTAGCTCAGCTTAAAATCAACCTGGTAAGCTTCATGACAGAGTGGAGAACTGAACTCAGGAATGCAGTCCTAGGAATAAGCCCTACTGAATAACACAACTTACTTTTGCATAAACACACATACAATTGCACTGCAGTCTCCCAGATCTCAGTCCAGATTATAAACCACTACATCACTCTTGCTCTCAGTCAGCACAGCCTAGAATTTTCCCACATACCAAGTCTCTTTCACTTTTGTGCCCCAATCTGGATAGGCCCCGTGACGCAGAGTGGTAAAGCAGCAGTACTGCAGTACTGTGGTCTGAACTCTCTGCTCACGACCTGAGTTCAATTCTGGCAGAAGCTGGATTCAGGTAGCCGACCCAAGGGTAACTTGGTAAAATGAGTACCCAACTTGCTGGGGGGAAAGTGTAAAAGACTGGGGAAGGCAATGGCAAACCACCCCATAAAAAGTCTGCCGTGAAAGCAATGTCACCCCAGTCGGAAACGACGGGTGCTTGCACAGGAAACCTTTTCTTTCCTGGATAGGCACAAACTCATGTTTTTGTATCATAGTTCTGAAGGAAGCACAGCAGTCTGAGGAAATTTATGTTCCTCACGAAATTCTGGAAACTCCTGATGAAGCTGATAACTGAAAGCTAATGCCATGATAAATGTGTTAGTCTTCAAGATGCCAAAGCCTTTTCAAAATAAAAAGTCAAGTGCATCTTTGATGTTGGGGTAAAATGGCAGGGGATCTCAATGCAATGTGCCATTATGTGTCTCTGGGAACAAGCTAGAAGAGCACGCTGCTAAGTACCTGTCAGGTAGGATGTAGCAGTGCAGCCTTCTTGCTTCTGCTGAAGTCTGAATGCTGTGAGGTGGTGCAGAACAATGCTGTGCTCTGCTCTTCCGCATAATGTGAAATAATTCCCCCCCCCCCCCCGCTGACATCATAGCTCTGGTTACTAAACTTTCGGATTTCACACCTTTCCTTCCAGGGCTGATAGTAGGTCTGCAATACACTCCCCCTCCGCCACTAGATAAACAATTGGTTTCATCACTGAAATAACGCTGGCTTGCATAGAATCCCGGGCTCTGCTTCAACAAACAACGTTTAGAAGCAGAACAAAAAGACCGGAACAAAAGAGCGCTACGATAGGATAGGCTTCGTTTCGTCACGAGAACAAGAGCACGCGAAATCGCGTTTTCCTCATAACACTACCAAAGATCTCCTTGACGGCCGCTCTGTCGAAAAGGGTGGTCTATTTACATGTCAATCATATCCCTTAATCCAATTAAAGTTGGCCCGCACCTTAGGGGCGTTGACGAAACGGACCAATCAGAAGCCACTGGCGGCGAAATTCAAACGCCAATCTCCGGAGGCTGAAGATTGTTTTGCCATCGCCGCTTCTCCTTTGCTCGGCGTGATCTTTTTCCCCTACCCCGGGGAAGTTCAGCGGCAAAGCTGTTTTTCTCCCTCCTGCTTCCGTTTCATTTTCGCGCGTGCCCCTCTCCCCCCTTCTCGGCGGAAGCCAAAACGCCCTGGTGAGTGAGCTTTTTCCTCACCCCGTATCGGTATTTGTATGTGAATTGGCAGCTTGAGCAAGCCTTTCTTACTGAGGCTGTAAGCGTCTGTTCTGCTGGCTACAATGCTCGCACCAGTCGTTTCCGACTCTGGGGTGACGTTGCTTTCACGTTTTCACTGCAGACTTTTTATGGGGTGATTTGCCATTGCCTTCCCCAGTCATCTACAATTTACCCCCAACAAGCTGGGTGCTCATTTTACCGACCTCGGAAGGATGGGAGGCCGAGTCAACCTTGAGCCGGCTACCTGAAAATCCAGCTTCCGCTGGGGATCAAACTCAGGTCGTGAGCAGAGTTTAGGACTGCAGTACTGCAACTTTTCAATTTCAATTCAATGATTTCAATTTTGAAATCATGAGATTTCATGTTTTCTTATGTGGGTTTTGTTTGTGCCAAGAAGCGTATGATTTATTGTGTTTTCCGTGGATGACTATATGAGCTGCAATATAACAGCATTTTGTAGTTTTCAGCGCAAAGATCATAGTAATTCAGTAAGGTGTGTTTTAAATAATCAAGACCCTCGTTTTACCCAGCCCCCTTTTTCAAGGACTGGTAGTAAGATAGATTTTCCTAGTGAACCTCTGCTTTCAAATGTCATGATCTGATCCAGAATGCTAAAGTTGTTTTCCTTGGTTGCCTAAACTTAAACAATAGTATTTTAAGTATCCCCCCCCCCCCGCTCTCTATGCTACCTATATGAGTTGAAATAATTTTAACAAATTAATTGGACCCAAATATTACATGTTCAAAATCCCCCTTTTAAAGTTAATTGCTATATTGAGTTTATTGTTACAATGAGTTGGTTAACATTCTGGTTCAAAGCAAGTCTAGATCAGGATTTATAGCAATCGTTTGCTTAAAATAAAACATCTTGAATAATACATTATTACCTCCTCAGACATTTTTGAATGTATTAACTATACAGCAAGTACTTGAGAGCAATTTCTTTTTTCATGTAGCCAAGCACATGAATCACACAAGAACCTGTAAAACTGTGCTCCTAATACCATTCTTTTAATTAGCGTTACTAGCAGTGTTCCCTCTAAGCTGAGTTAGCGTGAGCACGCTCACAGATTTTTAGCCTCCAGCTCACACATTTTTGTCTTAGTTCAGGAAGGATGACCCCAGAGCACAATAATTGATGCAGTAGCTCACAACTTTAATGCCAGCTGCTCACAAAGTAGAATTTTTGCTCGCAAGACTCTACAGCTTAGAGGGAACATTGGTTATAACTTATTTGAAGTTGGTCGGGAAATATGACCTCTTTTTTGCTTTTCAAAATATGGTCACCCTATTAATGCTAAAGTAATACCACAGGACTACACAAAGCTATTTGTCAGAGTCTGTCTACTACTAGTACAGGGATACTGCATGCTCTCCCGGCTCTCATCGTGCACTAACTTCCACCCTCAGTCCCAGCAAAAACACTCACCTCCCCCCTACCCCGGCACACCTCGGTCCCCTATTACGTTCCAAGGGGGGTCTTAATATCTGTCGTCAATTGGGGGTCTATTCGGTGCCTGAATCAAAAGTGAGGACTAGAAATCAGGCGATGTCCTAGACAGACCGCGGCGGGGGCTTCGCGCGCGAGGCCCCTAGATCCGCGCCATAATTCAAGTAAAGGAAGGCGAAAAGGGAGCTCAGCGGTTGTCAAGGTGCTCGTGCAGAGGCGGGGAACGGCAATTGTGAGACAGCCTCGTTTTGAAGGTCAGTTTTCTGTCGAATCCTAAGACCTTGAAGCACAACAGAGAAATCGGTCACAGCTCCTTGTTTTGGCCTGCCTGATTTGAGAGTTTGCTTGTGGAATTCAAGTTCTGAAGTGAAGATAAGGACGAGCGCCTTTCAGTAGTGCCCCAAACATGTATTTGCTTGTTAATCTTGCCAGCGTCTGCCTCTTCTCTTAGGACAACATACGTGGGTGGGGGGGGGAGGGGTGTCAGTTAATCTCATTTTCACATCAACCTCATGACATCCGGGTGAGATTTGCGGTTTAGGAAGCGTTGGAACCAGGGTTCTGTGAATTGAAACCGAGTGCCTTGCCCTGGGCTCTGTGTTTTATATCGTGGGAAGTAGTATGGTTTTCTGCTTGTGAACTCAGTATTAATAACTGCAGGTTTTAAAAACATTAGATTTTTCAAAAAGTGGGTTTATTTTGCTAATGGCCCTTTTGAATATCGTGTGCATCACTATAATGTTTGTGTGATGGCTGAAACCCTGCTAGTAAATAATAGCCTGGTTTGATCAATTTTCAAGGTGGTATCGCTTTCCGTATTTTTATCTGACCGGTACCAACCCCATCTGAGTGTCATCTTCCTGAAAAGTAAGATGACAACTGTTGGCTATAAAGGTAGCTCTGATGTGTAGAGTAAAATGTCTACAAAGGGGTGTAAAAATTATTTGTTACACTCTCTCTCGGGGCTTGACTTCGCGAACGAAGATTTAAGAAGGGTGCAGTAGTCCACGTCTGCTGCAGGCTCACTGGTGGCTGACAAGACCAATGCGGGATAGGCAGATCCGGCCACAGTGGCTGCAGGGAAAAGTCTGATTTGGGGTTGGTGCTGTAGCAGTGCGATTCTTCCTCAATCTCCTTTTGTCCTCAAGACCAGCTATGCGTGCGTTCTCAAAGGAAGAGACAGCCTGGTGGATGGTGTGCCTCCATGCTTTGCGATCTGAGGCTAGGTCAGACCACTGGTGATGGTTGATGCGACAGGTGCCAAGGGATTTCTTCAAGGAGTCCTTGTACCTCTTCTTTGGTGCCCCTCTATTTCGATGGCCGATGGAAAGTTCGCCATACAGAGCAATCTTGGGAAGGCGGTGGTTTTCCATCCTAGAAATATGCCCTGCCCAGCGCAGCTGCGTCTTCAACAGCAGTGCTTCGATGCTTGTAACCTCTGCCCTCTTGAGGACTTCAGTATTGGTCACAAAGTCACTCCAGTGGATGTTGAGGATGGTGCGAAGGCAGCGCTGATGAAAGCGCTCGAGGAGTCGCAGGTGATGACGGTATAAAACCCACGATTCGGAGCCGTAGATGAGGGTTGTCATCACAACCACTTTGTAAACATTGATCTTTGTGCCTTTTTTCAGATGCTTGTTGCTCCACACTCTTTTGTGCAGTCGGCCAAATGCACGGTTTGCCTTTGCCAGCCTGTTGTCAATCTCCTTGTCGATCTTGGCATCTGAGGAGATGATGCACCCCAGGTAGCTGAACTGCTGGACTGTCTTCAGTACTGATTCACCCATAGTGATGCAGTTACACTACAGAAGGCTAATAAGCCAGGTAGGGCCCAGATCTCTGTAGGGAGCTGATATCCCCCTTTGGCTGTGGATTTCTAAGTTAGAGAACTCACTAGGCATCAGTTCTCACTCCCCTGAGAAGAGACAAAGCTGGCTCAGGGCATCAACACTTGGTTTGCAACAACACAACTCCAGGAAGCTTCAGCTGGACATAGGAACACTGGAAAGTTCCTCTCCATTGAAACACATAGACAAAGTTGCAAAACGTGGAGTGGATTTTCTCCTCACCTGCCCAGAAGTCAGAGTGGGAAATCCATTCCACATTCTCTTACAGCTTTGCTTTCAGCTTTAGCCTCTGCAAAGAGAAGGCAGAAAGAGCTGGGAACTTTGTCGCAGCCTTCCGAGCTTCACAGAGTGAGGACAGGAGTGGGGAGAAGAAAGCCATGCGAGCCTGATTTAAACCCTGGGTGTGCCAGTTTGGCCTGCAGGCCGCATGTTTGACACTGCTGGTCTACATTGTCCTGTTGCACAGATTTCCTTGTAACTCTTGCCCACTGCTCAACACTTATTTCTTTCTCATTCATACTCTGTTTTCTATCAGAAGTTCAAATTAGTTTACAGTTATAAGGCAAAAGCATTATAACATAAAAACATAGAGTGGGAGATACCTCAAGAATCGTTTAGTCCAACCCCCTGCACAATGCTGGAAATTCACTACTACTTCCTATTTCCCCCAGTGACCCCTGCTCTGTTCCCAGAGTCCTGGCCAATTTGGCTTGGAGGAAAATTCCTGACCCCAAAGTGGCAATTGGCATTACCCTGTGCATGTAAGAAAGGACCACGACAGCCATTCATTGGCTCATCCCTTCTTGCTCTTTCTCTCATGATCTGCTTAAAGTCACAGAATCTGCATTGCTGTTAGACGTTGGTCCAAAGGTGAGCCCACCACCTCTTGAAGAAGCCTGTTCCATTGAGGAACTGCCCTTACTGTCAGAAAGTTATTCCTAATGTTTAGGCAAAAACTTTTGATTTAATTTCAGTCCATTGGTTCTGGCCTGGCCTTCTGGGACAATAGAAAACAATTCTATTCTAACCTCTATATGTCAGCCCTTCAAATACTTAATTATAACACATAGAAGCACTGGCATGGATCCAGGCATTGGGCAATCCGCCTGTCAGCTGATGGAACACATCCCCAACCTGCTTGCTGGGAGAACCTGGAGTGGCAAGCCAGGGGTCCCACATGGGGCACAAGCCTCTGTGTGGAACCCTTGCCACCTAGTAGTGGAGCCATGCAGCTGTTCCCAAGGTGGGCACACCACTGCAAGGGCTTGACCACCAAGACCTCTTAAGGAAGTCACGATCTGGGGATGTGGGCATATAGGTGCAACCTCTTCCCAGATGGATCCAGCCCAAATGCCTGAAAATGCCAAAAATGTTGACAAAATTAGCCCAGCCTATGGGGCTTTAAATCAAGGGAGAGCAGACAACACTTTCCATGTCCACTTCCCCTCCACAACTGGATGTATTCCTCAGGTGACTAGTGAATGGCTGGCTGCTGGGAAAGCTGCCTGGGCCCTGTCCAGCAATCCCCAGAAATGTTGTGAGCAGGAACACGCGCCCCCTTTCTTGCTTAGTGTCTGGCCCTGTGGCTGTAAAGTAGCCTTTGGTGAGTCTGTGGTCTCCTTTTACTCCCTACAGGAAAAGATATCTTCAGGGGGAAAACAGGAGGGGAAAAGTGTGTTTATCTTATTTCCCCTTTTGAACCTACACATCTCTAACTGGATATCTAGTGTGCCAAATCCCACCTGCGGGATATAAATCCAAAAATTAAATTAAATATAGGATTGTGTTCATTCACATATTACTTAAGGGCTGTATCTGCTTGTGGAGCAGCTAGAAACCTGGTGGATTTCTGAGTTGTGTTACTGGGTAGGCCATTCCTACTGAAATGTGTGTTTGAAATCTGCACTAAAAAGTGTTTGTGATGCAGATTTGAAAGAAATTTAGGGAACTTTCTGAATGAGAAGCTACTGTTGCTTTGGAGAGAAAAAAGGAACGTTGCATCTCAGGAAGTGCCAGTTGGGCTACAAAAAGGACTTGTTTGCTACTAACCTTTTGCAAGTCTGTATTTGTTCAGGATGCTGGCATCATTAGACTATGAGGGAGTGGTTTGTTTAAAAAATTATCCAGTTTAATCAGAGAAACATACTAAGCAAAGTCCTTGATTGCCACTGGGAAAAATTGTACAACTTTATGCTATTGTGATTGCAAATTATGAGTCTTCCCGTCGCCCCCACAAGAGTGAGACTTGGGGTTTGTGTCTAGGTGTTGGTGCAATAGTTGTATGTTTCTTCATTCTTATGTGGAAGTGTGGGAAATCCCTGCCTGACAAGGACAAATCTGTAATGAGTTCTGCATAATCTTATTTCTTTGGGATTAATTTTAAAGGATTATTTTAAGATCCTTCCCTTAGATTGTGGAGGATTTTGTGGTCTGTATGTTTATTTACATCTGTGTTACAAAGTGATTCTCTTTACTACTTATGCCTTCCTTTAACTTGTAGCCGTTTGAAGTTTCAGTGTAAGTGGTGAATTATAGAACTATGCTAGTTCTGTCTTCTGTAGCTTTCACCGCATATAGTCTTGCTCTTTCTTGGCCAACACATTAGGATCCTTTGCTCTGTAGAAATGTCCTGCAGCGGCAGCAACAATTTTTTTTTTCTGTTAAATCCCAGAGTTTAACTTTGGCTCTGAGCAGCCTTGTTGATTATCCAAAACAGACCTGACCAGCTTTTGATCCACTAAATTTTGCTCACTAGAGTCTTAGAAAGCATCTAGACATTGTATAATATATTGCTTGCACATATTTTGATTGTACTATAATGTTATACTGTTTTATTGGTTTTACTGTTTAAATTATTAATTATTGTATTCTGTTTTATTTGTATCATGGTTTTACCATGTCTTGTTAGCCGCCCTGAGCCTGCCCAGGCGGGGAGGGCGGGGTATAAATGAAAGTTTATTATTATTATTATTATTATTATTATTATTATTATTATATATGTTTGGTGCATTTAGGTTGGTGGGGTGCAGTTAGTCACAGATTTTATTGAATAGTCTAATTGTTCTTACTATATAGATATTTTAAGGTCCAACTGGACAAGAGGCCAGAACATCCACAATAAGATTTCCAATGCATTTTGTACTGCTAAATAGCAATGTGGTGGAAGAGATTTTCAACTCTCTCATGTTTTTTTTTTTTTTTACAATTATACCTCCCTTCTGTGTCCTATTGGGTGAAATGTGCAGAATGTAATTTCAGGGAACTATTTCAGTTTGAGAGAACAGTGCACAAGTTAACCTACACCTACCCTATGGTATGGTTGGCTCCCCGCCCCCCTCGGCTCATGAATAATTAAAATATGCTGTAGAACAGTGGTTCCCAATCTTTTTGGCACCAGGGACTGGTTTCCTGGAAGCCAGTTTTTCCACATACCAGTTGAGGGGGGGGCGGCATTGGCATTTTTGCTACCCCAGGCTGTCCCCCCACCCGTGTCCCATCCCTGCCCCCCATGGGGGGGTCTTTAAATGGGGATGAGAGACTGGGGTTGCTTCTGCCACTTCTCCGCTAGGTGGCAAAGTGGCAGAAGAGGCCAGTCTGCCTCCCCTCTCATTTAAAGGCCCCCACTAATCAGCTGTTCTGCGGAGCTCTATAAATGAGGGGGTAGACGAAGGTCGCAGCAGCTCTGCCCCTTCTACTTGCCTGGGTCCCGGGCAGGTGGAAGGGGTGGCAAGGCTTTGCTGCCTCCCCTGCAAGGCTGCACTGCCTCTTTCAGCTGCCTGGGTCCCTGGTGGGCAGAAGGGGCGCCTGGGTTGCTCTGCCTCAGAGCGAGGCAACGCTGCCTCTTTTGTCTGCCTGGGTCCTAGGTGGGCAGAAGGGGTGGTGTGGCACCTCTCCTTCACGGCCTGGTTGCTAACAGGCCACGGACTGGTAGCAGTCCATGGCCCAGGGGTTGGGGACCCCTGCTGTAGAACCAACTGCATATCTTCTGGTATCTGGGTTGACCCACAGAAGAATCATTCTTCTACTCATGGTTTCACCCTCGCTTCTTGGTCTTTTTGCATTGATGGTCGTCATGAGAGATAACGGCCTTGTGTATTGTGCAACCTCCACACTCACACACACAAAAAATATATCTGCCCCTCAAAGCTTACCTTTCAGAAAGTGGCAGTATAGTTGGATCTGAGCTAGTTTACAAATGTCAGTTATTCTTGTAGGTATTTGAACTTTATAAGTAAAATGCCAGTAGCATCTTAACTTCTTCAACTTTTCGCCTCTTCTAATTTATCTCTTTCCCCTGCTCCACCAAAAGTGTTTCACAGGTGATTTTGTGGGGATCCTTGACCACAGTTTTTTTTTTTTTAAAAAAATTATGTACCATTGAAATTATGTACCATTCTTGAGAAATGGAAAAAGTTTCAATGGAAAACTTTCTGGAACTGCATGTCTACATAGTCCACTAATTTGGCTTTAATATTGGAAGAAGAATAAGCACTATCCCTACAGAATTATGTACAGTAGAATAAAATGTGAATAGCTTTCCCCAGATTATATTGAAATGATATGGAAATCCACTGTAGATTTTTCTAGTAGGAGTCATGCACTTACTTGTGTCTTAGCTGAGGCTGGGAGACTCCCTCTACCTCAGCATCTTTTTACTTTCTGAAACTTTACTTGCCTATTGAGGCAAACCTTATCCACAGTTTAAGAACCACAGATCCACAGAACATTTTTTTTTTTGCACTCTTGTCGTTAATAATTAATGGCCCTGGAAAATAATTGAATAATGCAAAGACAAGAGAGAAAGGAATATTAAAGAATAACGTTGGATTCACTTTCTTACTCTCTATAGCAGAGTTTCTTAACCTACCAATTGCCCTGTATGCAGCATTGTCACTGAACATCTCCCAGACCACAGATAAATACTTAGGATGGAAGACCAATACTATAGATGAAGCAATTTCATATGGCTATATTTATGAATTATACTTGAAATACACATCTCAGCCATACATCTAGTGACACTCTTGTGCTTGATGGCTGCCAGCCAACTCATTAATGTTAATGTCCTATTTGTTGCATGGTACTTCTTTCCAGAATTTGTGTGGGGGAATATGGGATTTTGTCTTCAGGGTGGAGTGAGCAGTATAAAACAACTACCCTGCTGAAGTCAGAAGTAAGTGTGAGAAGGTTCTACCTAAAACTTCAAGTGCCTTAACGTCTGCACAATCTTCCATGTTAAGAATCACTGCACTGAAGATGGAAGAAAGGTGTGTGTGTTAGCACAGAGTTTCTGAAACCGAAGAAACAGTGCATAAATAGTATTTATTACTATTGGTAACTAATAAATAAAACCACGTAGCCAGTTATAACAGAAATTTATTATGTTTGTCATTATTGCAAATAGACTTTTCACTGTCTTTAATGCTGTGGTTTACACCTGATCTGATTTCCTAGTGTGGTAATCCCTTGTTTTAGGTGAGGCAGGCATTACTGTTACTCTAACAGGTTTTTTTTTTTCAATCTCTGCATATGTAGATGTCTCACCACAAAAGTCCAGCTCTTTTAGACCTTTAATATTCTCTCTTTAAGAGTGATTAAGTTCAGTTGTATTGTGAATGAAGCAATACTCTAGCTTTGCCTCAGACACTCCCTTTTATATAAACTAGAAAAACTGATATGCACCTGTCCTTAAGGATATGTCTGCCTGTAATTCATAGACACTCCTTGTGTAAAATGCAGTACCAGGCAGCTACCTTAAGGCTTTGCTTCACAAACTCTCTACTTTGCTTGCATTAAAGAGCTAAGCTGTTCTTGGCCTAATTTGTTCCCAAAGCTATATCCATACCTGAAATGCCTTTTCCCAGTTAAATGTTTTCACCTTGGCAGTTCTGCTTCCTGGCATTAGTCCCACCCTCAATTAAATTTAGTCTATCTGTATATGTAAATTATTTGATTCAAAATAAAAGGAACTGGACCATTATAACTGACATTTGATGAGCAGTTCTTCATTAGAATATAAACAGAACTCAAAGAAGGATCAAATGATAATGCGTCACAGAAACTTTTTCCTAAGTGTTCATGAATGGCTTCAAAGGATATAAATGCATTCTAAAGTTTGAGATAACCTTATTAAAAAACTTTTTTACTACATCAGTTCACTTTTTAGATTTTCCATTGTGTCCTCTGACATACAGCATAGTTAAACATTAAAACAATAAAAGTAAATCAATACAGTTAAAATTAAGAAAATTAACAAATATGCTTAATTGCATATCTGTGATAGTGTAAAGAATGCATCACAAACATGAAATAAAATTCCTTTTTCCTTGTTCACTCATTTGTCATCCTCCTAAAAACCTGAACAGTCTGTTAAACATTTCTAGGAGTTTTCCATTTTGCTGTCATATTCCAGACATATTACTACATGTGTTGCAAACTTCTTAGTAGAAGCCTATAAAATTAAACCCAGGCATACTGCTGTATTTTAATTGCTGGGTGTATACTTTTGATTAGTGTTATTGGCTGCTATTTTAATTGATTGATTATGTATTGTTCTTACTATATTTCAGGCCTTTGTACCTACTTTTGATTGTGAATCATTATTGCTGTTATGCCAATAAAGGTCTGAACAAATATATTCCAGACAGTCTTCAAAGATATCCCTACATTGAGTGTATTATTGTAGTCCAGCCTGGAAATTTATAAGGGCTGTACCAAGCTCTGCACCTTTATTCTCTTGAGAACCAACAGCTCCTAAGTAGAATTTCCCATTGTTATCTCCTCCTCAATCAGACTGATCTTCAGGTTTTGTTCTTTATCTTTATCTATGCTGCCATTTACTCCAGACTAGGGGTGCCAAACATGCAGTTTGGGGGGCCGAATCAGGCCCCAGAGGGCTCCTATCAGGCCCCCGAGCAACTGGCTGTCATCTGCTTCCATCTCCCTATATCTAGCTTCCTTGCTTGTTTTGCAAGGCTTGCTTGACTGCACAGGAGCTACAGATCAAAACTTCTATTTTCTCCATTGGCTGAGGATCCTCCCTTGGGGGGGAAGGGGGGAGGAATAGCTTGCTTTACCAGGCTCTCTCAATTGCACAGCAGAGCTACTGAGCTAAGCCTCTCTTCCTTCTATTGGCTGAGGCTCCCCCCAACCCAGTCTCCTGGGGAAGGAAGGAAAGAGCCAGAGCTTCCTTTGCCCAGTTCCCTGGATCCCATAGAAGAAATACAAAGAAAGTATCTTTAAGACCAATGAGTGCTAACATTTTAAGCGGTTTTTTTGAAGAAAAAATATACTTGTGTTTGTGTACTTTATAAAATTTATATCTCTGCTACCTAATCTTATATAGGTACACACATGGCCTGGCCTGACAAGGTCTCATTTATATCAGATCCAGCCCTCATAACAAATGAGTTCGACACTCCTGCTCTAGACACTTGGTAAAGGTATTCACTGCCTCACTTGCTTTGTAAGGAAAGGAGAAAACATACCACAAGATGGACAATGGTAGTGCAGGTAAAGAGTTCTACTAAGGTGACAGCTTCCTGCACTAGGGAGGAGAGCCCATAGTCTTGTAGGTGAGGTCAATACATTCCATAATCCACCTATCTAAGCAGGATTTGGATACCTTCTTGCCTTTAGAAAATTTCCATTGAAATTGTACAACATCAAAGAGGCTAGCACCAAATTATTTTTTGACTGTTTTAATTATTGAATGTGAAATTTTATAATATTGTATGGATTTTAATTGTTTGTTGTGGTTTTATTCTGTGAGCCGCCCTGAGCATGCCTCGGCGGGGAGGGCAGGATATAAATCAAATAACGTATAAGTAAGAATAGAGAAAGTCTGTACCAGAGTATTCTGAATGTCTGGTTCATGCAGTTTCTTTTCCTTCATAAAGCACGTGTGGGAAACTGATATATTGTAGTCTTTTCCTTACATCAGGAAGGTCCAAATTTTGTATTTCCAAGCTCTCCTTAATACTTAGAGAATGGCCTGCTGGACTCATTCACAGATGGATTGACATTATAACAGCATAACCTAGAAGTAAGGGTTTCATGCTATTGGAATGCAGATACTACAAATCTCAAAATATGTTTGATATACAATATAAATAAAAGCAAAGGGAGATAGAACTTTTAATACTTTCACATACCACTAGAAGTCTTCTGTGTAGAAGTGTACTGTGTGTAGTCACGATCATATTGATTTGAAGTGATGGGCTGCTAACACGACTAAAGAGTAAAAAGAGCCAGTGAGGTGTAGCGTAGTGTAGTAGTTAGAGTGTCAGACTAGGTTTGATTCCTTAGACTGCCATGGAAGCTTGCTGGGTGATCTTAGGCCACTCAAGCACTCTCAGTCTAACCCATCTTGTGGGACTGGGGACAGGATAAAATGGAGAAAAGGAGAACATGACACTGCTTTAGATCCCCACTAGGGACAATGACAGGATATACATGAAGTTTAAAAAATCCACTATAAAGAATTATGTGGCAGTGTCCTTCTAGTTGTGAAACAATATTAAGGCACAGATTGACATGCTTCAAATCCACCACCAAATCAATTATCAAAAACAGTCTACTCTTAATTCAATTGTGGAATGTTTCAGAGTGGAAATATTTAGAAATTTTTAGTATAATTTATTAATGAAATTTTCTTATTTGCAATGACAGGAAGCAGGGAGTACAAATAAATGGATTGTTCTCTCAATTGAGAGAAGTGTGAGTGGATTCCACAAGGATTGGGACTGGTGGTATTTAATTCGTTCTTAACAGTTTTTGAATTGGGGGTGACCAGTGTGGTAACCAAGTTTGCAGATAATACTACATTATTCAGCATGGTGAAAACCAAGGCAGATTTCTCTAAATTGGGTGAGTGGGTGTTTAACATGCAGATTGGGGAGGGAAAGTCCTAATTTGAAATACATACTGATGGGGTCTCAAGTGACTGAGATTAAAGGATCTTGGGGATGTAGTGGAAAGCTGAATAAAAATGTCACCCCAGTTTGTGGCAGTGGTGAAAAAGCAAAATCCATGGTAGGAATTATTAGGCCAGTCACTCACTTTCAGCCTAACCTACCTCACAGGGCAGTTGTGAAGATAAAATAGAGGAGAACAATGTAAACCACTTTGGGTGTCCACTGGGGAGAAAGGCAGTAAATTAAGTAAATAAATAAAATGGAAATTAAGTATGTGCCAAATGAAAAATGTGGTTCAACCTGTAGCGCCAGTTGTCACTTCCCATCATCAGTTTGCTAATGCAAGTGAGCATGCATAGAAGTTTTAAAGAAAGTATATATCTACAGTATAGCTGTTCAAAAGAAAGCAATTTGCCTGTGATCGTTTTATGAGTTCGTGATTTAATTAGTGTGCCTGCATTCTTTTAGTAGATGTTGCATGACATAAAACTGTAGGATAGGTTTCAAAACTGTGTTGGGAAAGATGGGGAGGGGGGTATTGATGTGAGATAGCACTTAATCAGGGCATTAATTATTGAAATGAGATCCCCAAGATCTACCTACTTGTAAATCACTTCCTCCATCCTAGACATTATTCACTGGTATCAAGTAGATAGATGTGTGTAGTGAGGGAAAAGCACCCTGCATGTATATGGAGTGTTTGCAGTCTTGGCATTCAAATAATTGATTGTTCTTGGCAGACATTTAGATTTGCCCTGAGACCTGGCTTGGAACTTGATTGCCTTTCTCTTGTGAAAGGTTCTGGAATTTTAACCTTCCTGAGCATTTTGCAATTTCAGACTTTTATATCTAATTCCAGATTCCAGGGTGGGCAAGAGCTTGTCTATGGTTGTTATTTTGTGACTAAAATACATTCTGTGTAGGGAGGCCAGACTGGGCTCTATATGGGCCAGGGCCTTCTCAGTGGCAGCACCAATGCGGTGGAATGCTCTCCCCGAGGCCATAAGAGTCCTGCGGAATCTCTCCCAATTCTACAGGGCTTGTAAAACCGAACTTTTAAAAAAAGCCTATAACAACTAGGGGAGAAGGCTGCCACTCTTGCGCTGCTGGGCAACTCCACCAGAAGGACCACCAACAGATAAATGGAAAGCCTAGTATGATTTGAGCCACCTATGCTTTTAATATGTTGTAAAGTACCAATATTTTGTTTAAAATTGTTTAAAATTGTAAATTATTATATCTTATCATTTTATATCTGAAACTGAGATGTTGGTTTTATTTTGATTGTTAGCCGCCCTGAGTCCATTTGGAATGGGCGGAATATAAATGGACAGTAAATAAATAAATGTGTATGATCAGAGGCATGCATTTCTTTGCGCAGGCAACACTACAAAAATGTAGCTTGCAATTATGACTGGAACCAAACATTCATTCTGCTGCTACCCCGCCCCCCATGGTCTTGCTTACTTCTGAGACAAATTTCCCATTCCAGATAGAAGAGGCAAATCCAAAATAGTATAAATCTCACTCCACTTTTCTTTCCAGTATTCTCACTTATCATTGTGGGCATGAAAGAGAAAATAAACAAGATACCCAAAGGGGTGATAGGACAGAGGAGAAGAGACTGAATATGGCCAGGAAAGGTTAACAGCTCCAGATGGCTTGCTGTTGCCTTTCTTTTCTGCATTCCTTCCCAAGTTATTCTTCTTCTTGCACATTTCCCCTTTTATCTCACAACAAAAAGAGCTCGGAATTCAAGGTGGAGTGGGATACATTGGGGGGGGGGTACTGGCCATCCCTGCCATTCATAATTTTTTTACAGATACCTCTAGCATCTGAGTAAATCCAGTAAAGACTGTCTCACTATTACTAATAGTTTCAAAAATGTGATACATGATTTAACCCCTGAAATCTAATGCAAGGTATTTCTTAATCCAAGAATCATAGGGCTGAACTGATTTTGTAAATACTCTTGAGTCAGATTCTCCCATGCATTAAACCATAAATGTACCATCCCTACTCTACCAATGAAACCAACCTACATCATCCAAGTGATGGCATGCTACATAGAGAGCAAGAGCTTACAGTAAGCACTATGACATTTAAACCTTTATCACTGAAGTAAAATAAAACATTCCAGATGGTGCACCTGAATGTTTAATACCACATACCACAGAAAGAAGCATCAAAATGCCTTTAATCTATAGAACTGGGGGAAAGTTCAGGTAGAATAGTGATTTTTTTTGTTAATTGTTATTTTTGTTTTAGTGGAGGCTAATTTAGAAGACTTTAATTTTAACTGTCACAAGTTTTCCTGTCAAAATATCTTTTAATTTTCTACCTAGCTGTAAAATCTTTCCAGTTGGTTAAGGAGTGGAATGTGCAGAGAGAAATGTGGCAAGTCTTTAGGGTGGCCTTACTGTTTCAACAGATAGGACTGTTGCAACTTCTATTCACATCTTGATATGTCATAAGAAGATTGCTAACTTGCTGTTGTGCCAGCAAACTGGTACATGCATGTATGATTGTGTCATGTCCTCAGAAAAGTTGTTTAACTGGCTGACTGGGAACATACAAAGTATTGCACTTTTAAAAAAAATCTAGGGAAAGGGCAAATGGTAATTCTTGTGAAGATAATTAACTTTTTACTAATTTTAAATGACAATTATATATATTTATTTAAAACATCTATTAGCTGCTTACAGAATTTAAGGTGGCTTATGCTGTAAATAAAACAACAGTTATAAAAGCACACATAAAAGACCACAATTTAAAATTTCTTATTAGGACTGCCAATAAATAAAAACTGAATTAGTCAAAATATCAAACAAAACTGTCTTTAACTGCCTCCTGAAAATTGAAAGTGAGGGGACTAGGTGCACCTTTCTGTGGAAGTTGTTCCATAATTATGGGGCTGCTACTGAAAAAGACCACTCTTGTTTACCTACCAGATGAGCTGCTTTGATTGGTGGGACACTCAGGAAGGCCTTTCCCTGTTGTCTTAATTCCTGGACAGGCGTGCATAGGAGAAAAAGGTCCTTTAGGTATCCCAGTCCCAAGCCGCGCAAAGCTTTAAAGGACAAAAATAACACCTTGAATTGGGTTCAGGTGTGGATTGGTACTAACATGAATTCGAGCAGACTTCGAAGGATGATGGAAGGCAGGAGGGCCTGGTGTAACTTGGTCCATGGGATTGCAAAGAGTCGGGCTTGACTGTGCAACTGAACAACAACAACAAATAATTGTTGTAGTATTGGGATCACATACTCCTGGTAGCTGACTCTCACCAGCAGCCTAGCCACAGCATTTTGCACTAGCTTCAGCTTCTGAACACTCTTCAAGAGTAGCCCTCAGGAGAGCACATTGCAGTAGTCCAATCTAGATCTGACTAACTCAGGAAAGGGTGCAGCTGATGCACCAACCAAAGCTGGGCAAAGGCACTCTGAGCCACTGTGGTCACCTGATTGCTAAGGCGATGGTTGTGTCAAGCAGCTCTTCCAAGTTGTGAACCTGGATTTTCAAGTGGAGCATAAACCCATCCAAGACAGGAGAGATCTGAAGTCCTTGGTCTGCCTTTCTACTAACCCAGAGAACCTCTGTCTTGCAAGATTTAAATTTTAGTTTATTCACTGTCATCCAGCCCATTAGAAACTTCAAGCACCTGTTCAGAACATCAGTAGCATCCTTGGAATTAGGTGGAAAAAGAAGGTAGAACTATTATCCTCATATTGGTGACACTGCAGCTCATACTTCTTGATGACTACTTCTAGTAGCTCTATATAAATATTAAACAGCATGGGGAATAAGATTGGACCCTGTAGAACACCACCGGCTAGTGGGCTTGTGAGCACAGCTGATGGCACACATTTACTTGAAAGTAAGTCCCAGTGATTTTATTTGGATTTGTTGTGTCTAACATAAACATGTGCTTTGCACTGCTAGCACTTATACACAACCTCTCCAGGCAAATCTTCTTCATTGATGTGGCTTCTGTGCAGTCCCACATTGGAACTGCATATGCACAGAACTGCCATAGAAAATATTTCTAAAGCTTTCTAGTAGACTGCAAGTGCCCCTCCTCCTTCTGGCACTTTCTTGCCAAAACAATCACCCATCTAGGAAGAGGGGTGCTGCTCCTTCAGTTCTCTTTTTAGCTGCCCCAAAGAGAGGATCTCCTTTGCTGTTCTGTATTTTTTCCTCACCTCATTCTTGTTTGTGCACTCCTTACATTCCTTTTCTTGGCTTTTGGTCTGCTTGTGGCTTGGTACAGGCTATCACACTCTGTCTTGAATATGTGCTTGTTCAATGCCACTTTACATATAATGGCTTTCCCCAACAGAGTGCTGTTTGCCATATTCCTGCATGTATTTCAGTTGGAACACATGTAGAGAGCTCCCTGCTCCTTTATAATACAGTTCTGGATGAGTGTCATTATGGGACATTAAATAACTGTTGGGAGGGTGGTCATCCATGGTCTCATCCTTTGAGAAATTCACTCAGCTTGCTAATCTCCCATTGTGGGACTACACAGAAGCCATGATGATAAAGACAGGGCTGCACTTGCTTGTAATTGTTGTTTATCTGGTGGTCTCCTGCGCAGGCATACATTCGTCCCCCCTGCCCCACTGTGAACTCTCTGGAACCTTAGTTTCTTGGAGTCTCTGTTAGTGGCATGGAGAGACCTGAGGGAGTGGTGCCCTTCCTCCTGGTCATGTTATTGTTTTGGTGAGAAAGTACCAGAGGGAGGAGGGTCTACTAGAAAGCTTTGGAAATCTTTTCTGTAGCTGACCAGAACACACACAGTCCCAATTTGTGCCTGCAGAAAAGACCACTCAATGAACAACAGTTACAGGTAAATGCAACCTTGTGTTCTCCTCTGTGGCCTAAATATGGCCACAATTTGGGATAGCACCTTGGAATCATATCCTTTTAGGAAAATGACAGTACCTCACAATAGCATTAAGAAAAACACAAGACTACTCAATGCTTTTTTCCCCCAAGTTCTTTTGTTACATTCATAAATTAGAACTGATTTTAAAATTACATTTTTTCCTCTTGAGATTTTAAATATAAATTTATTTATTTTGCAGGACAAAACTATCATAAATCTTTTATTTCTTTCAAGATGGAGGAAGATGAATTAAGTGAAAGAGAGCTGTTTGTAGCTTCTATTATGAGCAGAGTTAGAAACTTGAAAAGCAAATATAAAAATGAGGACACTGTTACAGATGAGCTTAATTTTACCAAGATATCAGCTGATATAACAGGTATGTAGTATTTTGTTCTGTATATTTGTCAATTAAGTTATTGATTTGACTTTAACAGTTCCTGCTTATTTGCGTTAAAATTTCAAGGTGAAATAGTGAGTTGATTACATTTGCTTTTATTAAATGCAAAAAGCAAACCTAATAACACCTTTGTAGAACACTTGAGTTGTAAACACAAACCATGATTGCTGTCCTAACCAGAACTGGAAAATTCACAGACATCCAAACCAGAACTGGAGAACGATTGTTTGATTTTGTTTACAACTTGGGTTTGGAGGACCAATATGACTGTAGAGCTTCATGTTACGTTTGAACAGACAAACTATTTCCTAAGGGTGGGGACTGGAACATGTGGGGTAGTAGAGTGTTTGGGATCCCATAGTTCACTCACATTATGCCAATGTCTTGACATTTTGCATATTAACCAATTCTATAAGATGACCTGTACAATATGCAGTTCTGATTTCTGATGTTATTGTTAGAAGCTACTTAGATTATCCAAGCATTTTAAAAGTTCCAAAATCAGTGAAAAGCTTTTTGGAGTGTGAAACATTCTCCCTCTGAGGTGGAGACCATCTCTGTCGGTGATTCCCATCCATCCTTCAAGGAGACAGGAAATACTTTTTTCTACTTCCTGTTGGAACCTTCAGAATGACCCACCCTTCAGTTCTTTTCCTGCCTCTACAGGGAGAGCAGCTTAGATCAGGCCTTGCCTTTATCTACCTCTTAAACTCTAGATTTTTCTTATATATTTTCCCTTATAACTACCTTTATATACTTCCTTTAATTCTTTTACTGTTTTTCCTTATATTCTAACTCAGGCATGTTTAACTTCGAACAGGTCATGATCTATTTTTTCCGGACAAAAGTGCTGGTGATCTACCACCATGAAAATTAAGTTTCAAATTAGTTTCGAATTAGATTTTAACTCACCAAAGTTAGGTGCCACTGCTCCCCTCCCCCCATTTACAATGCACCTTCTGTCATCTACTGGTAAGCAAAATAAGCAAAAATAAAACAGAAACAAAGATCCAGAAAGAACTGCAAACAGTTTTTCTTAAATTTTTATTGTATAACTTTCTTTAACTGTCTTAATAACTTTCTTTAGCTTTTATCGAGTAATTTGTGTTAAATGTAGGTCAAGTATTGATCCAGGCTGATCTTGCACAATCTTTAAAACTTTGCTCTTGCTAATTTGTGGGACGTCTGAGTCTGCATTTCATCCACCAGCTTTTTGAAGTTGGGTGAATATTGCGTGAGGGCCAGTCTCAGGGAATCCTGTAGTTGTTCATCTGTCATGTTGGAACGCTGTGTACGCTTTGTCATTTTCGGATGGGAAAACGTAGATTCACACAAATAAGTTGAACCAAAACAGAAGTGTACAGCTTCACTGCATCTTCTCAAGTTGGGAAATTTGTCTCTAGGCACTAGCTTCCAAAATGATTCTTGCTCATCATGGGTCTTGAGAAAAATGTCGTTATTAAGGGTTACTATTTCGTTTTCAAGAGATGCCTTGTTCAATGAGTAAATTTTACTGACAGCAGCTGCAGTTTCCTTAACGTCCATATCTTCTTTGAATGGGTATGACAAGTACTCCACAACTTTTTCAGTTCTTTGGAAGTCACAGAATCTTTTTTCGAATTCCTGGATAACAGAGCAGATTTCTGTCACATACTTCTCGTTCTAAAAAACAAAATTTGGATATTGTCCCAGATGGTCCTGCGTATTAGGAAAATGATCAAAAGTGTTGTTTGCAAGGTCAGTCATCATTAGCTCAAATTTGCTCTTGTAGGATGAAACTGTAATCATCTTGCCAATGCATTTGATTTTACCTTGTAGTTCAATGTTCATATCACTTAGTTTGCCTGTAAAGTCGGTGAGAAATGCCAGATCACATAACCACTCCTCATCTTCCAACTCTGCTTTGTCATCTCCCCTCTCCTTCAAAAACCTTCTTATTTCATGCAGCAAATCATGAAATCTTTGCAGAAATTTGTGCCTACTTAGCCACCTTACATCTCTGTGCAAAATGATTTTTGCTGCCCCTTCATCAAGAGCTAGATTGAAAAGCCGTCTTTGAAGTGATCTTCCACGAACTGAATTTACAATTTTGAAAGTGATGTCCATGACAGTCTTTGTATTGAGTCTCTTGCTTGCCAAAACTTGCTGGTGAATGATGCAGTGGTAAGAAAGGAAATCTGGAAAGTCGTCATGCTGTCTATAGAGGCCTATGAAACCGTTAACCTCACCTGTCATTGCTCTTGCTCCATCAGTAGGGATGGAAACAAGTTTATGCAATGGAAGATTACACTTCGTCACAAAAGAATAGAAAGAACTGAATATTTCCTGACTGGTAGTTCTCCCTTTTAAAGAAATCATTCCAAGTAGTTCTTTAACACTGAAGTCTTCAAAAACCATCCGAATAAAGACTAGTAACTGGGCTATGTCTTTCATGTCTGTAGATTCATCCAGTTGGAGTGAGAAAGCAACACAAACTGAAACATCCTCCAACAATTGTTCAGTTGTGTCTCCACACATCTTTTCTATTCCCCGCATGACGGTGTTTCTTGACAATTGTACATCTTGAACAGCAGGACTGATCTCTTTCTTATTCTTAAATCCTTCAAAAAGATTGCTGCTTCAAGAAAACAATCTTTTACAAATTCTCCTTCATTGAAAGGTTTGCATTTATTTGGGATCAGGTTGCTGACCTTGAAGGATGCCATGGTTGCATTGACCAAACGTGACCTTGGCTTAGCCATCAACTGTTGCTATGCAGCCTATTTAGATTTAAGTTCTTTGAGCTTCAGTTTACGAATTTTACTTTTGGGTGGAAAATCAGCATCAAACTTATTGCTATGCAGAGCCTTATAATGATGCTCCAGATTACCCTTTTTGGGCAAGGATACAGCGGCGTTACAAAGTAGACAACAACATTTGTCTTTCACCATGATGAAGAAGTAGTCCATTTCCCGTTCATCATGAAAGTGGTAGGTTTTGCTCTTCTTTGGAACACTCATCTTCGTTATACTGGGGTGGCTGGGGCGCTAAGTTAACACTGGCTGAATCTGGTCCAAAACTGTCACTGTCCCAAAGTATTAAAGATCAACAGGAACTGAAGATCTCTGGATGATGCCAAAACTACACATGCAGTTCTAAAAGTAAAAATAAGAATTCATCATACTGGCACCAATAATCAAATACCACCACACCAAACAATCATAAACCCCCCCAAACACCTGTCCAGCAAACTATGAGACCAAGTGGGGCTGGTGATCTACCTCTGACCCCTCCACGATCTACTGGTAGATTGCGATCTACCTGTTGGACATACCTGTTCTAACTCATTTTGGTGAAGACTATCAAATAAAATCTGCTTACATTTTCCCTCAGAGGAGAATGTCCTTCATGTTGTGTTTCCTTTCTATATTTTACCGTTTTTCTCCTCTGCCTCCCTCTTTCTCTTCAGAGGCCTACAGAGGATCAATACTTTTTTGCACTTTTGAAGTGCTTCTGCATAATATTTTTTCTCTCATAAAATGGTGGAGAAAGAACACTCAGGCGCTTTTCTGACTGACGAGGAGTCAGAGGCGTCCGCAACTGTGATTGCTGCGTACTTTTTAGGCGGGGCCAAAATGCCTTCATGGCTTGTTTGTGCTGTCCATCTCAATGGACTCCAGCAGTCAGTGACAGCGGCATCCAGAGCAACAATTGTCTGGGTCTGCAATCCCACTCAGAGAACAACCATTGCTTCCTTGAAGGCACTAACTAGGAACTGAAGGCTGCCGCCTTTCTTGTTGATGCCACCTTAGACAGCTTAATGTTCACTTCTGAGGCCATGACTTCCACTTCTGTGGCTAGGAGGTTGAGTGCTTGGCCTGCAGGTATGCTTCCTAAATCCATGGTATCTGACTATCCATTCCAGAGTGATAGTCTCCTTGGTGACTACCTTGGTAGATTTCTGGTGAAGACACATGACAAGAAACAGACCATGTCCTAGTACATCTGTCATTTCGATGGATGGGGAAATCACTCCTTTTGTGCCTAGCACTCCTTTTCCAGGTTTTGATCTGTGCAAAAAAAAGTAGGGGGGGGGCAATGTTAGTCCAATCCCAAGCAAGCAAGACTACATGTCTCTTCCAATGGCAGTCAGGTTTTCAACCTTCCTTCTGGTCTAGATATATTCTCAAGACCCTAGATGTCACTGTTCATGGCTACATCATAAAATCCACAAACTCCCATCGGAGCAACTCATTCAGTCTCTAGTGTCCAAGGTCTACACCTAGAGAATAATCACTGAACAGGCCGTACAACATTTTGTCACATTTGGGCTATGCAGCCCATTCCTTTTCCAGAGCAGGATTGGGGAAATATATTTCATCTTATTCACAATTTCCAAAAGGAATGTTGATTGGAGGGCCAGCTTGGATCTCAAGTTTGTCAAGCTTCGGGGTTTGCTCAGGGAATCGTTGAAGTCCATAACAGAGGCTCTTAAGCCCCAGGTATTTTTTTACTTCAGTAGTCCTGACTGATGCCTACCTACACATCCCCAATAATCTCGCTCACAATATTTTTCAGGTTTGCAGTGATGGCCAATGTTTCTAATGCCGGACACTTCCTTTTGGACTCTCCAAGGCCCCCAGGGCATGTATCAAGATCCTGGTAAACCCTGTAGTCCACCTCAGGCACCAGGGGATTTACAACCATCCATACTTGGACACCCCTCTCATCAGGTCCAGCAGCCTCTCCAAATACATTTAGGACACCTAGTCCACACTCCTCTGCTTACAGGAACATGGTTTCATAGTTAACTAGTCAAAGAGTTCCCTTCAGCTGTCTCAACTGGGAACCATCATTAACACAGGCTGCTGTGATCCTGGTAATCCAGGACAACTTCCCATCCCTATTGTTTCTGGACAAACTCATGTGTCTGCTGATCTCCTGCTTAGACATAGTCCAGTGGGCCAGGCTTCACTCCAGACCAGCATTCCCTTTGTCCCTACCAGTTGTCCATCATGGGAAAGAAGATTTTTCATCTCCAGGTTCCTGTATCCATCAGATCCAGTCTTTTCTGGCAGATGGAGGTCAGAAGTCTTTGACAGGGCAAGGTATTCTACGCCCAGTCCTACATGGAGTTCTTCACAGCTGCGAGACCTCAACATTGGGGAGCTATCATGAACAAGGTTCTGGTACAGGATCAGTGGACTCTCAAATAACAGAGTCTTCTCATCAACTTCTAGAACTCAGGATCATCCGGCTGGCTCTAAATTACTTCAGACTGGATCTTGCCCATCAGCATGACTTAGTCTGGATGGACAACATCTCTGCCAAGGCATATCTGAACTAGCAAAGGACTTTCGGTCATCTCAGCTCCACAGAGTGGCTTTGAGGATTCTGGCCTGGGAAGAGAGGAACCTCATCGCCATCAGAGTGGAGCACATCAGGGGGATGGACAGCACTTGGGTGGATTGGTGGAGCCGGCAGACCACCTGCGAAGGCGAATGGTCCTTCCATTCTAAGATCTTCAGCCTCATATGCCAACGCCTAGGACGTCCTCTCCTAAACCAGTTTGCATCAAGCACAAATCATCAGCTTCCTTGCTTCTTTCACGAGGTATTTACTGCACGAAGGTGGAGGAGATGGATGCTTTCACGTCTCCTTGCCCCAGGACTCATCTTCACTTCCCTCTGCTTCTACTAATTCCCAAGATCATTTGCAGGATTTGGGAGCAGGAGACCGAGGTCATACTGGTGGCCCCTTATTGGGCTTGTCATCCTTGGCTCTTGGCAATTACAGAGATCTGTCCTCCTCTGTCTATTCCAGTGCCTCTGGACATGCTTAATCAGAGCCTGATCTGCCACCCCCAGCCAGACTAGCTTCCTTTTCCCACTGGAGATTGAATGCAAAACGCTCTCAGATCTAGGTTGCTCTTTTGGGGTAACAGACACTATCTTTTCCTCCAAGCGCCAATCACATTCACAACACTATCTGGACAGCTTTTGTGAGATGGTGCAAACAACACCGGATTGAATTGTTGCACCCTACACTATTTTTCTGTGTTAGTCTTTCTCCAGGATGGTCTGACATTAGGTCTAAAGTCCTCCACTATCTGCACACAAATTGCGGCCATTACCACAGTGCTTCCTGTTTATAGAGGACACAGGCTGACCAAACATGTCCTGTGTTTTCCTGCAAAATGCTGTGCTCTAGGCTCCTTCTCCCGGTACATCGTTGTCCTATTTGGAGGTTATGGTATCGTCTGCCTTTGCAAAATCTCCCTTTGAGCCTTTCAGGGAAGTTGGCCTGTAGTGGGTATGTATGATGACTCTCTTGATTTGTTGTAACCTCAGCTCACAGAGTCTCAGAGATTAGTGCCTTATCTGTAAAATCAAAGCTTTGCATCCTTCATGCAGATATGGTAGTGCTCAGGGCTGATCCAACATTTTCCCCTAAAGTTTATTTGAATTTTCACGGATCACAAGAGATGTATCTTCCCACATTTTGCTCACAGTCCAAGCATCCCAAGGAATTTGTGTGGCATACGTTGGACATCCACAGAGTATTCAATATCTACATTTCAAGGACAGAGTCCATCAGGAAAACAGACAGCTGCTTCAGCAACATATCACTCTCCAGTCTGGAGGTTGAATATCTAAGACTTCCATTAGCTTAGTTCTCAAGGCTTGTAATATTGTGACCTACAAGGCTTCTGGCCTGGAGACACCTACCAGAATTATGGCACGTTCCTTGTGTAGTTCATCCACCAATGGAGCCCAACTTGATAGAGCAGGGGTGACCAACGGTAGCTCTCCAGCATGGCTGGTGACTGGGGCTGATGGGAGTTGTAGGCAAAAAACATCTGGAGAGCTACTGTTGGCCACCCCTGTGATAGAGTATTGGTGGAAGAAGCTTGTAAAGCAACTGCATGTTTTTCCATTTCCACTTTTTTTTGGTCAATACAAGCTGAATTATTTGGCTTCAGCTGATGCTGCAGTTGGAAGAAGAGTTTTGCGGCACACTGCAATAACAGCCAATGATGATGACCCACCCATCTAAGGGACACTGCTCTGGGAGGTCCCACAGAGATGGCCTTTGCCTCAGAGGGAGAATGACCATTGGTACTTACCGTGAGGGGTCCTTCTTCTCTGAGGTCATGAGGCCATCTCAGCCCTCCCATCATTGACATTCCTGTTTCTATGTGCTGTTCTCTTCTTCTTGCCTTTCTACCCTGTATCTCACTGAGTACTGTTATGTAGCCATTAATGTTCTGTGTTCATAGGACTAAGCTTTCTGTACCTTCAGCTGTGAGACAGACTTTGCTTTCATCTTGATGTCCAGCAATTCTATTGCTTTGCAAACAAAGCCGATATTCATAATCTTGGGCATTTTTGTGTGCATATGCTTTCAAAATCCTTCTTGTCACCCAGTTTTGTGAAGTCAGTTTAAGTTCTAGTGGTTTGTAGTGGCAAGTGAATAAATTTATAACTGACAGGTGAAACATACGGTAGTTCACACCTGCTTTCTTTACAGTTTGTACCATCATAATACAGCATGCTATCTGATGCTTCCATAACACCCAGGAGTTTGTTCATACATATCCTGGTATCATAAGAACTAATATATGTAAGAACCACTACTTGTACCTGGGATTCATAAACAATGAACGAGATAGATAACTTGTGATGTATGGCAGATAAAAGAGGAAGCAGACTATCACTTCAAATGTCTTAAATTGGTTGCAAAACCAAAAACAGTCACCCAAAATTAATGAAAACACATCTTGAAACCAGCCATCTAACAGCCATAGTATAGCAGAACAGCATAGTATATCCAAAATAATGAAGTATTTCCTGGGACTACAATGGGCCATTTCTAGATATTGAAACCATAGGGAAAATCCTTTTCTGAGTTTTTGGATGAAAAAAGATCTAGAGAAATTTGGAGAAAAGGGTTGAAATATTTTGCAGTACTTATTTTCTTACTAGTTTAAGGTCATAACCAAGTAATCATTAACACCTGTAAATGTGTTGTTAACATATTTACGAAATTGAAATGTGTTAGTTAATTCAGAGTTACCAAAAGTAACTCTGATGTTTGGAGATGCAACAGCAAGCAGCACCTTAACAGTGCAAATGTAAGCAGAGATGCATCTGTCAAAGAATAGACTTAGAGGGGTGTAACTTTGCTTAGCATGGAACCCCTTAAGATTCTCTTTGTATTGAAGTCGTTGTATGCTGCCTTTCTGCCCAGTTAGGGCTCTCAGGTGTCAAACAAAAAGACACTACAATCAACTTTTAAAACAATCCATGCATAAAACAATACATATATAAAACTAAGTGTTAAAAACAAATGAGGGGTCAATAAGGATACACCAGATGAAACAAAGATCTTAACCTGCTGGGTGAAGACAAATTGAGGGAGCTGGACGAAGTCCTTTGGTGAGGAATACCATAATTTCAGTGCCGTGATTAAGAAAGACCTAGTTACCCATCTAGCCCTAGATGATGGGGGGACTTGAAATACTGCAATTATTAAAAACCATAGTTATTAAAATTTATTTAAAAGCATTTTAAATAAAAGGTTATTAAAAGGCATTTTAAATAAAAGTCAGCTAAAGCAATATTATAAATGTTTCCTCAAAAAGCAAGATGGGTAGCTGTGTTTGTCTCTTTGTAGCAGTAGAAAAAGCAAGAGTCTAATAGCAATGTAAAGACTACGAAAATGTGTAGCAGGGCATGAGTTTTTGTGAGTCACTGCTCCTTCAAATACTACCTTTCTGCTGTTTTCTACTGCTTCAAAAAAGCAGTTCACTCATTCTGAAAGCAAAATATTTCCCAAGATGGCGGTAGTCAAATGCTCTGTTTTTCCATTAGAGGAATATGAGATCAGTAGGTGGGGATTGTGAAACCAAAATAAATTGGGTGTTTTTCTTGACTATACAGTATAGAGTTACTCCATTCTAAGGCCATTTATTTCAGGAGGTTTAAATGGTATTGAATTGTAGTCTATTACAAGAGTTGAACATATTTCTGGGGTCTGCTCTGTATAACTAAATCTCAAGAGTGCCTTTCTCTTGTTTTTCTTAGATAATTCCGGAACTGTTAATCAGATTATAATGACTGCAAATAATCCTGAAGACTGGTTGAGTTTTTTACTTAAACTGGAGAAAAAGGATATTCCTCAGACTGACATTGACTTATTGAATAGATTAATTGGCCGTTACAGTCAAGCAATTGCAGCATTGTCTGTAGAACAGTATAGCCAGAATGAAAGTTATGCTCGCATCTTGGTGAGATTTGCAGAACTGAAAACGTAAGTATCAGAGAACTGTCATGAATTTTATATAACTCAAGAATTAGTAGTATGCATCACAAAAAAGGATCATGAATTCATTTAATTTCTCCAGAATTTACAATGTTGACAAATTGTGTTTTTGCAGCCACAAAATAATTTTAGGTGAATTTTTATGGTGATTTTTCCCCATCTAGTTAAGCATGTGGCACTTGTACAGAGTCATCATTACATAGTACTCCCGTGCCAGGTTTAAGTTCATGATTAGAGGTAATCTAATGTTGGTGGTTTTGGAACAAAACAAACTCATATCAAATCATTACTTCATACAAATTTTCTGATTTGTTTTGTCTGAATTGTTTTAGATTAACTGCTAACCCCATTCTAATTGTCACTTTATCTTTTGGTTAGTGAAAGAGGCAGGTTCCACAACCCTGTTCTCTTCCACATAAATTACATATACCTGTATATCAACACAACAATTTGTTTTTCACATTAAATATTTTTTGTTAACAAGTTGAAATTGAATGTCAAATAGTTTCCGAGGTGGTAGACAAGTGAATATTGATTGGTTTATCATTCACAGTCTACTTTTTTTGCTGAAATGCAAACTACCCAGGTGATTATACTAAGCAAATATTGTATGTATTTACTTCCATAAATAGATTTCTGAATTTCACAAGCCTAATGGTGGCTTGCTACAAAATCACTGTCCTAAGGAAAACTTCTCAAATAACATTGAGTGAAGTCATTATGGTTACTGTATGCACAACTACTTTATGCTCTGATCTGCTTGGCCACTTTTGTCTTAATGCTCCTGCTAACTTTCCTTTTGAAACCAGTGGATTGCCACACCACCATACAGTATGTCTGCAGAATGAGGATCAGTAGCTACTGTTAGTATCTGTTTGACAGAAAGTTGAGGATGCCACTTTTAATGTATTATATGGTAGGGGAAAGTTAGGTTGTATTACCTTTGCTGATTATTCTTAATGAATAAACATATCTGCATTGTTTTTGGAAAAATGATTTCTTCGTAACTCTTTGAGAGGATTTTTTATAGAAATTTGATTACTGGTAAAGTCTAATGTTTCCTTCTATTGTACATTTTGGCTTGTTCTGTACCATTAAATATTACTTTTTTCAACAGAAGCTTTATGTCAGTATTTTTCTTTGCAGTATTCAAGATCCCGAAGAGGCACGTGACCAATTTCATCTTGCTAAACTGAACTGTAAGCAGTTTGCTTTTGTGCATGTAGCTTTTGCCCAGTTTGAACTCTCACAAGGTTTGTAGTTTTTAATTTTTTAATTTAAATTATTTTTAAAATTTAAATTTAAATTGTTTGTAGCTTTTAAATTTGGAAAGGTTTTTCACTATGTACTATACGTCTTGTGTAAAAAAATGTAGTGTTCACTTATTATAGCAGTACCAGTAATAAGGCCTGTTGTGAAGAAAAATACAACAGGCTCGAGAAAGAGACTCTGGGCGAGTGCCTCCCCCACTTTTGCTATCTACCCACTCACCCAAGTGAAGGCATTCACTTCCCCCCCTACCTCAAGGGAAGCTGATTTCTGCCCTCTGGAGAGCAGTTATAATTCTGAGTGATCTCCAGCCTTCACTTGGAGATTGGCAACAGTGGTCCCCAAGAGGAAATGGCATTGCACCTGTCTGAAGTACCATCTCTCCTCAAACCCCACTTTCTCCAGGCCTCACCCCTTAAATATCCAGTAGTTTCTTAACCTGGAGTTGGCAACCCTTTCTCCTTCCCTTTATCTGCCTGACGTCAGCTTTCCATTGTACTCCCCCTCTCTGCAGCCTCTGCATAGGAAAAGGACAGTCTTTCTCCACAGGGGGGGAGAGAACCAAAGCAACTTACATTATTCTCCTCTCTCAACCCTGTGAGGTGGGTTAGGCTGGAAGTCTGTGAGTGTTCCGAAATCACCCAGTCAGCTTTCACAGCAAGAAACTGGGTCTGGCAGACCCCACTCTGAAGCCCTAAATCCTATGCCACAGTGGCTGAAGCCCTAAATCCTATACCACTGAACAGTAGCAAGCAGCCAGGCATACAGTAGCTAACCCCCAGGTGGGGCCTGAACTGAACTCCAGACAACAGATCTGTCTCCCCATCCTAGAGGAAATAACTGAATTGGAAGGTGGACTCTATGGCATTCTATTAACTTGAGGCCTCTCCCTGTACTGTGAAAAGGAGTCTGGGTTGCCTAGCAGTAGCCTCTGGCTAGCACTTCCCGGCAGCAGCCATGGCCTCTAAGAGACTAAGAAAACACTCCCAATGGGGCCTGGCTATTTCTGTGGCCTTGGGAGATTGCATGTGCTGGGAGGCCTTTCGTGAGGCCTCAGTAGCTTTGCAGCCCTTTCTGAGGCCAGTTGACGGAGAGGACACAAAGAAGCATCAGAGGTGTGTCTCTGTCTGAGGTAAGACTGCTTTTGGCAGTTTGTTCAACATTCCTGGGCCTGGGTAGGTGGGGGTAGGGGAGTCAGCCAGTGGTAGGCCAGAGACTCTTATTGAGCTGTGATGGACCAATTATTTGTTCCAGCAGATATTATCCAATGGCAGTGCTGGATCTGGCCATGTTGCAGGAAAATTATTATTATAGATTAACTTCCTTAGCATTGGTATGAAATAACAATTTCCCTAACATTGGAATAATAATACTCAGGAAGCCAAAAAAGGGTAACTGGAAAAACAAGAAAAGTGCCATATTTGTATACTACTTCTGTGGCACTTCCTCCATAATTTTAGTGTTATATTCATAGGGAAGCTTACTGCCCAAAGAGTTGCTGTCATATATGTCCATATGGAAGTATTTTATTTGAATGCTATTTTATGATGTTACAATGGACCTCTACAGTATTTCAGAGATTTTCCAAGTTTTGTGGCAGTGTTATGTTACATTTAGGCAGGGCTCACTTTGTAGCAGGAGCTCCTTTGCATATTAGGTCACACACCCCTGATGTAGCCAATCCTCCAAGAGCTTACAGTAGGCCCTGTAAACTCTTGGAGGATTGGCTACATCAGGTGTGTGTGGCCTAATATGCAAAGGAGCTCCTGCTACAACGTTAGCCCTACATTTAGGCATTTTGGTTATGCCTAATTAAAAGCACTTGCATCAAACATCATAGTATACTTTTTATTTTTGTATAATATTGTTAATACAGCAGACTCTTGTCAGTTGTAGATTTGCAACTTGTAATTTCACTTATTCACAGTCTGTGGCCTGATCATGTGATGCATCTAGCCCTTAGAATACAGCATCTGTGTTTTGTGAGAAGGAGAGTGGGTACCAGTGTGCAGGTCCCCTTTCCTGACTTTGCATGATCACTGGCTTGTCAGCCCTATGTGTGCCTATGTGTGAAGGAATTGTACCTCGCCAGGCAATTTGCATTGCAGCATTTGGCTGCAGTATTGCCATATGACTTGCCCAGACTAGGCAAATGAGATGGCCACTGCTTAGCAACTTGCTTGACAGTGTTATACTTAAGCTAAATGCTATGTACAACTCCCTCAGTCCATGCTTCCATCCATGAGCGGCAGGGAGTGGGACCTTTCCAAGGCCTCTTTGGCCTTTCAGTCTGCCCCTAGAGGCAGCAGACTCCCAACTGCCTCTCAGTATTTAGATTTTGCCATTTGTGATCCTAGGAGTAGAATTCATGCAAATAGCAAGGGTCCGTATCAGTTTTGCAACAACATTGGAAAGCATATTATATTGTCATTGCAACTTTCACTGGTGTGTGCATAGGAGATAGGATTTATAGGATCCATTAACAGCCCATTGCCACGAAAGTCTGCTTCAATAGAGAATGCTCATATGGAATATTTATGGCTAAGTTATACTCAGTGGGAATGTGTTTTAATTTGTATTTTTAGTTTCTGCTGTAATTTGTGTTTTTTCTTGATGTTTTATTTTTTAAAAATGGCATCGCTAAATTCCACTATCAACTGATCTCTCCATTTTAGGCAGGCATCTTTTAAGGGTGGGGGAGGTTTTGGACCAACCACAATTAAAATATAGAGTTCTACAAACTCAAGGAACTGTAGTTTTGCAGAGAAATATTAGTTTTAACACACACACCCTCCTAATATGGGGCTCCAATGCAGAACAACTGCTGAAGAGGACAACCAAAATTATTATCTCAAATCAACCTGTAAAAAACCCTGAAACCCTGGAGAACTACAGCCCCTCTGAGTAGACTTGGGGAGGGGGAAGCTTGTAATGCTCAGCCATTTCACATTCCTAGGCTCAGAGCATTTTATATTTTTAGTTTATATTTATAATTTCTGCTGTGGTGCTTGTGCCTTTTCTTGATGTTTTGTTTTCAAAATTGCATTGCCAAATCCTACTACTCTCCCACCTTTCCATTTTAGGCAGGCATCTTTTATGAGCGGGGAGGGAGGCTTGGGAGGTGTCAGTTATCAAAGACTATTAAATAAAATTTAGCAAGAGTGTTATTGTTTTAAGTATTTTTTTTATTTTAAGTTAAAAAATAATATCTTTTTATTGTGTTTGTCTGTGTCCTTTATAAAGTTTATGTCTACGCTACCTGGCATTACATTTTATGAAACACGTGGCCTGGTCCTTGTAACAAATAAGTTTGACACCCCTGCATTACTGAATCAACCCTCATGTGCCAAATTTTGTTGATTTGACATTGAATAACTGACCTACCATCAGTATTTTTCCTTAATGTACCTGACGGAAGAACAATAAGCTCAAGGTCCTGTCAGCTTATTTTACAGCTGTTTTGTTAGGATATATAGGCCTCCAACTTAAAGTACTTAATAAAATATCAGTGCATCAGTGTGTATGAAAACATTTTAATTTTATTTGCATATACCAATTTAACTGATTTTTAATTCAGTCCCTATAAATAACATATATTACCTTTAATTTGATCTGGGAATAGCTGCTGTATAACCATTTATAATATTTATAACTCTATGATTTATATTATTTATAACTCATTTATGATTCACCAAAAAAAGTTTGCTACTCCCCCCCCCTCACAATTCCTGTATCAGTTGTAAACTGGAAATGGAAATTACAATTCTTGGAGAGAAAAAAATTCAAGAAGAGCCATTCTTAATATTGCACCACAAATTTCTCATGGAGTTTAAATTTCTTACCACTTGCTCTTTCCACAATTGTGGGTGGAAAGTTCTCTGTTGTGTAGGATTTGCTGAACATGACTGAACATGTCTAACTTACAATGTTTTTATTTGGCACATTGTAGACCAGGGGTGTCAAACCGGCCACACAAGGGCTTCAATTAGGCCTGCAGGGCTCTCTTCTCCCCCCTCCCCACAGGGGATATATGCAAATAAGTATTAAAATGTTTTCATGCATACGGCTATACTGATATTTTATTATGTGCTTTTTGCTGGTGGCCTGTATAGCCCAACAAAACAGCTGTAAAATAAGCTGACAGGACCTTGAGCTTATTGTTCTTCCAGCAGGTACATTATGCACCCTGTGAAGCTCCCACGCTGCCTATGACATTCACAGCTCCTTCTGCTTCTCTTTGCAGAGGCTAAAGCAGGAGCAAAGTGGCAAAGAAAATTTAGAATGGATTTCCCATTCTGGCCGGTTGGCAAAGCAGACCAGAATAAGAAATCCACTCCATGTTTTCCTTGCAACTTTGTTTCAATGAAGAGATTTGACTTCCCAGCATTCCTTTGGCCAGCTGACGCTTCCTGGAATTGTGTGCTTGCAAACCAAGTGTTGATGCCCTGAGTCAGCGTTGTCTCTTTTCAGTGCAGTGAGAGCTAGTGCCTAGTGCCTTCTCTAACTTGGGAACCCACAGCCAAAGGGGGATATTTCACAGGAGAGCCATTTCTAATCTGAGTAAATGTGGGGGGCAGGGGGGAGCTTGCAATGCCTTGCCATTTCAGGTTTTCCCAGGCTGAGAGCATTTTTTTTCTTTTCTGCTGTGCGATCCTTGTGCTTTTCCTTGATGTTTTATTTTTAAAATTGTATTGTAAAAACCCACTATTTCCCTGCCTTTCTATTTAAAACAAATTATTGCAAGAGTTTTAAGCATGTTTGTATTTTAAATTAAAAATAATATATTTAATTGTGTTTGCCTGTGTCCTTTATGAAGTCTGTATCTTTATCTGGCATTACATTGTAGGACATGCATGGCTTGGCCTCACAAAGTCCCATTTCTGTCAGATCTGGCCCTCTTAACAAATGAGTTTGACACCAAATGTAGACTTTGCAGACAAACAGTCTAATATCCTTGGCAGTTCTGTTATCTTGGTCATTTTTCCTTGAGTCTTTGAAAAGGTCATATTGGCTTTCCCAAGTTGCGTTATCACTGCAACTGAAAGAATGAAATAGAATGTTGATGTAGTAATTTTGCACAACATAGAATAAGACTGTTGCAGCTGCTGGTGGCTTCAGTAATTGAGTGTAGAATTATCTGGCATGGAAGACAACAATGAGAAATTGGAGGCCTTCTGTGAGGAAAACAATACAAACAAGACTTCAAGGAGTAGCAAGATAGGCAAAAAAGCATGTTGTAGTTGTGCTTTCAGATATTTATGCACATGCAATAAATTATGCAAATGGTAAACTTTTAGGGTTGCCACTTTCTGGAAAGTCAGGGAAATGGAAATTGGTCAGGGAAATTGGTCTGAAGTCAGGGAAATTGTGATTAAAATATATTCTAGCTGTGGATTTTTGACCTGCTGCTGCGAGAGCATGATCTGTTCTTGTGGCAACTAGATTAGAGAAGTAGCAGAATACAAGTAAAACGCAATGATGTCCTTTCCCAGCTCCGCCTTTTTCTCAGCTCCACCCCCAGCAAGCAGCCTAATGTGTTTGTTGAGCTTTGTCCCTGCATGATTTCCAAGGTCTGCCTGTAGCATTTGCAAAGCAAGGCTAGTTTAAACGTTTAGCAGTATACAAACTTTAAACATCTAACCGTTTTCATCCCTACCTGCTAGTTTAACTTACATATAAAGATAAGCATGTTTTTGGGTCATGCTTGTATATGGAATGGATGTTTTTTCTCCTGCTAAACCCAGCACAGAGTTGCAAATGAGTTTTGCCGCTGTTGGATTTCACAAACAACTAGCACTGTCTACCCTGCACCATGTAAAGTAAATTTTGCAAATGTGATTGCTTGTTTTTGCTGGAATTTACAGACTACCAGCTTTCTCACCCTCTTTCCTGACTTCTCCCATGCATAAAGGTTGCAAATGAGGGTTGTCTGCTTCTCTAGATTGCAGAAACTCCACTTCTGTTCTTGCTGCTGATCTGCTCATTACACTTTCTGGAACCAGAAAATGAAAGTGAAACTTTCCCAGCTTTGGAAAGTTCCTACTTGTTAGCATTCAGAGTTTACTTGAACTGAAGTTTGTATCTTGGTGTAATTTTTGATGCATTTGCAAAACAGATGTTGCTGCAGTTACTGTTGAAAGAAGCTGATATTAAATCTCTTACTTTGACAAATATTTTTGCAGTTGAGTCTTGTGTAGTTGTTGCATGGAACATTTCCTTAAGCCTTGGATTAATACAATACGACCTATTTATTTTTTAACTTGTGGTTATATTTGAATGGTGGTCAGGGAAATTGACAAATGTTGGTCAGGGAAATAAAAAATAAAATTTTAGTGGCAAACCTGAATTTGATAGGTCCTCTGATTTACTAACTTTTGTTCCAATAAAGAGTCTTGTATTCTGTGCCAAAGCAAGCTCCATTTCAGACTACATCTGGGGACGCTCTGAAGTGGGGGGATGTAACCTTTGTAAGTGTGTACAAAATAGTATTTAGCAGGTTTTTTTGGCAAAGGACTTTTAAAATAACCTACATTATGCTTTGTTCTGTAAACATATTTTGCATTAGGAAATATTAAGAAGTGTAAACAGCTTCTTGAAAAAGCTGTAGAATGTTCAGCATTTCCTCCAGAAATGTTGGAAATTGCTCTGAAGAACTTGCGCTTACAAAAAACCCAACTGCTTTCAGAAGAAGAGAAAGAGAATTTGGCAGGTAAATCTTTAAGAGAACTCTCTCACTTCATAACCAATATAGTTTCTTGAACTGAATCACACACAGTTGCAATTAATTACTCTTGAAGGTGCAGACTTTAACAGTGATACGC
This sequence comes from Heteronotia binoei, assembly GCF_032191835.1. NCBI lineage: Eukaryota > Metazoa > Chordata > Lepidosauria > Squamata > Gekkonidae > Heteronotia > Heteronotia binoei. Next base: position 77,472,806 of record NC_083223.1, read on the forward strand.
TAACCTGCCTCTGTATGCCAAATTATGTTGTAGTGTAGTCTCTGAACCTTCCCTGCAATTTGAAATATGTTCCTTTTAAGTATCTTGACTGTACTAATTTTGAAGGGAAAGACTAACAAGTTTAATTCCTTCACTAAAGGATAATTTAATTTTGATTTGAGCTTTTCTTTTATTCTGTACAAAAATGTCTAATTGTGGGATATTTAGAGTTCTATGCTTCTAAGCACATTGACTTCAGACAACCTTTCATGGCATTGTGGTATGGAATGTATCTTATTAAATTAAATTAAAACCTAGATTGAGCAATTTCATTTTAAACTGTTAGATTATGTGCTTGTGTTGCTCTTTCCATTTTTTAGAATTTATGGCTTTTGGCAAAATATTGTCATAGCTAAGTTTTGATTTTCTCTTAATAAATTACTTAATTACAGCACCATATTTGCAAAGCATGCCTGGAAATTTCCTGAATAGGAAGGGAAATGTTGATTCAGGGGAGATCATTGGCAGTGCACCCAGTGTTTGTTTGGGGTAAGTTATAGTAATTATGCCATAAAATTACTTAGATTCCATTTCTAACTGCTGACAGATATAGAATATCCCACTTTTTTTTCCAGGCAGAAAAATGAGTCTCCTCAACAGGCTGAATTTATTCTGGGTGGACGCAAATCCTTGAAGCAACTAAACCAGTCTAATCAGGTAGACACATATCTGTCTGCATTGATGTATACCCTGCTTATTTTTGTGGATTTGATAAATTTCTGTATATTTATTGTTTAGATGTGCCCTTTTGGGAGAGTTCCTATCAGATTAGTAAGTGATGATGAAGATGATGAGGATGATAAAAATGATTCAGTGAAGAAAGATGTCCCATATGTCCTAAAGAAGTAAGTTAATACTGATGTCATGGTAGAACAGATGACAGAATATTTGAAGTACCCATCTTTTGGAATAGAAGCAACTTAGAGCCCAGTGCCCTATGATGGATGGAGTAGTATAGGAGGTTCAGACTGTGGGAGGTGCACACTGGTCTCCTATTGTATGTACTGGCTAGCATTCTGTAGTCTGCACATACCCAAAGGAAAGCTAAAAGGAGTAGGGTTCTGTTGAGTTTTGTAGTAGTTCATTCCCACAAAATTTGGAACACCCTCCCCAGGGAGATTCATCTTTTCCTTCCCTCTTTTGGTGTCTTTCACGACCTGAATTCAATCCTGGGGGAAGCTGGGTTTTGGTAGCCAGCTCAAGGTTGATTCAGCCTTCCATCTTTCCGAGGTTGGTAAAATGGGTACCCAGCTTGCTGGGGGTAAAGTGTAGATGACTGGGAAGGCAATGGCAAACCACCCTATAACAAAAAGCATGCAAAGAAAACATAATGATGTGACATCACCCCATGGGTTGGTAACAACTCAGTGCTTGAACAGTGCTTGACTTCCTTTACCTTTTTTCATATTTATTGGTTCACATTTGTTGTTGTGTAGCTTTTCCTCCATGTTATCTGAATGCAGTTATTTTTGTTGTATGTTTTGTATATCTATTGCACACTGTTCTGATGTAAAACAAAATAACCTTTTTGGCATTGTTATTGTTGTTTTTATTAATGAATCACCCAATCTGGGTGATGTATAATATGAATAAAAACATACAACAAATAAAACAATTTATAGGAGAACACTACATTTTAAAATAGATGGCGAACAAATAGATCCCATTTTCAGACTGCTGGCTGCTTTGTGGGCAGGGGGGAAGGGGTAAAACAAGTATAGAGAGCAGAGCAGGGTGCCAGCCCAGATGAAGACCGTTGCTGTCCTCAACCAATTTATTATTGTTTTGATAACTTAGGCAAATACCTGTTTCAAAAGACACCAATTTGATCAATTCACCTCTGCATGAATCAAAACCTAATAAAAGTGCTTCATGTTATCCAGAAGGCCTGAAGGTAATTCCAGTGCTTGTTTCTTTTATTAACTGTTGTACTTAAGATTGTTTGGATGTAGAAGATTAGATTATTTAGACAAAAAAGTAGCTTAGTAACACCAAGAACCAAAATACGTATTAAAATTATTAAATCTGTCCCTGTGCCTTAACTTTTGACTACTTGGAGCATCAGACGTATGAACTTAAAAGTGTGTCCCCACTCCATGTGGCATGGCACCCTGCTGACTTACTGGATTTCTCCTTTGCTCCTTCCTATTTCATCACCTCTCCTGGCATGACTTCAGTCAGTCTCTCTCTTTCAATGCTTCCGGTTACATAATAGTCCATATACTTTCGGAAACCCCTGAGCCTTGGTTCTATTAATAGTTAAGCATATAAACAATGTATTCCCTGATACACTCTCTTTCACTTGAGAAACACTGTACTGCATAATTCCAAGTGATTGAGGAAAGTTTCACACATCATTTAGTACTTGTTACTATAAAATGAGAAACTGTCTTGTGTAGGGTGAATGGTTCATATATCTTAAAGCCTGGCTTGCAAGGCTGTCTGGTTTAGCTTTTAAAGGAGATTCCCTGAAATATGATTTAAAAAACCCCAAAACTTTATTCGCAGTTGCTCTTTGTTTTTGCATTTGAAATATTTTGAGTTTAGTTGAAAGCAGTGCTTTGACAGCATTCACAAATGTAAAAAATGCAAAGACTGACCTATTATTTAAGATCCTTTATCATGTTTTATTTTGAATTTAAAGTAGCTTTGATCTTAAATGACAATAGGGACACATGTGAAAATAGGTGCTAATATTACAAGAGAAAAGGCCCAGAGTGGTGAAGAGATGTGCATCTTCCTGAGATCCTTGGAGAGATAAAAATAAAATTGTGCAATTAGCTTCAACACAGAATCAAGGCTGCACTTGAGTCTGTCTTGTCACTAAGCCTGACAGATACCTGAATGGCTTATTTTCTGTCAGTCAAAAATTTATTGAATATAGCCATTGGCCGTTATAAAACAAAACAGAACCCGAACAACAAAAGTTTCAAATTAACACCTTAAAAGCTCCCCAGAAAGGCCAATCTCAAGAAGTTCCAGCATTTGAAATTACTCTTGCTCTTATCTTCTTAGCTGCAAGGGCAAACGGGACTATATAGGACACATGAGCATCATTGTCAGATAACCGAAATATGATATTTTCAATTTCTGAACATGCTTTTAAGGAGGTTAGTGCTCCAGACAGAAATTTAATTCTGGGGGCATTGTAGAGTAGACAGGATAGGGCGTATTTTCTAAGGATCTTGCAATCTAAAGGCAACATGATGTAGGCTGGGAGATCTGATTCTATGTATCTGTTGACAGTTTTCTTATATTTAAAGCACATAATGTTGATCTAGCTCTGTCCTGAGCCTAAATATGCATGCATGACAGTGAACAACTAACTACATTCACCTGCTTGATAATACAGATTGGGTTCAGGTTGGGTTCCATGTCTGGGATTTTCCATGGCCTCACCCCACCCCCCCACCCCCCATTTTTGTATTTTGTTGTTTAGCCTTTGTCAAGCAGGAAACCTATAGAATTACAGTTGTTGGATGAAGAGAACTCGGAAAGAGCTACCAATTCAAGCATAACCTTAAAGAATAAATATGATTCCAGGGATGCTGTTAACATAAAAGGTTTGTTTTAACCTATTTGTAGTTAGGGACTGACATGGATCTTCACTGTTTGTGGTGTTTTTATGCAGTTGTATGTATATTTCCCCCAATTCTTATGAAGTACAGCATGGAGTAGTCTATGTCATGGTAAGTAGTACTGCAAATGAAAAAACAGGGAAAGAGGAAAAAATAAGACTGCTTCTCAAAGTTCACATATGTAGATTCCTCATTTTTTTTTTTTTTTGCCTTGTAACTTGGGCCTTTGAAAGACTTTGCTTTTCCCAATGTGCCTCTTCCCTTGAGGGAAGGTTGCTGCTGTTACCAGTCCCTCCTTTGTCCCTTTTTGCCACCTATTTGAAATTTCACATCCATTACCAAGTTCAGACAATTTTATTAACCTATACACCAAAAGTCATGTTGTAATGCTGTAACACCTTGTCTCCAGACCTAGAAACTAGGAACTTCATACCCTGCAAGCTATTTGGTTTTTTTATATAGTTTTGATTAATATAATTGAAGCTTTTGTAGTTACTACACTGGAAGTTACTACACTGTAGGCCTGATGAACACAAGAAATGGGTTTTATGTCATTGATACTTATAGGTTGGTTGTTTCTTTGTTTTCCTTTTCTATAGCCCTCTCAGTATTACAGTAATGAAGTTATTGGTGAGTCTGGGGCCTGAGAAAATATAACAGTTGTAAAGCAGTTACAAAGTTTCTTGTTCAACTGATGTGGACTATTTTTGACAGGAAGAGCACCCCAACCCACCCTATCTTCAAAATACCTAAAATCTCTATTTATTTAATTCACTTATACCCTATCTTTCTCCCCAGTGGGGACCCAAAGTGACTTACATCACTCTCTCCTCCATTTTATCTTCATGACAACTTTGAGCGTTTGGTTAGGCTGAGAGAGTATGACTGACTCAAGGTCACCCAGTGAACTTCCATGGTACAAGTGGGGATTTGAACCTAGTTCTCCCAGATACAAACACTCTTAACTACTATACCACAGGGGCTGTCATAGATTTCCTGCCTAAACAGCAGACCTCCTAACCCTTCTCCCACCAGATTCCAGGGACCCTCAACTCTGAGTTGGCCAGAAATTAAACTGCCCAACTTTTTTTTATTTTCCAACATTACACTCCACTATTTGTAAGTGATTGACTGAGGCTTCTGGAAAGCAAAACTTAAAACCATCCAGCCTCTCCCTCCACAAGCTGAGAGCACAATCCAGCATCATCATGCTGGGATATTCCACCATCTCTATTTTAATAATGATATCAGAAATTGTTTTTAGAAACTGGAGCACATCATGAGGACCTAATGACCACAGAGTCAGGCTATCTGGAAAGGCAACGACAGCCATCTCTTTCTTTTGAAAATACCCCAAAAGAAAATGAAGAGTCCATAATAAGTTGTCCTCCTTCTGAAACTAAATGGTGTCAAGTGACGCAAAAGAGGAACTCGGAGGTAATTGTTTAAAATTTGTTTAAATGAAGTTTAGCACACTTTCTCAAGCTATGCTATTCTATTAGTAGTGAAATGTGTAAGTCTATCCTGAGCTTTTTAATATGTGATGTACATGAACACTGATATGGTCTAACATGTCCAGCCAGCTTTTTGTTTTTCAAAAACCGTTTGATAGCTATTGATTGCGGAACCATCTTTTAAATCTGCATAATACAAAGATGTTACATAGTTTGTGAATCTCTGAAAGACATTGTTGTATTTGCAGTATTTAGCTGGTAACACTGCCACTTCCTTTAGGCTGTTCACCTCTGCAACAGAATCATGGCATTTTGTCCATTGCAATGTTAGCTTTGTTCTATTAGCCAGTCTCTACTTCTTCCTCCTGTTCCCTGCCTAAAGCCATGCATGACAGAAGGATACTCTCTAGTAACACTGAGATTAACAATGCAGATGTGGCTGGGAAAAGCCTTTAAGTGTGAAGCAAAATGAAGACTCAAGAAGTAATATTAAATACACTGTTAAATTGACCTCAAAATAGTTTCATGTATATATCATGTGTCTCTTCTGCAGCTTGTTAAAATCGGCCATGAATTGCACAAAAGTGTTGTTTTAAAATATTTTGGCCTATCTTTTTCTTTAAAAGGGGCCCCTAATGGTTCACATAATATTTAAAGATCATTATAAGCACTTTTACTTTAAATCAGCATAAACCACAGCAAATCAAAAACATTAGTCAACAACAACTGTTATTTTGTATGTCTGTATATATTTTGTATATAATTGTATTAATGATGTGTGTGTTTGGTTGGTTTTAATAGTTTTGTTAGCTGCCTTGGTGACCCTTGTGAGGTCAGAAAGGTGGGATATAAATTTTGTAAAAATAAATGAAATAAACTAATCCAACCATTGATTCCTTTGCCATCAGTTTTACAAGAGCTTTCCCAAGTAAAACTGCCTTACATGCTTTTGTGGACAGCTTGCAGCATAAGTTAGGTTCCTTATTTTTAGCAGAAGACCATGCCATAGGGAGGGTGATGACAGCTGAAGCAACCCACAAAAGGGCTAAAACAGTTGTTCTGAGGAATGGGGAAACAAAATGACATTGCTGCAGTGAATGCAGCAGGGGATCCTTGGTTCATATGGGGAAAGTCACATCCTCAGGAATGATGGCCAGAACTTGCATAAACTAGGCTTCTGTAAAGCTCATCATAACCTTGTGCTTGCCTAGTGTTGCTTAGCCACTGGTATAATATATCACCCGAATGCTGATGCAGTGAATACTGTTAAATTAAGTGTTCAATAGCTTCTGAAATTTTAAGAGAACCTCATGCAGTATAGATGTCACATAAACATTGTCCATTTTTGATTTTCGTGTTAAATTTTCATCAACGCAAACAGGACAGTCAGAAGTAACTTTTGTACTGCGTGCGGTCACCAGAAAACTGACAAAAGCTTTTCTTTATTTTGTAGGAGAGAAACTCATGTATTGAACAGCCAGTGCTTCAAATTTCCAGAAGATTTTCACCGCCAGAGACTACTTCAAAGAGAAATAGTCAGGCATTTGTTGGCACTACTCCATGCAGCCGCTCTGTGAACAATCATGTGTCCTGGTAGCTTTCAGTGTGCTGTGTTCTGTTTTAATATTTTAGAGAAGTTAATAGATTTGTGTTGGTGTTCACTCTGGTACAGTTTAAGCTAGCAGTTAGTTATGTACTACTTATGTAATGGTTGGCATAGCTTAACTGTGAGGTCAAGTAAGTTTTGGTGCCTGGTTGAAGTCCAAGAAATATCTTGTATTTGGGGTTGAAATTTTGGACTAAAATTCTTAAAGAAAATAAATCTCATCAACAGTAATCATAGATGGCGATGAAAACTAGAAAATATCACTTCATACCCTAGACAAAGATTGTGAAGTCTAAAAATCTTTTGAGGGGACACTTGAAAATGGTGAACCAATGGCAGACTTTTTAATGAATTAGCATGTTGTTAAGTATTGTCAGCAGGCAACAAAGTGCAATTTCAACTGCTAGTGTTCAGGGAGGAAATCAAGATTTTGATTACTTAAAAGAGATTTGTTTGGTAGTGTAATTATTATTATATTAGCAAAGGTTTTAATAAAAAAATGTTTTTGACAGTTTCAGCACACCTGTTATAAATAATGATTTTCTTTCGGGGAGGAAACTGACCACACCTTACACCCACTTTTCCTATTTGCACGCTTGTGCTCCGACAACTCCATTCCAAATGCAGAGTGGATTGCAGGTAAGAGTCTTTTGGGAATGTCGGCCTTATTTCCCTTAAAGAAAGGTCAGAAGTTTCAGCAGATGCAGAATTCAGCTGTCCTCTTCATATCTGGGCTAGTGTGCAGGGATGACATTAACATGCTGTAACACATTCAGACTGTGTTATAGCAGCTGCTGCTCCGACTACTAATCCCTGGCTCCCTTTGAGGTGCTGGCTTTTCACAGCCTGGGACCCATATTCCTGAAAGTGTGTGTGGCTTGTTTAACCAAAATTGAGAAGAGGATTCGTGTAACTACAGTAATTCAGAGAGATCTATTTGGGGAGCCAGTTAATTGTTGAGGTTTCCTCCTGGGAGAGCGGTGGCTGCCTTTTTCTGTCAGCCCTGCAGCTCCTACTGAGGCCCCATTCCTCAGCTGTGCAGTCCTTTCATAGATCTCTGACATAGTTGTGACCAATGTTTCCTCTAAGCTGTAGAGTCTTGTGAGCAAAAATTCTACTTTGTGAGCTACTGGCATTAAAGTTGTGAGCTACTGCATAAAGTATTCTGCTCCGGGGTCATCCTTCCTGAGGTAAGACACAAATGTGTGAGCTGAAGGCTAAAAATCTGTGAGCTAGCTCATGCTAACTCAGCTTAGAGGGAGCACTGGTTGTGAGGTGGTTGCCCCGCTTGCTGTAGAGCTGCCACCTAGCACCCCTTCCCCACCTTTAATTTTAAAAATGACACCCAAGATGAAGAATGTTAAATAAAATACCTTTACATGAGACAGTGCTGTATAGTCAGTCAGTTTATTTACAGTCACAGACCAAGTTAAAAAAACCCCCCCACACATTTAAAAGCTTCAACACAGTGCTGTATATAGTGTGACAAATTCTTAAATTTGATTGTTTTATTTGGAATGTAAACAACGTATGTCACCATTCCTGTAATTTAGAGCCTATCTCTTTCTTTTGGTAGTTATTGCAAATGATACATGTTTGTATGCCATCACAAATACCCAAATGATGTGCAGTAGTGAACTGTCTAACTTGTTTGTATGCACTAATGTGTGTTTTTATTATTCAGATTTCAGCTTCTCCTTCAGATGAATGCATTTTTATTAAAGGAAAATGGTATTCTGTATTGAAACAAATTGGCAGGGGAGGTTCAAGTAAGGTAAGTTGTTAAAAGCAGTAAGTCAGTCTAATTCAGTAACTTTTTCATGTAGGAGGTAACACAGAAGTCAAGCAGATAAGGCAACTAGTTGTTGCAAGAATGACGTAAGATGACCTCCTGATTTTCCCTGGTTGTCTAATGCTGTGTTACTTTACCTTTTTACATGAAACTTCAAAAAGACTGAATTTGCCATTGACTGGGAGAGGGAGAAGCCTCAGCAGCCAATTAGTGGAGGCCAGGTGCTGTGCAGCACTTGCCAGTATTGGTTGTTGTTGGAGGGGCAATGGGGAACTAGCCTCAGAAACCTGGCAGCAAATGCTGGGAGCTGCTCAGAGCTCACCGTCAGAGGTCTGGGGGGAGGGAACCTTGGTAGGCCTGGTGGAAGCTGTGTGGAGGCATGAAAATAATAGGGGGGAAGGGATCCCCCTGTGAATATCATGGGTCTCCACTTTTTCATAGTCTAAGTCCTAGGAGAAGGACTGGGCTTAATTATTCCTAAGAGAAGCTGAGAATCCGGACTGCTCTTTGACTTATATTGAGGTACTGGGAACAAATTGGAAAGAAAAATAATTTTAACTGCTTTGCAACTGGAAGATCATCCCAATTTTAGGGTATCAGATCATTGGTATAGTCCAAGAATTCTCAAGACATGTTGGTAAATTTTCTTAAGCCAAGGAAAATATTTCACTTCCATTGTCCTAAATTAGAGCAGCCAGCTGGAACTCTTCATCCTTATCACATGCTCCGGTATGAGGAGATCAAGAACAGTCGTATGCTTTAAGGTAGGGTTCCCCAATATGGTGCCCATGGATGCAGTGGCATCCACCTGTACTTTCCTTGGCACCTGCCAAGCTTTTAAGAAAGTATAAAGCAAGGCTTATTTTTTGACTGCCTTAATTCATATGAAACAGTTTTCCACTGGAGGACTTCAACTGGGCTTTCCTTAGTCATTGTGTGATTCTATTCCCCCTTCAGTCTTTTCTTCTTACTAAGAGGTGTGAAGAAGGAGGTATTCTGTTTGGCTCTGACTACTGTGGCAGCACTTTTGGGGTGGTACTAACCACCCCCTTTTCAATTTTAAAAGTGCCTGTGTGCTCAAAGGTTGAGGATCCCTGCTTTAAGGTTTTCAAAGGAAAGAGATCCAGTATTTATTTTATTTATTTATTTGATTTGATTTGATTTATATCCCGCCCTACCCCACCAAAGCGGGCTCAGGGCGGCTTACAACACAGAAAGTACAAGCAAGAATCTGGATAATGAAGAGGCAGAAAACGTCATCCTACAGATGTGATTGAAAACCCACATTTATCCAAACAGATGTACAAGTTGTACATGCAGGATGTGTTCTCTTTTAGCATGTGAGCAGGGATAGTATATAGCTCAGATTGATGTATTCGTAATAGCAGAAGAGATTAGTTCTCTAGCAAACGCTTTAATTATTACACAAAATCTGTAAATTGGGGAGGTGCAGTGCTTTGTTTGAGGAACTGTCTTGGTTCTTTTTTCATGCTTTGAAATCTATAATTGCATAAGTACACCAAGAAACCTACAACACCACCTGTGATTGTTTTTCAGGTATTCCAGGTACTTGATGAAAAGAAGCGTCTTCGTGCCATCAAATATGTTAATCTGGAAGAGGCAGATCAACAGACTATAGAAAGTTATAAAAATGAGATTGTTCATTTAAATAAGCTTCAAGAACACAGTGATAAGATTATTCGACTTCATGACTAGTGAGTCATTTTATTTTTACTTACAGGATTATCTCTTTTTTCCTAAAAGTATGTCCCCAAATATGTATTTACTTTTATAATCTCATTTTAGTGAAATAAATGAGAAGAATATCTACATGGTGATGGAGTGTGGAAATATTGATCTTAATAGCTGGCTTAAAAAGAAAAAAACAATTAATGCATGGGAGCGGAAGAGCTACTGGAAAAATATGTTGGAAGCTGTCCATACAATCCATCAGCATGGTATTTATCAAAATCTATTTATGTCTCTATCTCTGTAGTGCATTGAATATTAATTTATATTCCTTCATTTTTAATCTCGCTGAGACTCAAGGTCTTGGATATGAAATGGTACTTTGGCTCACAAAATGATTTTGTGTGGTCCCTTCAAGCAAGATGATTTAGTCAGTGGCCCACTGTTATACAAGAGATTCATACTCTTTCAAATAGACATGAGGCCACTCCCTGCATGAAGTTAGAATGTTCCTAACTTGTCAGTGTCTTTTGGAGCATGTCTTATTCTGCATGCTGCATTCATTATTCACTTTGGTTTGCCTCTTGCTGTGCACCCCTCACTCCCTTTGAAATATATTGCAAGCAGGCCTCAGATTCAGTGGGAGCTCACAAGAGCACAGCTCCTGAACCTTTCTGAGAGTTCCACCCCCTTGTCCATTGAATAGTATTGCAGCTGCATAACAATCCCTGGATGAGCTCCACCACCTATTTTTCTACAAAATGACTGCTGGTTGCAAGTATCTGGATTCTGAGCAAACTGGTCCATTCAGCACAAAAAGTTAGCTTTACCGAAAATACATTTTATTTGTTTTTGGATGCCTGCTATTATTTCAAGTTATCTGTAACAAGAGTGTTTGTGTTGCTTTGCAAGGAAATGAAATCTGAAGTAAAATACCCAGGAATACATCATTAAAATAATTACAAAACTCCAATAAAATATCTAAAACAGTATTACGACAGAAGATATTTAAAATAGCAGTGTAAGTAATACATGTTTGTCTTTGTGGATTTCTGTATAGTCCACAGTCTGCATGGGGACCACAAATGCACAGGCAAGCTACAGAGAAAATTCTAAAGATTTCTAGCTTTCTAGGCTCTGGAGTGCTCCCCTTTTCCTCTGAAGTAACCCAGAGATTCCCTGGCCAAAACAGGCATTCCTGTTTGCCATTAACTTGGCTCGCCAGATGTGTGAATTGAGGGCCCTCAGTTTCCCACCATTTACCAAGGTTCATGAGTTTAAGGCGATGTCATACACCAAGTTAATTTTTTTACCTAAAGGGATTTCCAGTTTTCAAGTCACTCAAGATCGTGTTCTGCCAGTGTTTTTTCAATTTGAAACTTAAGTTTAAATGGAAATCCTCATCTATATATAATTTCATTATGCCTCAGCATGTCTGTCAAAAACCTTAACTTGTACCTTTTCTGGAGAGTAAACGGTGAAATATCTTGGATAATTGCTTCATTGTTAATTAAAGGATCATGACTTAATTTTTTCAATATTCTTTTGTTGATAAAGATTCAAAATATTCTACAGTATCTCAACATACTTGTCTGTTTTGTACTATTTTTGAGTTAACCCTATAGGTTTTGCTAATCTTAACTCTCTTCAAAATCAGATCCTAACACACTTGAAAATAATTTTTCTAAGTAAGCAATTAAATAATTTCCTTCTTTCACATTCATTAATACCCCTCAGTTAAATAATACCCCTTGTAACTTCAGGTGCTTAAATAAGCTTCTAACACTTTAATTTAAAAACTGCAGTGAGGGATATTTATTTATTTATTATTTATTTATTTATTTATTACTTTGCATTTATATCCCGCCCTCTCCGCAAGCGGACTCAGGGCGGCTTACAGTATCATAAAAACAATCAATTCCATAAAACATATAAAACCATAATACATTTATCAGTTTAAAACTATTACGCTATCTCGATCCAGTCTGGCGGTATTGGGTTCTGACTATGACCACCAGCTTCTGTAGGATGTCCGGTGGCAGCCCATTTTCAGTCAACCAGAAATGCCTGTCTAAACAGTTCGGTCTTACAGGCCCTGCGGAACGCCGACAGATCCCGCAGGGCCCTTATAGCTTCTGGGAGGGTGTTCCAGAGTTCTGGTGCTGCCACCGAGAAGGCCCTAGATCTTGTTGCGCATAGCCTGGCTTCTTTTGGGCCAGGGGCAGACAGCAGATTTTTTGTCCCTGATCGCAGTGCTCTCTGGGGGATATATGGGGAAAGGCGGTCCCGTAGATAGGCAGGTCCCTGACCATAAAGGGCTTTAAAGGTTAATACCAACACCTTGAAGCGAACTCGGAACACAACAGGCAACCAGTGCAGCTCTCTCAGCACTGGCTGAATGTGCTCCCGTCGTGGTAGCCCCATTAACAGCCGTGCTGCAGCGTTCTGCACTAGTTGTAGTCTCTGGGTTAGCGTCAGGGGTAGCCCCATGTAGAGAGCATTACAGTGATCTATTCTTGAGGTGACTGTAGCATGGATTACCGTCGCTAGGTCGCTGCGGTCCAGGTAAGGGGCCAGCTGCCGTGCTTGCCGAAGATGGAAAAAGGCAGATCTAACAGTGGCTGCCACCTGAGCCTCCATTGTAAGGGAGGACTCAAGGAGCACGCCTAAGCTCTTGACCTTGGGGACCGGTATTAGTGGCACCCCGTCAAGGGCCGGCAGCTGGATCTCTCTCCCCGGACCGCCCCGACCCAGGTAGAGAACCTCCGTCTTCGTCGGATTCAATTTCAGCCGACTCAGTCTGAGCCAGGAGGCCACGGCTTGTAATGCCAGGTCTAGATTTTCCAGGGTACAGTCAGACTGGCCACCCATCATTAGGTAGAGCTGGGTGTCATCCGCATATTGATGGCAACCCAGTCCATACCTCCTGACAATCTGGGCAAGGGGGCGCATATAGATATTAAATAACATCGGGGATAGGACCGCTCCCTGCGGCACCCCGCAACTAAGGGAGTGCCTCTGGGATGCTTCCTCCCCTATCACCACCCTTTGTCCCCGATCTTGGAGAAAGGAAGTCAGCCACTGCAAGGCAGATCCCTGTATCCCCACATCGGTGAGGCGGTCAGTCAGTAGCTGGTGGTCAACCGTGTCAAAAGCGGCTGACAGATCTAATAACAGCAGCACTGCAGAGCCGCCCTGATCCAGATGTCGCATAAGATCATCCATGAGGGCGACCAGAACTGTCTCCGTCCCATGACCTGGCCGAAAGCCGGACTGGAATGGATCCAGTGCGGAAGTGTCCTCCAGGAATCCCTGCAGCTGAGTCGCCACCGCCCGCTCTATGACCTTACCCAGGAAGGGAAGGTTTGACACCGGCCGATAGTTCGCCGATGTGGCCGGGTCTGCTGATGGTTTTTTTAAGAGGGGACGGACCACTGCCTCTTTAAGAGGTGTGGGAAAGATCCCTTCAATCAGGGACCTATTGATGATGTCCTGTAGTGGTTCACGTAGCCACGTTTGGCTAGCCTTTATAAGCCAAGACGGGCACGGATCTAACCTACAGGTCGTAGGGCGTACAGCTGCAAGGGTCCTGTCGACTTCCTCCAGACTGAGTGGACTGAAGGCTCTTAGTTTCAAGCATGAATTTGATGTACTAAAGTAAGTAGGTGAGTAGACCTAGTTAGGGCACAAATATTTTTAGGTCTGTGGTCAGTAGCAGAACGCTGCTGCCGTCTGAGGCAGTCCTGAGACAAACAGATAAAGACAAATGCAGATGCCAGTGAGGACAAACATGTATGGTTTGCAACACAGGCATTCAAACAGTCAGTCATTGCTTAATTCTAGCTTCTGTCCTCTCCTTTTCCTTCTCTATCCAACTCATACCCAATCCTTCCTTACTTTCTTTAGCACAATTAAGCTAACTTTGTTATTGCTGTTGTATTTTTAGCATTGATGTACATGTAAAAATTAGATGAACTTTGGCACAAATGAAAGAGGTGTTTGGTTTTGAGTTTGTTAGAATCAGAGGATGGTGGAAGACAGGAGGGCCTGGTGTGACTTGGTCCATGGGGTCGCAAAGAGTCAGGCTGGACTGTGCGACTGAACAACAAGAACCAGAGGACCATGGGTGGACTTCCATGTAGATAACAGGGCTTCTCTGGGCATCCACCCCCATCCCCCTACCCCCAGTTGAAAAGCTGTTATTGAAAGTTGGTGGTTCTTCCAGAAAAGCAGCATTTGGTGAAAGGTAAAAATGTGATCATTGCCCATGTACAAGGGCACATCTTCTTCATGGTCTCTGTGCTTCACACTCATGGGATAGAGTGCTTGCGCCGATCCCTGAATCAGTACCTAAAAAGCCCGGGATTTTTTTGCGCTCAGCACCAGCGGGCATGCGCAGGCGTCCCAGTACGCATGCTCGCCGGCGCCAGCGCGAGGATCCTGCCAGTTCCTTTCTGACCGCTGCGCTGAGAGGATCTCCTTTCATGTCCCTGGTCGGTAAAGTAATCTTTGGATTATTTCTTCTCGTTGCATATAGCCCATTTGTTGTTTTCATAGTGTAGTTAGTTAGTTAGTTGTTAGATAGTTAGTGTTGTTTAAAAAAAAATTTGTTGGACTTTGCCCTTCGGAGCCCCATTTTTCCCCTCAGAGTTATTCCTGTGTGGGTTTTTCCTTGGTGTCTATGGAAAGGCGTTGGGGGGTTTTAAGAGGTGCTGTTCCTGTGGAAAAAAAATTGCCCCTCCTGACAGCCATTCCCTCTGTCTCCTCTGTTTGGGCGAGAGACATTGTGTTGATTCTTGCTCGCACTGCCTGAGTTTTTCTAAACAGTCGTGCAAGAATCGGGCGGCAAGAATTTTGGCCGCGCTGGTGGAATCGGCACTTTGTCCTCAGAAGATGGCATCGGGCCCGTCGGTACCGATGGGAGAAGCCGCAGCCCTGACGGTCGCATCGGCTGAGATGCTGGTCGAGCACGGGTGTTCCACAAACGACCATCTGAAGGGTCGGTGGACACCCCAGCTAAGAAGCGTCGGGATGATTCGGGGACCCGATCATTTGTACCGAAGAAGGTGAAATCGAAGGAGAAGTAGAAGAGATCGTCCCGCACTCCTTCTCCTTCTCAAGAAGCTTCGACATCGATGCTGGCTGATCCACCTAAAAAGATCTTGGCGTCCCCGCATTGTAGCCCTTTGGTGTCGAGAGGCAGCGCTTCGCAGCAGTTGCGTCTATCGGCATTGGAGCAAGAGATCGACCTTACTCAGCGGTCCCACTCTTCCAGGTCGCAGCGTCAGAGTGAGAGCGACTCTGTCTCGGAGGTAGAGGTGTTGGTACCGATGGAACCGTCGGCACTGCTGGATCAGATGAGGGGTCGGAGAGAGCTGGAACCATCCACGATAGCTTGTTGCTTCCCACCACTTCCACCGTGGGATCAGCGCCAGTGGCCTTCTCCCTACGCCTACCCATACCTGCCGTACCAATGGTACCCCCCTCGTGACTTTGCCAACTGGGACCAGCAATCCGAGGCTTCTCGCATGTCGAGGCTTTCACAGCACTCTAGGCGACGTCTGTCATCATCAGTGTCCATCCCGCCTGAAAGATGCAGCGTGGTGGTGGAGGAGGTCCAGGCTAGGTCGTCGGTGTCGATCCGGTCACCCGTCAGAGCGTCAACACCGGTGCTTTCAGAACACTCATTGAGGAGAGAGTCTTCATCGTCAGACTCTGAGGTCGGTACCAACGATCCAGACAGGTTTTTGAAACCTTCGCCGGTGTCACATACTGCTGAGGATCTTCCAATTTCACCATCGGAGGATCTGAAGTCGTATGGGGACCTGGTGAAGAGGATGGCACTTTCCCTCTCCCTTCTGGTGACACAACTGCAATCTGTCATAGACGATACCGTATTCCACATCATGCAGCGGGATACGTCTACGGCGGTTGCCCTACCTGTTACGAAGGTCATCTTACAGGCGGTGAAGGAGCCCTGGGCGAAGCTGGCTTCTACACCTGTGTCATCAAGAAGATTGGACCATATGTACCGCGTCCAAGAGGCTAATGCCGAATTCCTTTTTACCCACCCGAAGCCAAACTCGGTGGTCGTGTCCTCCTCATCAAAGGCTCATAAGACACACTCCTCCCCACCGGACAAGGAAGGAAAGAAGCTGAATAATGTGGGAAGAAAGTTTTATTCAGCGGGAGCGTTGGGGGTTAAGGTATCTAACTATGCTGCATGCATGGCTAGATACCAATACTCTGTATGGGAGCAACTCAACCCCTCCTGTCTTCCCTGAGCTAGGAGAAGAGGTCTGCTGTGAAGAAGCTGCAGAAGGAAGGCTTTGTTGTAGCCAAGCAACAACTGGCTGCAGCAAAGCACATGGTAGATGTGTCAGCGAAGATGATCACATCGGCTGTTTGCCTCCACCACCACTCCTGGCTTAGATCAACGGCCCTCCAGCAAGACACCAGGGCTTTCGTGGAAGATCTGCCCTTCGAGGGCGAAGGCCTCTTCAGCTCGACCACGGACAATGCTCTTCAAGAAATGGATAAGAGCATAAAGACCTCTAGGAACCTGGGTGTCCCGGCGTCTTCCAAAGCTGCTAAACCAAAATAGTGGCACAAACCCTGGTCCAAGAAGCCATATCAAAAGTTCTTCCCGGAACAGCAGTGGAGACCTCGCTCTGCCCAACCTGAGAGTAGGTCCCCTAACAGGGGGAACAACAGAAACCGATACGCCTCAGCACAGACCACTGGCAAGTCTAAGGGTGCTCGCCCCCAAAAACAGGCCCTTTGACTTTCTAGTAGCACGCGACACCGTCCCCACTTCTTCTATCCGCCTCCACTCATTCCTGTCGGCCTGGGAGTCCATCTCTACCGACAGATGGGTGCTTTCCATCATCGCGGAAGGCTACAAAATAGACTTCGCTCAGATTCCAAACCAATCTGTGGTAATCACCACACCCCCTTCCCCAGCTCTGCTGGCGGAGGTGAGCAACCTCCTACAGAAACAAGCCATAGAACTGGTCCTGGTGGAGGCCAGAACGGGAGGCTTCTACTCTCGTTATTTCCTGGTTCCCAAATGGGATGTGGGTCTGAGACCAATCATGGACCTTCGGAATCTGAACAAGTTTATTCTGTACCAGAAGTTCAGAATGTCCACTCTGCAAACAATTCTGCCCCTCATCAACCAAGGGGACTGGATGGCAACGCTGGACCTCAAGGATGCCTACTTCCACGTCAGCATCCATCCTGCATTCAGACGTTTCCTTCGGTTTGCAGTAGGTTCTCAACACTTCCAGTTCAAAGCCCTTCCGTTCGGTCTGTCCACCGCACCTCGGGTGTTCACAAAGATGATGAGCGTTGTGGCTGCTCACCTCCGGCTTAAAGGGATAGTTGTCTTTCCATACATCAACGATTGGCTCCTTGTGGCGGAGTCGAAAGAGAGTTTGTCAGACAATATTGCCACCACTCTTCGTCTTCTTCACACCTTAGGTCTGCAGGTCAATTTGGAGAAGTCACATCTTACTCCATCACGGACAGTTCAGTTCATAGGGGCTTTGCTGGATACGGACCTTTACTGCACCTTTCTGCCTCAGCAGAGAGCGATGGACATCATCAGTCTTGTCAAGCTTTTACAGAGTCGAAAGTGGGGCATGGCGCAGCAGCTGCAGCGGATGCTGGGGCTGATGGCGGCGACTACAAGTGTGCTGCTCTTTGCGAAGTTGAGGATGAGAGGCCTACAACTATGGTTTCTTTGACAGTTTCAACCATTAAGAGACTCACCTCGGAAGAGGTTTGTAATTCCACCTGTGACACTCCGAACACTGCAGTGGTGGAAATCAAAGGACAACATTTGTCAGGGAACTCCCTTCCACCTACCTGCAACAACAGTGATGATCACAACAGATGCGTCTTTGTGGGGCTGGGGGGCTCACAAGGACTCTCTGTGTGTGGGGGGCCCTTGGCCTTCTCAATTGACTCACTGTCATATAAATTACCTGGAACTGCTTGCAGTTCACTTTGCTCTTCGGTCCTTCTGCCCCATGGTGGCAGGGAAGGTTGTTGCTCTGCTAACAGACAATACTACTGCCCTGTGTTACATCAACAGACAGGGAGGGACAGTCTCTCGACGGCTCTGTGCACTGGCACTGGATCTGTGGTCGGAGTGCCTGGAGCATGACATCTTTGTGAAGGCTGCGCACCTCCCAGGGGCGCTCAATCTGCAAGCAGACTCGCTGAGCAGGAGTGCAGCTTCCCCGCACGAGTGGGAGATACAGTGGCGCTTCCTTCAACCCGTGTTTCAGCTCTGGGGGTACCCTCAGGTGGATGTGTTTGCCACAGCCAGAAATCGGAAGTGTCCTCTGTTTTGTTCCAGAGGGGGCACGGATCCAGAGTCGTTGGGAGACGGTCTGTTGTTCCCTTGGTAAGGTCGGTTCCTATATCTGTTCCCACCTCTGCCACTGCTGACAAGAATTGTCAACAAGATCGCAAGAGAGAGACCATGCTGCATCCTGGTGACTCCGTGGTGGCCTCGGCAGAACTGGTTCCCGATCTTGCTCCAACTGGCGAGAGGGGTCTTCTACCAGTTTCAGGCGGAACTGGACCTTCTGTCAGCTCAGGACGGTCATGTATTCCATCACAACGTGCCTCACCAGAAGCTGACAGTGTGGTTCATCGACCCTGTGAGTTCTCCAGCAGAGTCCAACACGTTTTCCTGAACAGCAGGAAGCTATCTACCCACGCTTCCTATGATAGGAAGTGGCGGAAGTTTCTTCAGTTTTCAGTGGATTCTAGTTTCACCCCAAAGGGTGGGACTATCGGTGATTTTTGAATTTTTGTTATCTCTGGTGGATGCTGGCCTTGTTTTTTCTTCCATTAAAGTTTATTTGGCAGCAATATCTACGTTCCATGAGCCAGTTGAGGGGCATTCAGTTTTTGCACACCCTCATTTTAAGAGATTTTTGAAGGGTTTGCTTAGGCTTCATCCTCCATCGAGATCACCCCCACAGTTGTGGGATTTGACTTTAGTGTTGGACAGGCTGACTCGGCGTCCTTTTGAGCTAATGGCCACATGCTCGTTACAGCTTCTATCTTGGACGACTGCCTTTTTGGTAGCCATCACATCAGCACGCCGTGCAGGGGAGCTCACGGCTATGTGTTGTGACTACCCATATCTAGTTTTTTAGGAGTCTGGAGTGTCGTTAGCTCCTGATATTTCTTTTCTCCCCAAGGTGGTTTCTCAGTTTCACTTTAACTTAGAAGTTTGGTTGCCCACGTTTTATCCTACACCTTCCTTGGATGAGGAATGTAGGTGGCATGCTCTAGATGTTAAGGGTGCCTTATTGTTTTATTTGAGTCGCTCCAAGAGTTTTCGTAAGGACCAGCATCTTTTTGTATCTTATGCTGCTCCTAAGTTGAGTTCTAGAATCTCGTCTCAGCGGCTTTCAAAGTGGCTCACTGAGACTATTAAACTGTGTTATTTGTTGGCAAAGAAGCCATTGCCTGGGCCCATTCGCGGCTACTCTACAAGAGCGATGGCAACATCGGTGGCGTTCCTGAAAGACGTTTCCCTGACGGATGTGTGCAAGGCTGCCACCTGGTCCTCTCTGCATGCTTTCATGAAGCACTACCCGCTGGAAGTGCATGCTCAGCAGAGGACTCGTCTGGGAGCTGCGGTGCTGCAAGCTGTCTCTTCTGGTTGACCATCTTCCCGCCTCCAGGTATGTCTTGCTTGCTAATCTCCCATGAGTGTGAAGCACAGAGACCATGAAGAAGATGGACAGGTTGCTTACCTGTAACTGTAGATCTTTGAGTGGTCATCTGTGCATTCACACTACCCACCCTCCTTCCCCACTGCTGACGGTCTTCTTCCAGTAGGGGCTTCCAGCGGTCAGGGAGGAACTGGCGGGATCCTCACGCTGGTGCCAGCGAGCATGCGCACTGGGACGCCTGTGCATGCCCGTTGGTGCCGAGCGCGAAAAAATCCCGAGCTTTTTAGGTACCGATTCGTGGATCAGTGCAGGCGCTCTATCCCATGAGTGTGAATGCACAGATGACTACTCGAAGATCTAGTTACAGGTAAGCAAACTGTCTTTTCTTCTCTTTCATCTTTGCTGCTCTTTGTCACGAGGAGGAGCTGGAAGGGTTAACAGACCTGGAAGAGTTGCCAGTCAGTTGCTCAGCTGAACAAACAGCAGCTGGCCCATCAATCACTCTCCAGGCACCAGTGTCAGCTGTTGATGATCAATCTCCTCTAAGCTCTCCCCCTCCCATCTCATGGGTTTGAAGCAGGCTCCAGAAAGAACTTTCAGAGCGAAGACATGAGGCACGCCGATGCTTAAGGTCTCTCAGCCCTGAGTTCCAGCAGAGTCACTGCCACCCAGGGAGCAGGTGATTGAGGCTCCCATATAGCTCCCACCCAGGACCTGGTAACCTAGTGGAAGCAACAAATCTATTCTCTGGCTTGCATCCACACTCCTTCCTGATCCTGATCCTGACCTTCTTGATTTCCTTGGCACCCTGACCTTCTGGCTTTTGGACATTGACTTCTGATTCTGGTTTGTGATTCTGCATTGGTGACTTAGCTCCTGCTTGACTTCCTGGACTTTGACCTTGGACTGGCTTTGGACTCCTGCCTGCCTGCACCCTGAGAACGTGACACTCTCTCTTATTTTGTTGACAGTGGCAAGCTTTTGTGCTCTTGTTGTTGAAAGCTGAGCAGGTTAGAAGGAGAAAAGGAAAGGCCGTTTTACTGACTTGGATGTCAGTATCAAACGAGAGAGGCAAGCCCCAATAAGAACATAAAAGAAGCCATGATGGATCAGGCCAATGGCCCATCCAGTCCAACACTCTGTGTCACACAGTGGCCAAATATATATATATATATATATATATATATATATATACATATATATATATACACACACACACACACACATATACATACACATATACATACACACACACACACACACATATATGTACTGTGGCTAATAGCCAATACAGATGTCGGTCTACACAGGGCAAGATAGTAAATTGCTGCCTTCGTGTGTATGTGTGTGTTTTACCCTGCTTTCACTTAGCTCTAAATGACTTTTCTGTGAAAATATAATAATAGTCTGAAAAAAATTGCCTGGACAAAGGAAGCAAAGAGCACATGTTCATCAAAGGCTTAACTTCCTAAGCTGACTCTAGGCAATTCAGCTCACCAGCCTAGACATGTCTTGTGCCTGCCGTCTTCACAGTCTGCCTGAAAACTGGACTCTAGCTTTGTCTGTAATGCAATTAACATAATTGTGTTAATCCATGAGTTAGTTCAAGGCAGATTTCAAAATGGCAAGCTGTTCACATAAAACGCCAGGTACCTTGTTATTTAATTCATAATATTGTTACTAATGCTGAAAGGAAAATATTGCCTGAAACCTAAAAGTTACACATACATACACATACATACATACCCTTGATTAAATTAACAAACTGCAAGTATAGGAATGCAAGAAGAACCTCTGTTTTTTCTGTTCTGCTGCTGCTTTCAGTGAGATTTACAACAGCCAAGGGACATTTATGTATAGCTTTTGGTATTACCTCTTGTTTGGAAGTTCGTTCCCAGATGTTTTCTAGCTCAGGGGAGGGAAAGCTTTATGTTTCTAGGAATTATGTGATTTTTTTTTTCAAGAGCCTTGGTTTCAACCAATCACAAAATGGTGGCTTGTACAAAAATTACAGCATTTCAGAGCAACTCTAAAGTGCTTGAGTGAGGAAATCTTTCGCTGAGTAAATCACACACACCCTTCCATTGTAGCTTGCCTGTAAGGAGAAAATACACAGTTAGCTCTCTCTTTTCCCCCAAAGACGCAAAGAGCAACTTCATTGCAGGAAGAAAGAGTTGACAGCATGCTCCTTTCTTGTCCTGAGCAAATTGGTGTGCTTGGGGATGCCGACTGCTTGGAGAGCTTATGATGGATGGTGGCTAAGAAGGTTGGACTGGGAGTCCCAGGCTCAGATCCCCACTCTGCCATTGACACTTGCTAGGTGATCATGGGCCAGGCAGCCTAAAGTAGCTCACAGTGATTGTTGTCAGGAAAAAATGGCAGAGAGAACAACATAAGCCACTTTGGGGTTCCCTCCTGGGGAGAAAGATGGAGTACAGGTGAAGGAAATAAATATAAATGTCCTGTCCCTTTAAGATGCTTAATGTGATGCTATTTAGCCTCCATGCCATGAAAAGCTTCAGCCATCCACTTCCACACATTAAGCCTCTATTAAAGGGACAGGATATTTGCCTCCAGGCTTGCTGCCAACCCTTGTGTATGCTTGCATTAAACTCATGTAGAGCATCATCGCAGTGCCCTTCTGATCGCACTGGGGGGGCAGGCGATGGGCTCGGCTCTCCCCAGTTTGAAAGGGCCCGGGCTGATTCTAAGTTGTATGAAGAGCACGCTGAAGGAGACAAAGTGTGGGAGGGGGCAAAACTCCTTCTCCTTCTCCAGCCTGCTCTTCAAACAGCTTAGAATCAACCCGGGCCCTGTCAAAGCGGGTAGGGCCAACTCCAAGCCTTTTCGCTCCTCTGGGGTGGGGGGAGCGTGGCACTAGGGAAGGGAGGGGACAGGCGGTGGTGGGGAGCCGAGCCTCATGCGGGGGTGTGTGTGTGTGTGACGGAGCGTGGTGCTGCGAAGGGCAGGTGGGGGCGGCAGGAGGGTGGAGGGCAGGGAGTGGTGGCCCGGTTGCTAACAGGCCGCAGACCGGGAGTTGGAAGCCCCTGCTTTACAGGGAATTCATTTTAAAACTGCATACTTCATTTGAGCAATTTTATTTTACAGGTATTGTTCATAGTGATCTGAAACCAGCAAACTTTCTGCTAGTGGATGGAATGCTAAAATTAATAGATTTTGGCATTGCAAACCAAATGCAACCAGATGTAACTAGCATTTTTAAAGATTCACAAGTGAGTAAACTTGCTATTGGAGGGAGGGGCTTATGTTATCATAAGACACTAACCTTACCCATTAATAAAACACAAGCAAGGGACCTAAAGGCCTTGTGAGTAAGGGGAAATACCATTTTTCCCTTCCCTTCCCTCCACTTTCACTCTCCCTTCTACATTTGTATTTGCTTCCTTCTTTTCTCTTCTAGCTTTTTCCTCTTCCTTCTTTCCTCTTCTACCACTTTTATCTTCCATCCCCACATGGAACACCTCTCTCACCCTTCCTTGCAACCCTCCCAGCATTTACTTGCCGCATATTTCCTGTCTCTGTCTCCTCGTTACAGCTCCCCTCACTTTCAAAGCGATTTGTACAGTAAAGCACAAAATAGTTTAAATGCTTCAAAATCTGATTCTACCATGTGAGATGTCAGCTGTCATT
The DNA here is from genome assembly GCF_032191835.1 of Heteronotia binoei. Classification (NCBI taxonomy): domain Eukaryota; kingdom Metazoa; phylum Chordata; class Lepidosauria; order Squamata; family Gekkonidae; genus Heteronotia; species Heteronotia binoei. Next base: position 77,496,316 of record NC_083223.1, read on the forward strand.
CTGGGCTGCTTGGACAATGTGATCTGTGGTTGCATAGGCAACCCAAAATCATAATCAAGATCTTACAAAGTAGTTTAGTGAGATCTCAGCACTCTGAAAGCGCATTTGATTTTACTCCCCCACCCCTTAAGATGTTTCTGCAAGTCTGGTTGGTTTCCAGAAAAATTCACAATAGTCCCTGCACAGTGTTTTTTATTTGCATTTAGGAAGTGTGTATAACTATTGAAATTATGATTGCCTTGTAAAGGGAGATAATAGATAGAATATCAGCAGGAGAAATGCAAAGAATTTGGAATGTCATACAACTCACAGTTGATGTTCATGGTTTCCTAAATGAAGATGTAGGGATTCAAGTCTCCAGTTGCCTCTGCTGAAAGAAAAAAGTAAAGCAGTTCCATGATTACTGCAGACTCAATTCTCTCAGGTTGCAAAGATAATTAGTATTACAAGAAGAGAAGAATGTGTAGAGATGGAGAGATAAATGTGTAACTGGCCTTACAGGAGCCAAACCAGTATATTCCATAAAGCTTCTATGTTGAGGTGATGTGGAATTTCATAAAATTGCAGAAAGAATGTCAGCTGAGGTTAAAAGATCGGAATCATGCCCTTCTCTTCCCTGCACTGAATTCCATCCTCCACCTTAACACCACTTAAGGAGTGTATTGACACAAACATTGACCATATTGAATGCTGACCATTTAAGCAGGGTTTTTAATTGCCTTCTGATCTTTTAGTGGTTGGCTGATGTAATACCTCACTACAATATGGAGGAATTTGTCTTGAACATGCAGGCTGCAATGTGGATGAGAGTGTACTCTGCAGACCACTGCCAACTGCATTTAACAGGAAGAGCCTGTTCTGCACTTATTTCCAAACTAGGAGAATTTTGCCATTGCAGCTTCAATCTGTGTGTGTGTATGAGAGAGAGAGGGAGAGTGAAATGGACACATAAGAAAGTATTTTGAATGTATGGATTCATTCTTAGGATATGCATAAGTCAGTGGTATTTGCAATTACTATAAGCCAAAATAGTCACTTTCAGCTTACTTGTTTCACTGGCTGTTTCAAGGTAGCAACTACAAGCCCCACCAGGCCAGAGCCTTGCCCACATTCTTGAAACATGGGAAGGTGCTCAGAAAAGCCATGGGTGGTATGTCAAGGATCTACATGTGGGTCTGTCACTGCTCTAAGATATTTTCTGTACATTATTCAGTGTGAATTCTTAGTGAATAAAAAATTACTGTCTAGACCTTTCCAAAGTCATTTAACAATGTTTGGTTTTGAACTAATATTTCTCAAGAACTGTTACAGTCCTCGCTAATATCTTTGCTGCTCAACGCAACCTATATTAAAATTATAGTTCTGGAGACATTGCTTTTCTGAGCCTTTGTTAGTACAGATTTTCAAAAGGAAGCCTGAGGTTGAATATTTTAATATATTATTGTTAAATGTATTTAACCCAATTTTTTAATGTTGTTAGGTTGGCACAGTTAACTTTATGTCACCAGAGGCAATCAAAGATATGTCATCTTGTGCAGAAAATGGAAAACCAAGATCAAAGGTAAAATATTCTAATCCTTATTGAATGGGTAAAATCTTTGGATCAGTCTGTGTGTTTTTATGCAAATCTCAGACTAGGTTATTTCACTTTCTTGGTTACACTGGGAATAAATCAATCAGGGTACCCTGAATGGTGGGGCAGTATTGGATTTTATAGGTAGACATTTAAGACTGGCTAAGAGGGAAGTAGCTAAACTAAAAAATAGACTAATATGCTTTGCAAATGTTGAGAGGAGTGGGCTGTCATAAAAACAGTAAGAAGTCCGGCCACACACATACACAGTGGGTGGGATTTTGAGTTTATGCAGTCAAAACAGCATAATTTTAAGCGCTGGGGAAAGCCCTTCAAAGAAAATGTAGACATCTTTCCTTTTACTACTATAATATGCTTTTTTAAAAAAAAACTGTTGCAGTAATTAGAAATCAATGATTTGTTGTTGTTCATTCGCACAGTCGAGTCCGACTCTTTGCGACTCCATGGACAGAGTCACGTCAGGCCCTCCTGTCTTCCACCATCCTCTGAAAGTCTGCTCAAATTCGTGTTTGTTACATCAGTAACACTGTCCAGCCATCTCATCTTTTGCTGTCCCCTTCTTCTTTTGCCTTCTTTCTTTCCTAGCATCAGGATCTTCTCCAGGGAGTGCTCTCTTTTCATTTGGTGGCCAAAGTGTTTGAGCTTCAGCATCTGACCTTCCAGTGAACAGTCTGGGTTGATTTCTCTTAGAACTGACTAATTTGATCTTCTTGCAGTCCAAGGGACTCTCAAGAGTCTTCTCCAGCACCACATCTCAAAAGCATCTATTCTTCTGCACTCGGTCCAGCTCTCACAGCCATACATAACTACTGGGAATGCCATCGCTTTGACTATACGGACTTCTGTTGGCAGGGTGATGTCTCTACTTTTTATTATACTGCCCAGGTTTGTTATAGCTGTCCTCCCAAGGAGAAACATATTTTAAATTCATGGCTACAGTCACCATCTGCAGTGATCTTAGGGTGGCCATAATATCTGCAGGCCAGCCAGGGACACCTTGAGGGGGGAAGGAATGTGTGTGTGCGCGCGCCGCTGGAAACAGGAAGTGACGTCATGCCACCGCCGGAAACAGAAAGTGACATCACTTCCTGTGACATTTCCCCCGCGCCACCTGCCGGAAGCAGGAAGTGACATCACTTCCTGTGACATCATTTCCCCCAAATGCCACTGCCGGAAACAGGAAGTGACTTCACAGCACTTCCTGTGACGTCCCCCAAAATCCCCCAAATATCACCGCCAGAAACACCAAGATTATTTATAGAGAAGGAAAGGGGGAAATAAAGTTAAATAAAACTCTTTTTTTACTTTTTTCAAAGTGAGAAGACTAGAGAGAACGGGTTCCACGCTGAGAAGCCAGTCAGATTCCAGTGAGATTCCAGTGAGACTGTGCTGCATAATGCAGCCTATTTATTTTGTCCTGTTTGCTCTATCTGCGCCACCTTCATCACTTTCGGGGTGTGGATCCCCCAGTGGGGTGGTCTCCCGACTCCCTCCGCCGGCTGTTTCTGATAGCCCTGCGCCCCCTCTTTCATTTGATATGTGTCCCGTGCGGGTGCCACCCTCCCGCCAGGAGATGCCGCAAAATGAGCCCCCTTGAGGCTTATGGTGTCAGGGCTCGGGGGAAGCGAGCTAGACTGCTGTTCTTTTGCAGGGTTATAGAGTGTTTCGAGCCCATCCCTGTGCCATCGGTCCCATCGTTGTGGGACCCAGGGGGCCGGCGCAGCGGCCCGCCGAAGCAGCCTGTCACTAATAACACAGGTCGAGATGCAGGACAGGAACCCGGAAGTGACCGACAGGCTGCTTCAGCGGGCCGCTGCGCCGGCCCCCTGGGTCCCACAACGATGGGACCGATGCCACAGGGACGGGCTCGAAACACTCTATAACCCCTCAAAAGAACAGCAGTCTAGCTCGCTTCCCCCAAGCCCTGCCGCCATAAGCCTCAAGGGGGCTCATTTTACGGCATCTCCCTACGCCGCCCACGCTCCTGGCTTCGCGCATGCGCAGAGCCCGCCACACCGCCGCCAATCGCCGTGTGCACGCGCAGGGACGCTCCCTCCCTCACACGCCGCCTTCCCCGCCTGCTCCTCTCGCTGGCTAAACCGGGATCTCTAATGGTCCCGGTATAGCCAGCCCGGGAGGCGGGAATTGGCGGCCAGAAACGGGACTTTCCCGGGTGACCGGGACGGTCTGGCCACCCTAAGTGATCTTGGATCCCAGAAATGTGAAGTCTGTCACTACTTCCATGTCTTCCCCTTCTATTTGCCAAGGTGTGATGCGGCCAGATGCCATGATCTTAGTTTTTTTGATGCTGAGTTTCAAGCCTACTTTTGTGCTCTCCTCTTTCACCCTCAACAAGAGGTTCGTTAGGTCCTCCTCACTTTCTGCCATTAGAGTAGTGTCATCTGCATATCTGAGGTTGTTGATGTTTTTCCCGGCAATCTTAATTCCGGCTTGTGCTTCATCCAGGCCAGCATTCCACATGATGTATTCTGCATATAAATTAAATAAGCAGGGTGACAATATACATCCTTGTCGAACTCCTTTTCCTATTCTAAACCAATCAGTTGTTCCCTTTCTGACAGTTGCTTCTTGACCCTTATATAGGTTTCTCAGGAGACATGTGAGGTGGTCTGGTACTCCCATCTCTTTAAGGACTTGCCACAGTTTGTTGTGATCCACACAATCAAAGACTTTAGCATAGTGAATGAAGCAGAAATAGATGTTTTTCTGATACTCCTGTGCTTTCTCCATAATCCATCGAATGTTGGCAATTTGATCTTCTCTACCCCTCCGAAACCCAGCTTGAACTTCTGGTACTTCAATGATACAACTTGTTAAAATTCCATATAGCCATAGTTTTCTTGCAAACTCATTAAGAGCTGGGGAAAGCCCTTCAAAGAAAATGTAAACATCTTTCCTTTTACTACTATAATAGTTTTTTTAAAAAAAAAAACCCTGAAAGCCCTGTTGCAATAAGTAGAAATCAATGATACAGCTTGTTAAAATTCCATACAGCAATAGTTTCCTTGCAAACATTAAACAGTATTAGGCAAAATGTAACGTTTAGACATCACTTTAGAGTGTCTAGAGCTCTTTATATATGATATTTTGGCATTACAAAAATCCTGTCAGGTAGTCCAGTATTACTGTGCATGTGGAACTGAGGCTGAGAGTAACAGTTGCTTGTCCAAGGCCACTGAATGAGCTTGTGGCTAGAGTTCATAGCCTCTATTGTAAACCAAAATATTCTGACTGAAAGTTGCACCTTTGTATGATTCACCTTTGTGTGTAGTGAGAATTATCTATTTTCTGTTGTACAAAAGCTCTTTATTACATATGATAGGGTTGCCAGGTCTGTGTTGGAAGATACCTGGAGACTTTGGGGGTGGACCTGGGAGACGGTGAGGTTTGAGGAGGGGCAGGGCCTCAGCATGGTACAGTGGCACACAGCACACCCTTCAAAGCCGCCATTTCTCCAGGGGAGCTGATTTCTGCCAGCTGGATATCAGTTGTAAAAGCAGAAAAGGCTGGCAACCCTATGAGGAAGGAAATACTTTGAATTTTCTGTTTTGGTAAGGTTAAGCCAAAGGCAAATCAGGTTTTATTCTCCCAACCTCAGCATCTCCAACCCACATGGAAGGATCGGGCATCAAGGGCTGACTCTAGGGAGATCCAGCCAGCGTGGCTGGGAGCAAGCCAGAGAACTGGCTTCCAAGGGAGGAAGGGTCAGAGGTCAGCATGCTCACCAGTGAAAGAGTCAAGTGATTGCTTAGCCACCTGCTTTGCCCCCAGCCTGACACCTGTTTAGGATACTGGGAGGCACTTGTGGGCAAGGGAAGAGAACCAGTGACTTAACCACCTCCTTTATGTCTGAGACCAAGAGATCCCATTGAACTGGAACATACCCACACCTTGGAGCCCAGCTGTCCCCCAGGAACATGCCCAGGTCCCTGAGGTTCAGACACAAAACCATTCATATGCAGTCACCTTTCCAACAAAAAGAACCTAAGGCATTCCTCTGTCCCTCATCTTCCTTTCCCCCTTTTTTGATTAGTCAGAAATGGAAGAAGATGTCGCAGTATGGCTGGTAAAGAGGCTAACTGTTGGATACAGAAGTAGAGTGCTCCATTGATGAGTGAAATCCTGGACCTCTGCAGCACATTACTGTAAAGGTCTGTAGGCATGCAATGGCTTATTTTGAATGAATAGCACAGCTGAAATACACCATGGTATAAAATCAGGAACTATCCATGGATCTTGCACAATGGCAAACATAAGCAAGCCCACATTTAGGAATGTGAAAACTTTTTTCCTCCATCACTGAAGAAGTGTCATTACTGAGTTTTAGCTGGATCTTTAACATGGTGATAAAAGGGCAGCTGTACAGATTTGGGCAAGAAGAAAGTGCTTTTAAAGGTGCTGCTTGAGAAATGTGGTCTGTTGCATGATTTCCGTACATCTTCATCTTCAACAATTACCTGTAGCAACAGAACAGCAGCTGGTATTTGTTCTGCTAACTGGAGATAGATAGTTGGATTTTTTTTAAGCTTTGATTTCTGGGGGCGTGGCATCACGCAGCTCCAAGGTGGACACCTAAGGTAGCAGCTCATCCCTAACCCGACATTAAAATCATTCTATAAAGCGACTGCAGCGAGTATATGGACAAAATTCAGAAAGAGAAGAAGCATCAAATCTTTCCCCACCAAACTGCTGGGAAAACTAAGGTGGTAAGCAACTATTTTTACCCTTCTCCTTCCCCTCAGGCCCAGGAGGGTGAGAACCGCGGTGAGAGCAATGGCAGAGGGAGGAATGGAAACACAAAACTCTGCTTCAGCATTAACAAAAGCAGATTTGGTTGCAATGGAAGAGAGATTTTTACAGAGAATGGAGGCAATGCTGGGTCCAGTACAAACCTCATTGAAGGAAATAAAAATCTCTCTAACTGATGTAAAAAAAACGGCAGACTGCACACTAACATTAGCAGAGACAATACAAGATGAAAATCAGCAGCCCCAGGGACATCATTGTGTCCTTCTTGGATTACAGAGTGAAATCCTCCATTTTGTTTGAAGCTAGAGGAAAAGGCCACTTTACCTACAAGGAGAACAAGATTGAGGTCTTTCCAGATCTGCCTCCTGAGGCCATCTCTAGAAGAAGAGACTTAAAACCGATAACCTTGCAGCTTCAAAAAGCAATCATAAGATATAGATGGAATGGCCCTGCTTCACTTTTTGTTGTCCACAATGGAGTAAGACTACAGGCTAATTCAATTGAATCGGGACTCAGATTGCGACAAGCTTTGGTACTGCAGCCTGCATCAGAAGATCCTAAGAATTCCAAGAGAAAGTTATTTCAAACTTCTCCTCCCAAGCAAAAATCCAGCAGGATCCCAGTGGCAACATCTCCTAGACTGAGCTTTACATGAGACTGATAAGTTAACACTGCTTGAATATTACTAGTGATGTAACTAGACAAACTGCTTTCTTAATGTTTTATATTTTATTTATTTCTATGTGAATACAGGATGGTAAAAATGCAAATGCTGTTCTAGTATAACAAATATAACAATATGGATGTAGTTCAACGTTTTTAGTTAAGCACTTGCTAAATGTCTTGTTAGGCTTAAAATGTTGGATAGGGGCATTTATTGAGAATGATTGGATAGGAATATTTCATAGAGAGCTTGCTAGTGAGCTTCTTTGTATTAACCCTGGTATAGGGAGGTAGATTTCTTTCTACCAGCTTGCTTTGCAAGCCCCATAGTACATGTTGGCATTCATGGTTCCCTCAGTGAACTGTAGCTCCCCAGTGCCGGCAGCACTCATGCAGCCCCAGACCATGACATTCCCACCACCATGCTTGACTGTAGGCAAGACACACTTATCTTTGTACTCCTCATCTGGTTGCCGCCACACCCGCTTGACACCATCTGAACCCAAATAAGTTTATCTTGGTCTCATCGAACCACAGGACATGGTTCCAGCAATCCATGTCCTTAGTCTGCTTGTCTGCAACAAACCGTTTGCGGGTTTTCATGTGCATCATCTTTAAAAGAGATTTCCTTCTGGGACGACAGCCCTGCAGACCAATTTGATGCAGCGTGCAGTATATGGTCTGAGCACTGACAGGCTGACCCCCCACCCCTTCAACCTCTGTAGCAATGTCATGGTCTGGGGCTGCATGAGTGCTGCCAACACTGGGGAGCTACAGTTCATTGAGGGAACCATGAATGCCAACATGTACTATGACATACTGAAGCAGAGCATGATCCCCTCCCTTTGGAGACTGGGCTGCAGGGCAGTATTCCAACATGATAACGACCCCAAACACACCTCCAAAACGACTACTGCCTTGCTAAAGAAGCTGAGGGTAAAGGTGATGGATTGGACAAGCATGTCTCCAGACCTAAACTCTATTGAGCATCTGTGGAGCATCATGAAACGGAAGGTGGAGGTGCGCAAGGTCTCTAAAATCCACCAGCTACGTGACGTCATGGAGGAGTGGAAGAGGACTCCAGTGGCAACCTGTGAAGCTCTGGTGAACTCTATGCCCAAGAGGGTTAAGGCAGTGCTGGAAAATCATGGTGGCCACACAAAATATTGACACTTCGTGCCCCATTTGGACATTATCACTTAGGGGTGTACTCACTTTTGTTGCCAGCAGTTTAGACATTAATGGCTGTGTGTTGCGTAATTTTGAGGGAACAGCACATTTACACTGTTATACAAGCTGTAGACTCACTACTTTACATTGTAGCCAAGTGTCATTTCTTCAGTGTTGTCACATGAAAAGATATACTTAAATATTTACAAAATGTGAGGGGGTGCACTTACTTCTGTGACATACTATATCTGTAAGCCAAAATGCCCTCAAAACGAGGTTGGGGAATTGTCAGGTGGGCACCTGGCCTAATCAGGATCTTTTACCTGTATATACAGGATTTCACGTCCAGAAATTAATGCTTAAAAATATTAGGGACTCTAAGTAAAACAATTAAAATTTATTCCAGAAAAATATGCTTCCATACAAGATAAAATACTCATAAAATCATACACACAGTCCTAAGAAAAATAGAGAGATAGGGGAACACATGGGTAGACGAACAGGGTGATATTTACCAATCGTAGTCTTCAAGGAAGGCTCCAATGGCGACGAGCGAGGAAGTGGGAGAGGGGACCCGAAACTTGGCCTTAGAATCGGGGATGGAGCTAGACAGCGGAATTGGGATACTGCTAGAAGCACACCTGTGGGTAGCTAGTCCACAGGTTATAAGGACTATCTTGAGCCCTTAGGGGATGGGAGGTACGAGGGAGGAGGAAGGTGGTCAGCTGATGCATGACCTCACAAAAAGGGGAGGCTTCGCAGTGACCATAAGGGCTGGACTACTACGATAGCCAATAGGAAGTTCATTGGTGTCACCTAATTGAGTGCCCATTCCTGACCAATGGACTTGCTTGGCTCCTGGATACCTGAGTGAACTTTCAGGTTGAAATGGACCAGGGTGAGGCTCCAAAATGACAGTTGGGGAGAAGAATAGGAGAGATTACTGGGTGGGGAGATGCTTAAGACTATTAAACTTCTCTAAAAGGGTGACAATAGAGAGTCAAATCATTGCCTAGGTAACACCCAGTTTACACAAAGGAACTTGGCTCTGGCTGAAGATGGTCTCTCTTCTTCTGTCTTCTCCTTAGCATGAGTCTTGAGTTCCGTTAGACAAAGGCAGTGGCGGTTGGACAATTAGCCACTCCTGGGGTGGGTAGATTGCTTGCAGGCACAGGTGACATCTGGCGAGTACTTGAGCCATCCGCTTCGCTGGAATGGAGTCAGGCCTGGTAGGAAAATGGCTGCGTGTGGTGTTAGCCCTTCACAGTGGATTCTATGGTCAGTGCTTCAAAACCGTTCGTCTGGATAGTTCCTGGCGGCGCAGTCTCCTCCGCCCCATGGCCGGGATGGACGTTATACAGAACGACGGGAAGCCATCCGTTCTGTTGGGCACTCTTGTACCGGTCTTGAGTGTCTTCGTAGTGTTATGGCTGCTAGTACTGCATAAGTCCCTTTTGCCCCTGGATAGGTTTACCCACACTCTCTGGTCAGACGTGTGTGAGTCACTTCTCCAGGTGCTCTGGCAACCAAGTTGGTGATTACGATGTTCTGTAAGGGGTTTTTCCTCACAGTATATGGATGTGAAAGAGGCTTAAAGACTTTTTGAAGTAGAAACTGAAGCACTGAAGTGCTCAAACTGTACTTATAAGAACTTTAATTGGTTTTTTAATTTACTTTTAAAAGCTGATTCTGCATTTTAGGATTTTTGACTGTGAGAAGAACATTTTTATAATCTTGTAAAGTGGACTTAGTTCTATTTAGATGGATTTTATGGATAGCTCTAAAACTTTAATGCTCTGGATGGGAAGTGAATTTTGATCTAAATTTGTGGATGTTATGGATATAATTTTTTGACTTTGCTTTTATTTTTATTTTTGCCCTTTGTTTATCTGTGGTTGGATTATTTTTACCTGTGGATTACTTTTTATTTGTGGATTATTTTTTACCTGTGGTTGGATTATTTTTCGGTTTTTTGGTCCTGCTGGATTTCCTTTTTTATTTGTTTGGATTATTGCTTTATTATTTAACTCTGGTTCTCAGTTTTGGGATTATAAATAGGGTATTCAGCCCTGGATTACAAAGTTGTATTTGGCAGTTGCTGTGCTTAGAAGATATCTGAAAATTGAGGTGGGGAGCTGGTTTGCTTTTGAACTAACATTGATGGAAACCACTGGACAGTGAACTGTGATCTTTTGTTTTGTCTACTGTGGTGAATGTTTTGTTTGTTATTATTTTGAGTGCTGTTTTGACTAGCATAAATTGTTGCGAGTTGTTGGAAGGCTGTTTTCTTCTTAGAATTATTTCGTAATAAGAGTATTGTTTGGAGAAGATTATTCACCTGCTATAAACAGAACATAGAACTTCAAAACAAAGGTTGAAGAGATCCTATTGAACTGGTAGTTGTGAGTGTGCTCACATTAATAACAATGGATAGTAAAGCAGGAACCATTCCCAAGGAAACGGCCAAAAAAAAAAGGAATCAAAGAAGGGAAACCATCTTATTCACCAAGTGGCCAATTGGGGCCAGGGAAATTTACACCTATACAGATCATAGCCCTATAATGATAAAACTAAAAGGTTCACGGAGAAGAAGACCATGGAAGTTAAATATTGCAATTTTGAAAGATAAAGATTTTCTCAAAGAATTTAAGGTGGAAATGGAATCTTTTTTCAAACAAAATATAACACAAAAGGTAAAGATGCAAACAGTTTGGGACACTGCTAAAGCTTTTTACAGGGGTCTTGCAATTAGTTGCAGTATTTAAAAAAAGAAAGAAAGAATTGAAAATTTTCAAAATTTAATGTCACAAGCTGGAGAAACTGAGAAGAATCTTAAAAAACAACCAACAAAATGTGATTTTCAAAAAAAGGTGAAAGAAATGCAACATAAAATGAATTTAGTTCTTATGGAAGAGGTGGAGATTAAATTAAGGTATGCTAAACAAAAAATTTTCAAACATGCCAATAAGCCTGGAAGGTGGTTGGCCTACAGGATGAGAAAAGAGAAGGCTAAAAGAATAATTACAACATTGGGAGATGAGAATAATAAAGAGAAATCTCAAAAACAAGAAATATGACAAATCATGGAACAATTTTATAAAAAATTATATGAAGACAAGCAAGTTCATAAAACAGATCTAGAAGAATATGTTAAACAATACAATCTTAATAAATTCAAAGAAGAACAACAACAAAATTTGAATGAACCTATAACGATAAGGGAGCTTGGAGAGGCATTAACAGCTCAAAAGAATGGCAAATCACCAGCACCAGATGGATTACCTGCAGAGTTTTATAAAGCTTATGAAGAAACTTTACTTTTACCATTTAAATGCCTCATTGAAAAGATACAGGAGGAAAGCCAAATCCAAACTCATGGCAAGAAGCTATGATATCTATGATTCTGAAAGAAGATAATGATTTGAAAGATATTAAAAATTACCATCCAATTTCCCTTTTAAATGTGGATTATAAAATTTTTGCTACAATATTGGCACAATGTTTGAAGAAAGTTTTACAATCTATAATACATTATGACCAAGCAGGATTTCTGTCTAAAAGATATCTGAAAGATAATGTCAGAACAGTTTGTAATATTTTAGAATATTATGAAAATCATCCAGAGAAGCAATTGGTTTTAATTTGTTTAGATGCTGAGAAGGCATTTGACAACGTTCATTGGCATTTTATGTTACAGCAACTGAAAGGCATGCAATGTGGTGAAAACTTTTTGAGAGCGTTAGAAGCAATATACTCCACAAAATGCTAGGGTGACAGTGAATGGTGAATAAACAGAAATAATCAACATTCAAAAAGGTATAAGAAAAGGCTGTCCACTGTCTCCGCTACTTTTTATTTTATCCTTAGGGGTACTGAACAATCAAATAAGGGAAGATACAAGCATAAAGGGAACTGTGATAAAAGATGAACAATATAAACTTAGAGCATTTGCTGACGACTTAGTCTTTATATTAGAACAACCAATGGATTCAATAGATTGCCTCATAAATAAGATTAAACAATTTGGCTATTGGGCAGGACTAAAGAGTAATTATTATAAAAAAATTTTTTTGACAAAGAATATGACAACCGAACAAATTCAGGCCTTCTAGCAAAAATCAGGATTTCTCCATGAAAAAAGAATCAAATAAAGGGAAGAATAGCCCTAATAAATATGAATATTTTACCAAGGCTACTATTTTTCTTTCAAACTATTCCAATATTTTTAAATAGTGGATTTTTTCAAGAACTAAATAATATGCTTGCTAAATATGTGTGGCAAAGCAAAAAACCTAGAATTAAAGACTTTGCAGGACTCCAAATTAAGAGCAGGTATGGGTCTGCCAGACTGGCAATTGTACTATAAAGCATCTGTGCTTTTGTGGATAAGAGATTGGATATAGAATTGTCTTTTTGGTTTTGGAAAGTATTTTATATAAAACAAGACCAGAATGTATTGTGCTTTCATCCCCCTTTTCCCCCGATCTTTATTTTCTAAACTTTACTGAAACTAATACAAACTTTTGAAAAGTAACAAACAAAAAAGGGGTCATCTCAAAACTATATAGACTTTTAGGTAACATAACATTTACAAAACCCCCATCATATCAAAAGCATTGGCAAAAGGACTGCTCAACCCAAATAACGGAAGAGCATTGGGAAACTGTGTGGCACGCATATGATTTTACAAATAACATAACCTCATTTAAACTTCAAACATTTAAGATCATGGCTTATTGGTACAACACTCCGCAACAGTTATCTAAAATGTCAACTAAATTCAGGCCCTTGTGTTGGAAAAAGTGTAATCAAAAAGGGTCTTATACGCATTGTTGGTTACTTTGCCCAAAAATTTGGGGGTTTTGGTCCCTAGTGATTCAAAAAAATTAAGCTGATTACCAGATGGACAATAGCAGCAACTCCAGAAATGCTTTTATTAAATCTTAGAACGTTTAATACTGTGTCTTCCATTATTAACAAGCAAATTGCATTATTATTATTTGCAGTTAAGTTAGGTATTGCACATAAGTGGAAGTCTGATGCAGCTCCTACCTTAAATGTATGGCACTCTAAACTTTGGAATTTATACACTATGGCTAAACTAACGGACCTGTCTAAAAGTTACGGGGATCCAGATTCAAATTTATTTGTGGCATTGTGGTTTCCTATCTTGGAATATCTTCAAGAACAAAGCGAGATTCCTGATATTATTTCGGCTTTACACTTATTGTAAAGAGATCGAAGAAACGGAAGTACTAACTAAATTATACCTCAAAACATGTTTATAATTAACTGTACTATCTTGGTTATCTTGGGTATTTTGTACGTATTCAAATAAGATCATTATAATCCTTTTTCTTTTCTTTGGTGATATTTACTCTACAAAGGGAGCATATTTATGTTAATCTATTGATTTACTGTCAAATTGTCTATAGTTGTATTTTGTATATTTTCAATAAAGTTGTTGAAAAGTTAAAAAAAAAATGCTGCTTATCCAAATCTTCTACCATTGGGTACTTGTTCCACTACTAGTAAGAACTGAGTCCAGGGGAAGAGGAAATAAAGCCTGTTGTAGCAGCAAGCCTCTTCCTTCAATTCACTAAGTAAACTAATGCTATTTGTATTTCAATAGGAGACCCCCCCCCCCCAAGTCCAGTCTAACAGCTAGATTTTAGTCCAGTAGCACTTAGAGAATGACAAGATTTTAGGAGTATTTGCTTGAGAGAGTCAAAGTTTCTTTCATCAGATATGAGTTGGAATGGAGTTCTGTGAGGCTTTATATCCCAGTCAAAAGGTGGACTATGATTCAGGACTATGGCAGAAGCTAACAAACACAGTCCTTAAAGAGTAGACCTCTATGGAATGAGGGGTACAAGGTGGGATAATTCATCCAGCCATCAGTTCAAGAACACCATGCATAGTAAAAGGTACATTCTCAGGGTAGGCAAATAGAATACTAAAGTCTACTTGTGACAGGATCTTCTAAATGGGAAATTCTCCATTCTACATGCAAGTGCAGGAAGATGCTAAATGCAAAGAGCCCCAGCATTAAGTGTCCATAAGTCCAGTCAACTTGAAAGTGCCAGTAAGATCTCTCAGGGGGCATGGGCAGTTGAGACAGTTTCCCTTTCCAGTTTCTAAGATAAAGGCCATTAAGACTGCAAACAGGAAGAAACCAGGTTTATTACAGTCATTCTTGGAATCCTCAAACAATCTCTGCTTTTAAATGCTTGCGCCTAAAGTACTTGCTTTAATATCCTGAGGAGCCTCATTTTGACACCTGAGATCCATGTCACTGGAGTCTCTGACTACATTGTGCATTAAGTGTACATACTCTGCACATGTTCATAGAGAGTACTTGGGTTGAAGCCAACCAGATCTTTGTGATGCTGGGAGAAATCACTGTAAAGGCTGAGTTATTGAGATTAGGGTTAAACACAAATAATCTAGTGGGTTGGTTCACAGTTGATACTGAGCTATGAGAGAACATTCTCTCCTTATCACTCTGCTAGTTTGTTATCTTTCACACCACATCTTTTACTCTTTTGCACTCCAATTATTCGTTACTCTTCCAAACTACCTTTCCCCCCCAAAACCCCATAAAATAAATGTATAAAGAAAAAACCACACAGATAAAACAAATAACTGCCCTGGTGACAGAACACAGCCTGCAAGCATCATAACTCAACTATAGCCTGAACCAGAAACCAAACATTCTCTCATACTTGGTATTTCATCATTGCATTAATTTCTTAAACAAGTTTTGTGAACTAGTCTTGTCTTTATGAATTTCTAGTCCACATCTTCTAGTCATTGTAATGTCTTGAAAAATCATTTGATGTGATCATTATTTTTATTTCTAATTTTTTTTTATGGTTGTATATGTTTCTTTGACTTTGCTGTGAGCAGATTGTCTTCTTAGGCAGTACATGTCTTCACAAAAGGTGTGCCATTGACCAAGTTTTACATGCTCTTTTTATTGCTTATGTGATATTTTGTTACATCAGGTAGGTTATATTCTGTAACAATGCATGATGGTACTAATTGTCTGAGGAACCTTTTGTTTTTAGATCAGTCCCAAAAATGATGTCTGGTCATTGGGATGCATTTTATATTGTATGACATATGGGAGAACTCCATTTCAACACATAACAAATCATATCACAAAACTTCATGCGATAATTGACCCTACTTATGAAATAGCATTTCCTGATATTGCGGAAAAAGATCTCCTGGATGTCTTAAAGGTAATAAGTATGAGTGCAGCATATTTGTCATGCAATCATAAATGTGACTTAATTTCTGACTTTAATCATTTATGACAAAAGAAATCTATGCCAGGGTCTCCAATCTTTTCTTTAATGAGAGCAGCTTCTGGGTAATCAACAATATCCTGAGTGATTTCCTCCTGCCCTGCACAGCATGTTATGTTTTGTTCTGTTCTACCGAAGGCACATGGCCTAGGAAGAGCACAGGATTGAACTTTATTAGCTACGCGTCACAGAGAAATGTCCTAGGAAATAAATGCTGGGTCTTCTAGGAGATGCACAATCTACATTGTAGTAGCTTATGAGCTATCTATTGAGGATCCCTGGTCAGTGCTGACTTCCTTTCTTCCCCCACCTCAAGTACAGCCTTTCTCCTTGACATGTTAGAGCTGGGTCTTAGTTAATAAAAATATATACTAGTTTTTAATATAATGATTCAATAAACTGAGCAACTTTATTTGCTTTGTCATCACTTTTATGTTAAACATGCTGTAAAGTAATGTAGTAATGGAGGCAATTTTGGAATTGATGAGGGCTAACAAGCTGAAACTTAATCCCAACAATTGAGGTTACTGGTGGGGAGAAAGTCTGATCAAGGAACCTGTCCTGAATGCGGTTACAGTCCCCCTAAAGGAGCAGGTTGATAACTTGAGGATGCTCCTGGACCCAGGCCTCCCTTTGAATAAACAGTTGGCAGCAGTGGCTGGAGTGCCCTTTCAGCAGATTTTCCTGATGAGCCAGCTGCAGCTCTTTCTGGACACAAAAGATTGGGCCACTGTGGTGTATGCCTTGGTAATATCTAAATTAGATTACTTCTATGCACTATATTTGGGCCTGCCCTTGAAGACTGTCTAGAAGTTAGTACACATAGAGTGTTGAGTGGTTTGTGGGAACCTTATCACTCTAGTCTTGTTCCAGCTACACTGGCTCCCATTTGCTCCTGGGCTCAATCTATGGTGCTGGTATTGACCTATAACACCCTTTATGGCCCAGAATCAACATAAAGACTGCCTTTTCCCAAAATGAAGTTACCTACTCACTCCAGTCATCCCTGGAGACCAGTTTCCCCTGACATGATTGATGGCAACCCAAGAAAGGGTCTTTTCAGTTATGGTGCCAAGATTGGAACTCCCTCCCTAGGGAGATTTCTGTGTGTCTATCATTGTCTTGGTATCACTGACAATTGTAGATACTAGGGATGGGCATGAACCAAACAATGCCTCCCACAAAATGTCCCCAAACTTCCTGAACCTCCCAGGGACAGTTCCTGCCAACTTGTCTTCCCCCAGGCAGCAAGCAGCTGCAGGGTGCCTGAGGAAGCCAAGGAAGGCAGTTTAAACTGCTTTCCCTCAAAGTCCCAGCTAATCCTGTGGGGAGAGGTCTTTTCTACAGACTGTTGACTGCCTGGTTGACAGGCAGTGCAGCAGAGCAGGCAAAGCAGCCGATCCTTAGGAGGAGACCTCTCCCTGCAGGATTGGCTGTTCTATAGGCTCTGCTGTTCTGCCTGGTTAAAACCAGGCAGTCAAACTATCCAGAGTTTGAGCTTAGCCCACAAGGAGAGGAAGGAAAGAAATATCAGGGAGCGATCTCTCCATTATATCCTATGGGCCTATAGGATATGATGGAGAGATTGGTCACAGGTTTGACATGACCCTAGAGAAGGGGTTTAAACTTTAAATCCCTTCTCTGGCACTGCAGCTGCAGCCTGATCTCTCCGTTGTATTTTATGGGCCCCCAGGATACAGTAGGGAGCTCTTAAGCTGGAGAAGGGAGGGGTGGCATTTAAATGCCTCCCCTTCCTCCCCCAACCATAATGAACCACGAACCATGACTTGTTCAGGGATTCGTGGGTTTTGGTGGTTGGTTTGGTACATGAAATAAAACAAACCACAAAATGAACCACCCTTTTCCCTAGTTCATGCCCATTCCTAGTAGATATTATAGAGGTGATGCAGAAGAAGCAGGTTGGTTGGAATATCCATTATTTAATATTCTCAGATATTCTGATAATGACAGGTACTTTGGCTTACCTGTTTAGCGTATCTACCATTATTAATGCCCAATATATGGTTCAATAGGACCAATTTTAAGGAACTGTGTGTGCATTATGATGAATCTAATAACGGCTTAATCCTGTCATACATGTTAGAGAATTGATTGCACTTTAAATCTGCACTGTGAGCGTTTCTGTAGAAATGAACTGTTAGCAGTCAGACTTTCCCTGCAGATGAGTACTTGGCATCTAGAGAGAAAAGTCCATATGCCCTTCATAAAATAGTGATTCTAAATATCATATCATACAAGATACTGTTTGGTCTTAAGGTGACCCTAATGTGAAACCAGCCTGGGAAACTATTTGCAAAAACATTAATCTCCCATCCCAAATGTAATACATACTTTATAACAATGCATTGGGACTTCATAACAATGGGAAAAAAATAGCACCTTACTTTACATAAACCTCCTTCATCTCCAAACCTGCTTCCCCTTTAATAACCCTTGTTAGCATATACATAATACCAAGAAGTATCTCCCCATCCTGTACTTCTGAGGACCACCAATCAATATTAACAGTCCTGGGAAAGCCAACAAGCTCTGCATGATTCTTTGCTCTCCCTCCAGGAGAACCATTTGGTGTTGTCCAAGTCTTTGGGACAACTTCAGTAAATGCATCAAAGCTGTTTTAGGGAGAACCTATCATAGTTTTTCAGACAACATTTTCCCTATAAATACAAGCATTCATATCCATTGTGTGTGTATATTCTTCACGTCAACCACACACCAAGCACTGGTTGCTTCTCTCTTCTGTGGACCTGAACTTGAGATTGATAAATATAGCCTATCTTAGAAACACTATTCCCTGCTGCTACTTTTTATTTCTTAGTTAGCTCTTGTTTGTGTGTTTACAGTGTGCTCTGTGTATGTATGCTTTTACCCTTTATTATATTTCAATAAAAACACTTCTAGTTGAACATCAGCCTGGTTTATTTGTGACTGCTCTGGGGAAGGATTTTGGTATACAATTATTAGACCATTTTTGGGAAATGAAACTAGATAAATGGATTGCATAGATAGTTCATAGGTATACATCTTCTCCTTAAAACAAGAAGTTTTGTAGTTATATTAAGAAAATGACAATGTCTTTGGAAGCCAAACATTCTAATTCTTGTCTAACTTTCACCCAGTGCTGTTTAGTAAGGAATCCTAAACAAAGAATATCAGTCTCTGAATTGTTGATTCATCCTTATGTGCATATTCAAGCCAATTCACAAACAGGTAATTTAAATAGTTACTATGAAATTAATATTGCAGATTGTTTACCCTCACTAGAATGTTGTGGATAAAAGTGTGTGGGCTGATTATGAATTTTTAAAATATGAATAATAGCCTCTTCCTGTATGAAGCTATGTGGGAACTGAGGTCTTCTGTGTACCTTCTGGATGAGCCCTCTGTTTGTTCTTTGTCCTGGGTGAGACCTCCATGTTCCTCACTGGCAGTCTTTAAGCAGCAGCTGGATGAACACTTGTCAGGGATGCTCAAGGCTGATCCTGCATTGAGCAGAGGGGGTTGATGGCCTGCATGGCCCCTTCCAACTCTGTGATCCTATTATTCTATTTTGTGATTCTACATGTTGCCACTGTGGTCCCCAACAATGTTCTCTCTAAGCTGTGTTGTCTTGTGAGCAGCAATTCTACCTCATGAGTCGAAAGAGCTACTAGTTTTAAAGTCGTGAGCAGGCCTACATTTTTTTTTGGTTTTTTTTGGGGGGGGGACAGGAATTGAAAGTGAGGAAGAAGCGGGCTCTAGTTCACAAAAAAATATTATTAGCCTTTAAGGTGCTACAAGTCTCTCACTTATTTATCTAACACTAGTGAATTAAGAGGTGGTAACGATGAAAGCCACCTGAAAAGCCATAGTGTTAAAGGTGGAACTTGGATTACCTTAGCAAATGTGTGTTCTCAAACCCACTTTTGCCAAAGCAATACAAATGCAAGGATAGAGAATACAGATATAGGGAAGAAAAGGATTGGTTGGAGGATGACAAGTTAACAAGTTCTCCATCCTAAACATCTTTGCAGACCACTGGCATTACTGACCATGATAGGCTAAGAAAGACAAAGAGAAAGATAGACAGAAAGGAAAAGTGGGACAGAAAGAGAGAGAAAGACAAAAAGGGAGAGAGTCTTAAAAGCCTGTGAAGGGGAGGGGAGAAAAAGAAAGACAGACAGAAAGAAAAAGGAAGAGACAGGAAGAGAGAAAGGAAGAAAGAGAGGGAGAGAGACAGAAAGAGAGACTTAAAAGCCCATGGTGGGGATGGAAAATAAACACGCGACTCAGCTGGGCCCTCCTGATCTCCCTTTCTGGCAACAGTGATCCCCTGCAGATCTCACCAGGTTCCAGTTTAAAGCCATTGTGGGGAGGGAGAAGGCAGAAAGACAGAATTGATATAGATCAAAGTTGATGGAGGGGGGGAGAGAAAGAAAGACAGAAAGGAAGAGAGAGATGGACAGAGAGAGGTCCTCTTTTTATATGGCCCACATCCCTGCTTAGACCTTCCCCAAAAACAATTGACCAACTGATCCAGGCTAATTGCTGAGTGGGATGGCAGGGCCACCTACTTCTCGGATGTGATGAACTTGGGTGAAAATCCCTGCACTAATGTCTGGGAAGCTGTGTTCTAGTGTACCCTAGCACAGTCTACAGGGAACTCTGGTCTCAAATATTTTCTTTTTGTAGGTCCTGCATTCAGGAATAGAACGTTCAGCCTTAACAATCATGTTCAGCCTCTAAAAAACAATACACAAAAAGCCACTGGTGGCAATATTGTAGGTCTCAAGATTTCAGTTTAAGAATATGTAGGAAATAAATGTGTAAAACGATTGTTCTGTTACTCTTAAACCTTTAGGGGACACAAAAGGAACAACAGAGGAAATGAAGCGTATTCTTGGTCATCTTATTGGCCTGAACTCTCCTAACTCCATTACTAGAGCTGCTAGGGTAAGTAAGTTAGTGCCACTGGTATAAGTAACTTTATATTGGTAACTTGCATTTATTACTTAGAGTAAGTATATAAATGACAAAGTTCCATTTCGGACACCAGAGGGATGTATAATTAGGATGTAAAAAATTACTAGTGAGGAATGGGTTTGGAAGAACTGAGCAGTAGAGGAGAAAATGCTAGAAATAAAGGATCAGGGAAGAGATTGCTGATGAAGTAATGAGACTTGAAGAGGATTTAGATCTTCCATTTCCTACATTATCAGTAGAATGTTTCATGATCTGTTACTTCCTGCATTTTCTGGTACTACTCAGTATAAGTGCTGGGAGTTGATCTAATCCTGAATGCATGCAATTGTATATATCCAGAAATATGGAAGAGACTTGAATTATCCAGTCTTCTAAGAAACATGTTGCAACAAATCAAATCAGATGGCAATCCTAAAAATGAAATACTCAGGGGCCCAATATTTGCAACCTGTTCATCCCTGTTTTAGGCACAGAATAGGTATATCAGGCCATGTCTTGTCTTCAAAAATCAAATAAATAAAGTCATGGGGCCTATCTTATAAGATGTTACAGTGAATAATAGTATAATATAATAATGTTTTACCACAATAGGCTTTTTGATTTTGTGTAAACAAGTTATGGAACAATTGAAAGAATTTCCATGATTTCAACAAAATCAGAAATTTTACTATCTGTGGTATATTGCTGATTTGCAAAAGCAAAGAAAACCCCTATCCCAGTGAGTTTACCTGAATTTCAGATTGGGGCAGATTGTGAATAGCATGGACAAGTAAGGATAACAAATGGAGAAAGCAGCAATAATAAAATATGTGCAAGTGTACTTCAGCTTTAGTTGAATATGAAGAGCCAAAAGCAACATGAGTTTTGAAAAGTGATTTGAAAGGAGGCACTAGCATCTGATGATTTGTTTTACTTTCTTAAATTTCAGACTTTATATGAACAGTGCAGCAATGGAGAAGGTTTAGATGTATCTGCTTTTGCAAACTCTGGTAAATCGTGGAGCGCAAAGTGATATGTAAATTGTAGCTTTAAATATAGTGATGAAAATATGCTGTATGCTAGGCATTGACTGGTTCTGTTTAAAACAATAGTTTTTGTTTCTTATTCTTGTACGATCAGTGGTGCCGCAAAAATGCTTATTGTTTATCCATTATTTGCCTATCAACTTTGTTATGGAACACTGATGCAATATTTGCATAGTAAATATATAATGGGTTTTAACACAAAACACACAGAGTTTCTTGCTCCCACTCTTTAAATAGTGAAAACAATAATTGTAACTGTTCCGTTCCCAACTATGAACCTCTACAATTTGTCATTTGTTGATCCTGATAATTTAATTTGCCCTCCCTGCCAAATACTGCTTGCAGAGGACACTGATGTACACGTGTATGTAAATAAAAGCAAGTAAATTGATGCACTGCTGTTTTATGCCACCCTGGATATTTTCAGGTTTTGATTTATAATATACTGATAAAAAAGTAACCTTGTAAATAAAAAAAATTACAGTGTAAAAAATTCAAAATCTTGTCTTATAAGACATAAAAGTTTGATGGACTTACTCTTCACCATACTAAAGTTGATAAGTTATGTTTACGCTCTTATGAACTTCAGAGGTATCAGGATGGCTGTTGCAAATAATGCTGGACCACATGGACTTTACTTTAATAGACTCCAAGCCTTACTTCAAAAAAACTAAAAGTAGCATAATAAAGTACAACAAAATCAAATTTTAAAAGTAAGCAAATTGGCAGTAGAATCAGCTGAACCAAGAGCCATTGGAATGTAGTGATTAGAGCTGAGGTGGACAGCATGCTTCCCATGATGGGTATGCGCTTTGGCCCAGGAACCCGAAATCTTCTCTCCCTTGTCAGAATGCTTCTACCCAGCTGAGAGATAGGATATTCACCCAGGAAACTTCTGTTACATCCCTCGTTTGGGACATAGCAGAACTTTTTCAGGTGAACAAGTTTCAAAATGTTGCCTCCCTCTCAACAGAGAGGCATAGTCAGGCCTGAAGCCACGATAGGGCCCACAGGGTCTGGGTCCCACCATTCAAACACTGAAGCCAGGACCCTGACCTTACCACCCCTGACTCTCCTGTCTTCCCCTCCTCCCAGGAAAGGGTGTGGCCCTCTGTGTTCCGAAAGCAGGGAAGGAGGTGAGCTACTGGGCAGGGGATGACCAACTGGCTGGGTGGTGGAGTGCTGCGCCAACCTGTGACTGGCTGCTTCAGGTTGGGTTGATCATGGGAAGCTTTCCAAGTGGACAGTAAGAAGAGGAGCTGAGGCTGCTGAGGAAGACCCCCAAGTCTCCCAGCCCTGGACTCTGCCACACACCACTGGCTCAGGCCTACCTACTCATCACAGGAATCACTTTTTGCATGTGCAGTAGAATGAGTGCCAATATGGCAATGCCAGCTCAATCACAATCTAAGCAAGGGGAGGGTCATTTTTGCAAGACCAGAAGAACCAGTACAATGTACAGAGGGCCCAGCAATACTACTGCAATCTTAGAGTACCCAGCAGAACTGAGTACCAATGTGGCAATGCCAGCCCAACAGGACTGATACCAAGCACAGAATCAGAAATCCAAGCAAGAAAGGGTGGGATTTTGCAGGTTTTATGCCAAAAATTGGGAAGTGGACTCAAAAGGAAGTCCTTTGAAAATGACATCACTAATTTGAAGTTGACAACAGTGTTTCCCCGACTAGAGAATTGCACCCCCCCCCCATTGCTTTGAGGTTTGGTAAACATTTTGTTTTAATGCAGAGTGTCTGGAAATGTATCCATTCACAGATTAGCATGAACCTCCATGAACTGCTTGCAAGTTTATGGAACATTCATGCTGCTCGACTGCCATGAACTCCAGTTTAAAAACCATGTATCAGCCAAAATTTGTCACCAGCTTCAGTTCATGAGCCAGTTTGTGCCCATCCCAAAGTAAAATCACCTATTATGACACAATTATTTCATCCAGTTGCTTTCACAACCCCACAAATGCTTTTTACAAGCATTTCAACCCTCCTTGGTGCTTGGGCATTGCCCGATTGCAATTTGGGAAGCCACTGAAAGGGGCAGCCTTCCCCAAATGATAAAATTCTGTTCAATTGAAGCTAAGGACAGACACTATTATAGCTAAAATGAAATAGCCTGACTGCTGTGAATTTGTATGACCCTTTTTAAGAACTACTGCACTTTCATGCTGGTAAGTATGATAAATACAGTGGAAAACTACAAGAGGAAAAAGTTTCTGAATTGGCGCAATCATTGAAGAAACAGCAATTGCTTTTCAAAAAGATACATCAAGTGAGTGAAGCTGCAGTCAAGGCAAGCTGTATGATTAAAACCTATTCAGAAGGGGAGTTTGTCAAAAAGTACATGGTCGTGACTGCAGAAGTAATCTGTCCAGACCAGCAGCAGGCTTTTGCAAACATGTCTCTCAAGAAACATGGCTGCAGAGAGAATCTGTGAATTATCTGAAAATCTACATGGGCAACTGACAGAAGAAAACTCCTTTATTGCATTTTCAATTGCAATGGATGAAAGCACAGATATTTCTGATGTAGCACAGCTTGCAATCTTTATCCATGGAGTTGATTGAGATATGCATATGTCATGATCCTGGGCCTAGCGAGGCCTGCAGGCCCCAGGGAAGCCTGCTTAGGAGTTACTGGGAAAAGCCTACATCTCCCAGGATCCCCTCTGTCCCTCTGATTGGGTAGCAAGGGGTTTATAGGGAAACAGCCCCAGAGAGGGGTGGGGCCTGGGTAGAGAAAATAAAGGCGAAGCCCAGGAAGTGATTGTTCTTTCCCTGGAAGGCTTAGCTGGAAGCAGGCTGTATCCTGGAGAGCTGGAAGCAGGGGAGAGGCACTTACCCAAGGGTGGTGGTAAGTGTAGTATTAGAGTAGGGACTGTAGAGATAGATGTGTTAGGGCATTTGTTTATTTTCCCTTCACCCTTTTACTGGTTAATGCACCTTGTTAATTTATATTGTACTGGAATAAACCTTTTTGTTGTTTACTCTGCCTGGTCCTCACGCCCATTATTTGGCCTAGCTAAGGAAGGCCTGAAGGGCTTGGGAGAGTACTCTGGGCCTTCTCAAGGGGGGAACCCTTACCCAGAGTGGTGGCAGCAATTTGGTAAGACCCCTCTGAGTCATGACAGCATATTACAGAAGAATTTTTAGAAATCACTCCTAGGAAAGACAGAACCACAGGTGATGGAATTTTATGATAGTGTTTGCACCTTTGAGATGAAGCTTCAGCTTTGGGGAAAGCAACATAAAGAAAATAATCTGGTGCACTTTCCCACCTTGAAATCTCTGTCCAGTTATCATATACCCACAGAAAAGTAGAGAAAAATTGCTGAACTCAGAAATGAATTCCAAGAAAGATTTTCTGGCTTCTGCAACCTAAATAGAAATATTGGAATTTTCCGTAATTCTTTCTGTGTGAATGTTCATGAGGTTCCAGAGGAGCTCCAGACGGAAATAATTGATCTGCAGCATGACGCTGTACTGAAAGATAAACTTTCTGAAGTTGGCATTAGCAAATTTTACCAATTTCTGGGTCCTAATTGCCCCCAAGTAAAGTCCGTTGCTTCTAAAATTCTATGTTCGGGACAACATATTTCTGTGAGCAGCTTTTTTCTGTCATGAACGTCAGTAAATCAAAAGTACATTCACAGCTTACAGATACACACCTGAACAACATTCACAGTTTACAGATACACACCTGAACAACATACTCAAGTTTGCTACAGCAGAGACATTGTCTCCAGATTTTGATCCAATAATTCAGAACGAGATGTCAGTCATCAAGGACTATTAAAGAAACAAAATATTTGAAGTTGTTTGTTAATTATTTGAAACTTCCTATTGGGCCCACTTTTCCACCCATGGCATTTCTTAACGGAATCTATTTTTTTCTTCGATTCTCAATTTTACTGAATTGTAAATCCTCTCTGACATACAGAGCTACTCTACTTCTGACTGTTCCCTACCTATCCTTCTGATATAATTTATATCCAAGAATCACAATATCCCACTGATTATCCTCATCCCACAAAGTTTCAGAAATTCCCACATTGTCTATATTCTCCTCTGACACTAAGCATTCTAGCTCCCCTATTTTATCTCAGTCACTTCTAGCTTTTGCATATAAATATCTATAATTTCCTAGACATGTTAGGTCTGTAACCTTCCTCCTGTGGCCTCTAGACCTTGTTACGCAGCAACATTGTGGCTAGTCTTAATCCATTTCACTCTACAACAGTAATAGCTACACTTTTGTGTCTTAGAGATAAGCCATCCCAGAGCAGAAATATTTTATCTCCCATTGACTTTCCCCCAGGATTTAGTTTAAAAACTGCACTGCCATCTTTTCAGTTTTAAGTATCAGCAGCCTGGTTCCTTCTTGAGACAAGCAGAAGCTGCCTACAGTCCTTACAGGTCCTGCTTGTTCCAAAAAGCATTCCAGTGCCTAACGAACTTAAGCCCTTCCTCCTACACTATCATTTAATCCATGCATTGAGACTACTAGTTTGTGCCTGTGTAACTGGCCCTGCACGTAGAACACTTTTGTGAAGGCTATCTTGGAGGTCCTGGCCTTCAGTCTCCCACTTAGCAACCTAAATATTTCCTCTGGGGCAACACAACTGTATTTTCCCAGATAGTTGGTGCCAACATGTACCATAACCCCATTGGCTCTTCTTCAGCACTGTTTACCAGTCTATGTAGGCCACACATCATGTCTGCTACTTTTGCACCAGGCACGTAAGTCAGCATGGTCAGTATGTAGGTTTGCAACCCATCTGTCTACATGACTAAGGATTGAATCACCAACTACCAAGACTCCCCTTCCTCCATGCCCAGGAATGGTTCCTTGGAGTGAAAGGATACCTCCACCAACTGTAGAAAGGGTTCCTCCTGAGGGAACATTCCCACTTTCTTCAGCACAGTGCCCTGTTTTCCCTTGACTCATGCTCTCTGACAACAACGAGGCTGCCATTCTTGGAGTGCAGCACATCTAATAAGTCCCCGAGAGTATTATCCATGTGCCTAACTGACTGCCTCAGTTTCTCCAGGTCAGTCACCTTGGCTTTGAAGGTACAAACTCATCTCCTGAGAACCAGTGGATCCTTGCAACCAAGCATACACCCGTGACTTCTGTCCAGCTGGCGATAGTCATACATATAGTTTAATTCCTTCTGTTAATGGTGTTCAAAGTGGGCAAAGATAACCATGCACACCTGTATGTGGTAATTATGAGTCAGGCTGAAGGCAGATTTTGCAATATACATGTTTAAAAGGGTGTGTGTCTGAGGACGCTATCAAGAAGTGGGAAGAATGGAAGTTATACAGAGATAACAGCTACTGCTCATTCCTTGGGTTTCTGGATGATCTTCCACACCCTCTAGTAGTACATAGTTAAACAGGCACTAAGAGGATAGGCTGTATTCAGTGAGTTCCTTCTCTCTAGTAGACTGTTGCAACTAAATTGATGTTGTCAAACTCAGAGAGAAAATAAACAGGAAGCACATAATGATTCCCAGTCGTTTAGGATCTCCTTAGGTGAACAAGTGGAGGGACTTGTGAAGACTTACTGGGGGGAGGGGGAATCTCTTCCCCTCTCTCTGTTCCTGTGTCTCCCACTCACACTTGATTATCAATTATCTGAAGTTCTGGTTGATGTAGGATGAGAGGATGCCTGTGAAAATAAGTACAGAAGTCTGAAACTGGCCAAGGTATGTATGGAGAGTGCTTGGCCCAAAAAGAGCACAATAGATTAATCTTTGAAATGAAAGCTCCTAGGGGAGGAAGAGAGTGGCAGTTGCCTTCAGAGAAGGGTTGACAATTCATTTAAAGAAATTTGAGAGAAATTAAATGGCTCAAATAACTAACATGGCAACCTTCATTGTTTTCCTGATCTTGCTGTGGAGTCACAACAAAACTAGACTGAAGCTTTAACTGGCGTGATGATAAAGTGAATAGGAAAACTTTACATACCTTTCTATGCTATAGATATATTAAAATCACAGATTAAGTTGGATAGCATCCACCTCTGAGGAGAGTTTGGCAATCTGGCTGGTGTACCACCCACCCACTGCACCAGCAGACATCCCGCTTGGCCTGTTAGAAGCTGTATGTGACTGGGTACTGGAACACTTCAGGCTGCTAGTCTTGGGGAATTTCAGTGTCCATGTAGATGGTGCAGTGTTGTCTCAGGCCAGGAACCTAATGTCATCCATGGAGGTTCTCCGGCTCTCCCCATTTGTATTGACTTCTATACACCAAGCAGGCCACACATTGAATTTGAATTTGGGAACAACTCTATCCATTGTTGGTGACTGCAGATGCAGTGCCATGGTCAGGCCACTTTGGTCTGATGGTCCAGCTAGGAACACCAAATCCTCCCTGTTTAAGTGGTGAGCATATTTACAATCACCCGCGGAGCCAAATGGAACACTCTGTGAGATCCAGGACGCTCTGTGAGATCCAGTGCCCCCTGGTGGTTCATTGGATGTGCTGGTGGAAAACTGGCATTGCTAGCTTTCTGAAGCCATTGACAAAATCCCCCCCCCCTCTCTATCCTTGGGCTAGAGCAGCCCGAACACCAGAACTGGAGAGGATGAAAGGAACGCTGAGACAGCTAGAGCAAGTGTAGCAGCGTACTTGTGACAAAGTAGCAAATACCAAAGTCTAAGAGATGGCAGTGAAGACCGCTAAAAGAGAGTTCTATGCAGCCTCCATTGCATCTACGGATTCGTGCCCAGCCCAATTGTTTAGCACTATTCAGTTATTAAACAAGTTGCTGCAAGGCAAACAAAATAGGGCATTGACTACTGGCTGTGAGGTATTTTGCAGATAAAATCATGTCACTCCGTCAAGATCTCCCGACCACAGTTGATACAGTAAAGGACCTGGAAGCCCCTTGTCTGTCTTCAGGTCCAGTGTTGGACCATTTCAGCTGACTTTCCCAAGAGGATGTTGACAAGATCCATCAGATGTGAAGCTTATCACTTCTCTCCTTGACCATGATCATCCTGACTAGTTAAAGCCTGTGGGAATGGGAATAGTATTCAAATCCCCTGGAAGAAATCATCAGTTTATCCACATTGCCAACACCACATTGCCAACATTAGGCTATGAGGGAATGCTCTACAATGGTTTCCCTCCTTCCTCCATGGTTGGGGACAGAGGGTGGCGCTTGGTGGGAGTCTACCTGAGATACCCACTGGAATGTGGAATGCTACAAGGGGTGATCCTTTCACCGATGCAATTTTAACATCTATATGCACCCCCTTGCCCAGTTGGTCCAGGGGGTTGGGCTGGGTTGCCACCAGTATTCTGATGACACTTAGCTCCATCTGTTGTTGGACAGGTGCCTGGACTCTGCCCCAGAAAACTTTGGAGGCTGTGGCTGAGTGGTTACAAAAGAGTCAGTTGAAACTAAATCCAGCAAAGACAGAGGTCTTGTACTTGAGCGGTGGGGGGATGGGGTTGAGAATCAGGCTCCCTATTTTGGATGGGATATTGGTTCAGAAGGTGAGGAGCCTACGGGTGAACCTGGATGCCTTGTTCTTCATGGAGGCCCAT
The DNA here is from genome assembly GCF_032191835.1 of Heteronotia binoei. NCBI lineage: Eukaryota > Metazoa > Chordata > Lepidosauria > Squamata > Gekkonidae > Heteronotia > Heteronotia binoei. The sequence continues at coordinate 77,525,407 of NC_083223.1, forward strand.
TTCACCACAGTTGCCAAGTCGGCCTTCTAACTTCAGCATATCAGGCAACTAGTTTCCTATCTCTCCTCTCAGGACCTGGCTACAGTGACCCATGCAATAATTACTTCCAGGCTAGATTACTGTAACTCACTTTATGTACACTTAGCCCAAGTGCAAAATACAGTGCTGTACTTGCTGACTGTGCGTGGGCAAGCATTCAGCTGGTGCTACACCAATTGCACTGGCTACCGACTGAGTACCAGATTCTTTTTAAGGTGTTGGTACTGACCTTTAAAGGCATGTGTGGCCTGGGATTGGCATATCTGAGGGATCCCCTCTCCCCATACGTGCCCCAGAGAGCCTTGTGCTCGGCAGCCCATCATCTACTGGTTGTCTAGTAGACATCCATTTAGCCTCAGCCAGGGCTGCCTTCTGGCCTGATGGACCATGCTGTCATCTGAGATCAGGGCCCTGTAGAACCTATGACAGTTTGAGGTAGATGGTGCCCATTATTAGGCCTATCTTGCTGAAGTTCTCCAACAGTATATGGCTTATATTAATAAGATTTTCATTGTCCTCTGGCTTGTGGCCTAGTACCTCGCAGCCATCTGGATTTGCTGTATTATTAATTTACTGTGCTTCCTGTTTTTAATTGTTCTAATTGTTTATTGTTATAACTGTTTTAATGGTTTTACTGTTTTGTGACTCACCCTGAGATTGCTTGCAAGGAGGGCAGGATGAAAAATAAATACTTAAATTTGAATTTTTAAATCCCTGAACATAGAGTAATAAGAGCAGCTGCAACCGGTAGCTTTCTTCTCCTTATAGGAATATGCACATTCTCCGAATTTGGACTTAATGACCTCAGTTGCTTTTGTGCTTCGAGATATTTTGTGCATGTTAGCTCCCCTCTGTGGCTATGGCTAACTGCATCACTACTCTTGACCTTCAAAATAGTCTGCACATCTAGCAAGAACCAATCTGAGAAGCAGTATGGGTTCCCACCAGCCAAATTGTGAAAGTTTGCCTGTAGCAATGAACTAACCCAGGGACAGTAGTATAATGGATCAGCTAACAGCAAGACTTCTATATGGGATAAACTTTTCCTACAATAATTCGTTGCCTTAGTTAACAATTCTTAAGTTCTATCCCCAATGTATTATTTTGTTTTATTAAGAATATTTGTTTTATCATACTTCGTACTCTGCTTGCTGATTGACTGGATTTTTTTTTTCATATCTGTAATATGCCCCAACAGCATTATTCTGTTTTGCTAGGAATCTTTGCTTTTAGGTTAATTTTTTTAAACTTTGGGATTTGCTTGATGATTGACTGAATAGTTCTTATATTTGTAATCTGCCCTGTATCCCAGTAAGAAAGGCAGGCTATAACTAAAGGCTGAAGCTAATCATAATAATGTACATTGTAGCCCAGATGGCACTGCATGCTAAAATTCTTAATCTTCCTTACAGCGCTATAGTGGAGATGCCTGAAATTCCTTTCTTTTATAGACAGTCAGACAGCAGAAAACCTATATTCCTTTCTACACCTCAACATTCCTAAGGTGATAAAAAGAAGAGATCCCAGGCAGGGAGGGGATGAGGTGTGAAACAGACTGAGCTTCTGAGGGCAAAGACATTGGTTATCCTTGATATGTCACTCACTAGAAACTCTCCACATTGGGAATTCATGAGTCTGTTCAACCAGCTTTTTCAGTAAAACCTCAAGCAGTCCTATACTTGAAAATGACTGTGTGATTTCCACTTTACTCATTCAAGTGTTTTCACGATGATACAGGAATCTTCCTCTGTCTCAGTGTACCTTTTTCCATCATTTATGTGTTATGCTTTTCCCACTTGAAATGTTCCCACACTTCCTGCTAATACAAATGTGTTTAAAACTGCTGCCACCCACCCTACCACCTAGTAACAACAAAAGCAAGGTCCTGTTTAAGATGCAAACCTGTGAACTAGAAAATATGGTACAGCTTTTAACTAGAAGCATAGCTCTTAATCAGATTCGGGGCCCATCCCTCCAAACTGCAGTGTGTTAACAACCTCAGGAATCTTCAGTGATGACTGAGCCCCACTCCCTTCTCAATGGGTAGGAGTAGAATGGGCCAGGCAGAATCCTCCAGCTTTGAGCCATTACATAGGAGGAGTTAGGAGAGGTTGAGTTGTGAAACACGATAAGAACTTCTTTTGCAAAGAAGAGATGAAAGATTGACAAGACTAGTCTAGTCTTTGTTCCTTTCCTGTCAGTAATCACCACTGAAGGCTTGCCCTAGTGTTGGCCCTGAATTGGTAGCATTCATTGGTAGTGTCTGCCCCCTTCTGTTCACATTTCCCTTTGTAGCAACCTTCTCCTTTTCCATGTATATATGTATGTTTTGTTTCTTGAATTGATTTTATGGCACCTAGTGCCTGATTCCTAGACAAGCAATGAAAATTTTGAATAATATCAGACAGAGAAGAAATGATTTGTTTTGCATATGACATTTCCAGAGTGGTGCCTCTGGTGTACGGAAGATTGCCAGCTTTGGCCTGGAGATTTGGGGGGTGGAGCCTGATGGTGAGGTTTGGGGAGGGGAGGGACTTCAGTGGGATATGATATCATAGAGTCCACCTTCCAATGCAGCCATTTTTTGCAGGTGAGCAGATATCTGACACCTGGAGATCACTTGTAATACAGGGAGATTCCAGCCACCACCCAGAGGGTGGTAACCCTAAATGTGAGCTAATTTTACTATGCTGATGCTGTGTTTGCAGTGTTCTATTAGGAGTGAGCAGAGATTCTACTCTGTGTTCATAAGACTTTAAAGGTATTGCTTTAATTAACGTGACTTGTAATGCACCAAGCATAGCTCGCCAATCATTTTTTTCTGATCTGACAGTTCCATGTTTCACAGTGCCAGGAAGTCCGCATATACAGTTAGGTTACACGTGACTATGCATGGGCTGTATTTGGCTTTGTGGATCACAAGTTGTGCATACCTTAACTACATACCTAGATGAGGATCTGTCATGAATATGGGAGGCAGGCTAAGAAAGCTAAACCCATGGTGGTTGTGCATGTAGAACAACAATCTAATCCAAGTTTTGAATTTTGAAGTGGGGCATTGGCACTACTACAAAATGGCTGCCAAAGGTGGTGGAACCAAGCACATACACACAGAAGAAAGTGCACAGAAGACACCTAAGAGGGGATAACACATGCACAGAAGGAGATAATCAGTGATGGTATGACAGAAAAGATGAGCAAAAGAGAAAAGTGTGCTCTGATGTCCCCTAGCTCCTACTCCTTCATAGCTGATCCACAGGTCCTGTCTACGGGATTCTGGATCTGTCTCCACTGAGTGGTGGGGAAAATCCATGTGAAAAGCCACTTTATTTGTATGAAGGCTGCCACTCACTGGTTCTGCCTGCACGACAGCACCTGACAAAAAGCCTGAGGACTCTGATATTCATGATGCTACACTGGCCTAATCCTTTCCACACCAGGTTGGAATTGAACTCTCCTAAATTCTAGGGCTAAAATCCTTTGTACACTTACTTGGGGAAACATGTTAAAGATGGTTCCAAGTAAACATTGAGCCAGTTCAGTGTTTTCTGATGCAAATATATTCCTAGTGTGGGTATGGGATCTGAACAACCTATGCTTTGTTGCAATCTTGAATTCTTGTTGATTTTAACTTAAACTGTTGTCATGATTTTAAAACTGTTATAGATCTGTAATGGATATTAATAATTTGTTACTGCAATTGCTGTATTATGGTTTTGATGTTGCTTCTGGCATTTTGGTGTTATTTGTTAAGGCTTTGAGCCAACGCAATAAAGTTTACCGCAATCTCTAGTGCTTTAGTGATCTTGAACTACTGTTGTTTTCCCCCCACAGTACCCCTAGCTTTTGTGGTCACTGAACATTTCCATAAATTTGACATCATTATGATTTGTGTCAGTTGTTAAAAGCCAGACATATCTTCTTTCTAGATATATCCTTTCTAGTGTATAAATGGAACAGGAGTGAATCAGGAGCTTCCTGATTTAAGAGCCTGATCGTATTTATACATTCTGTAGTGGGAAGTGCCATGAAGTTGCAGCTGACCTATGGCAAGCACAGAGGGCTTTCAAGGCAAGAGACATTCAGAGGTGGTTTGCCATTGCCTACCTTTGTGCAGCGACCCTGAGCTTCCTCAGTGATCTCCCATCCACGTACTAAGCAGGTCTGACCCTGCTTAGCTTCTGAGGTCTGTTGAGATTGGGCTAGCCTGGGCCATTCAGATCAGTGCTTATATACACCAGCAAGATACATAGTTGATAGCTTGCCTCCTCATGTTTACTTCTTTTTATTTTTATTTGTTACTTATAGTCTGTCTTTCTCACTAAGACACAAGGTGGATTACATAGTGCATGTCAATCTAGTCACCAGACAGAACAGTGTAGTAAAAACAAGCAGAAATCTGAAAGAGAGCTAGAACAAAGTGTAAGCATTAACATGTTGCAAGGAATCTCTATGATCTTTCATAAATTAGAATGAGAAGCCAGCTACTGGCTGAGTGTTTCTGAGTGTAGGGGCGTACTTTACCTCCTGCACCATGACACAGAAATGCTCCAAGCAATGTGAAACCTTAGCCAGGGAGTAAGCAGTGAAACAATACCTGGTACAGCTCTCCTCTATGCTGTCCTGAGAGTTGCTGAAATCAAAGATAAAATCTGAAACCTTTTATCTCAATTCCTCATTCTGACTGGTTGAAGACACAGAGTGGTGTAATCTTGAGACGCCAACTCTAATCAGATGGATTGCTAAAAGATGGGCGGTTCTTGCAATGGAAGAGATGACTAGTTTAAAAAGGGGTGGCCAAGTCTACTATTTCAGTTGCATAAGAGGTTAGGTAAAGTACGTTAAAATAGCAGTGCTTTAAAGGTTATCCATTCCTTCACCAAAGAGCTCTGTTGAAGCAACAATGTAAACAAACAGGGAGAAGGCCAGCCAATGAGCTCTCACAGCCTACTTGAGCCCTGTGAAAAAAATCTTCATGTGTGACATCAACCTGAATGTAAGGAAGTGCATGTGCACTGATGTTTAGCAACTTGCTAGCTCTAACCTGCCATTTCATTGAGAAAAGAGATTGGGGAGATTAATCCGGAATCTATGTTACCATTTCAACAGGAGTGTTTCAAGTTTTTATCCAATATGAAGGGCATCGTAAGCAATACAAGGTATCAGATGCCAGAACTGAGAATCTTGTGAACAACATGTTTTTGTGCATACAGATACTGAGCATGGGGACCTATTGCCTCCACAAAACTGTTCACACCTTGTTGGATTTGTGTAGCAGGATAAAAGACCAGATCTCTTACTATAGCTATAGAGGAAGACCTATCCACTGCTTGGTGCAGAAGCTAGAGAAAGTAGTAAAAAAAAAAAGTGGCAACACTGCAACATCGCTTCTAGTAGTGCAAATGGAAATGACATCACAGATTGTTGGGCTGCTCTAGCAAGCCCACAAAACCATAGAGTGTTAAGGAATTGCTAGATCATCTCTGGGAATATGTGATATAACTTCTGGTTACATGACCAGAAGTGGTATCATGTGATGCTGTGCAAAATTCAGCCTTGCCCAAGGGCAAAGAAAGTTGTTTGAAAAGTGAAGTCTTCCCTGAGCAGACAAAATGAAAAAGACTTCTATCAATCCTAGTTTGAATTCAAGAAAGGAAAGATCTGATATTGCAAACCTCATATTATTCCATTTTCACATCTTTATTTCATGTATTTTATATCACCTTTCTCACTCAAGGTGGATTGCACAGTTAAAGCAACATAAGTTGTAGTCTAAAATATGCAATCAGTGAGTAAAACAACAAACAAATAGAAACCAAAACACTAAAACTAGTATAATTAGAGAACAAAGCACTAAAACAGACTATACACAATAATACTACAATACAACAGAACTGGATTGAAAAAAAAGACAACGCCCTTTATGACAAAACAAGCAGGAAAATGGCTATCAGATGACAAGGGTATCTATAAGGCTGACAAAGATTAAAGGCTAGAAGCAACAGAAAGATGTTGAGACTGCAGATTTTACAAAGAGATTGAGGTTGTCATTTTATAGCACATCATGACAAATCATTTGCATTAGTTTCAACGGAAAACAAATATCCAGGTTTTAATCCACCCCCAATTCTCAGAGGTATACCCAGAGACCCTACCTGCCAAATTAGCATTTAGATTCCCTAACCTATGCTGTCTAATGTGTTTAAAAATAGATCCTCCCCCCTAATTTTTTTTGCCTGAATAGGCAATAGATTGACATCCATGCTCCAGGCTGTCGAGGGTTCTACTAAGCACTTCCCTGGAACGATCACCTTGTTACTTCAGGTGTCAAAATTTACCTTTCAGAAAATGGCACAGTAGGCATATGTAGTGATTTCAAACAAGTTTTGGTTTAAACAGACTGGCAGGGAAGGGATGAGATATTTTACATAGGTTTGGGGGATTTAGAAGATGTAGGCAAACAATTAAAACTGAACACAGAACTATGTCTGAGGTTACTGACTTCACAAGATACAGTGTTGCCCTTTAGTTGGTTTAACTTTAACTAAAGGTATCCTCAATATTAAAGGTTTATCTTTTTATAACTGCTCTAGATTTCTGGGTAACTTTCCCACTTTCTAATCACATAATCTTGAGTGTACCCTGCTTTGTCCCTTTGGTTATAAGACTGAGGTCTCTTCACTAGACCTCTTCCACAGACAAGATCATTACTATCTTTCCTTGAAGATAAATAACCTGCACCTTTAGCACCCTTTGAGGACATTTCACTGTCATCTCAAAACTTTTTGCCAAAGCCTGATCTACCAGACTTCTGATCTTTCTCCCCTTGGACACTATGCTTAATACAAGAAACTGTTTTCCTTCTCAAGATGCGATTCTGTGCTTTACACATACAGAGACTGTTCTTAACTCCTGGGAACAGCCTCCCACCAGAGTTTCTACTATTCAAAGCCAACCCACATGGGCTGTGAATCAGATTCTGCTTTGTGTCCCTTAACACACATTAGAGAGCATCACAAAGACCACTGCTCTCTTTTCTAGTCACTCTCCAACTCCTTCAACTCTGTAACTGTCTTCTCCAACTGCCTAATTGCCACCCTCTTGACAGTTAGAAGCAGTTTACCAATTAGAGTAAGTTCCATTAGTTATCACTCACTTTCAGTTCCATTAACTGTCACTCATATGCACTGCCTCTCAGCATGTATATGCATGCTGTCTGTCACACCAACATCAAGGGCCCAGACATTGAACTCCCTGGTTGAAAGTGCTCACTAGCATCTTTAGGCCAGCAGGGCCGGCTTGCCCACTAGGCAAACTAGGTGCTTGCCTAGGGCACTGGGAAGGGGGGGCACCGAATTGGGCTTCCCACCTCCCGGTGCCCACAACAAGTGCCTAGTTTGCCTCCCTGCCTCCACCTCCTGCTGCTTCCGCCTCCCTGCCTTGAGCTCTGCCTGGCCCCTGCTGCCTCCACTGCCACCTGCCTTCCTTGCACTCTGCCTGCCCCCCACCACTGCCACCTCCCTCCCTTGCACTCCACCTGCCCCACCACCGCTGCCTCCCTCCTTTGCACTCCACCCCCCCCCCCCCCCGCAGCACAATCAGAGCATGCCTTGGCTCAGCCTTACCGGCTTTGACATGGACAACCTCTGTTCCATCTTTGAAGAGCACACTGGAGACTTCACTCCCCCTCCCTTCCTCCTCCAGTGCACTCTTGAAAAACTGATCACAGCCCGGCCATGTCAAAGCCAGTAAGGCCGAGCCAAGGCACTCTCTGATCACACCGGGGGGGGGGGGGAGCGGTGACCAAGTGCAACACTGCATTGCAGCACTGCAGAGGGAGAGCAAGCAGTGGGCAGAGAGCAGGGAGCCTGCTTGGAGTGCTACGCCCCCTTGGGCTGGTGCTGGGGGCCAGGCATCAACTCCCCTCTTGCTGATGGTCAAGTTTGCTTACCATCATCCAAGACCCAAAGATTGACCTCCCTGGTCCCAACAGTCAAGGGTGCTTGCTATCATCCATGACCCAGACATTGACATCCATGCTCCCGACAATCCAGGGTGCTCACCATTGCTCACAGGCCAAGCCATTGACATCCCTGGCCCTGATGGTCAAAGGTGTTTGCAATCATCCCAGGGGCAGGCATTGACTCCCGTGGTCCTGATGGTGGATGCTCCTTGCCATCCAAGACCCAGACAGTTGAGGGTGTTCACCATCATCCAAGACCCAGACATCAACTTTCGTGGTCCTGATGGTCAATGTTGCTCACCATCAACCAAGACCCAGACGGTCAAGCATGCTCACCAAGACCCAGACATCAACCTCCCTGGTCCCAACAATCAAGGGTGCTCACCGTCATCCCAGGGCCAGGCATCAACTCCCCTGGTTCTGATAGTTGATGTTGCTTGCCATCATCCAAGACCCAGACATCGACCTCCCTGGTCCTGGCAGTCAAGTGTGCTCGACATCA